>NW_016690190.1:2410259-2647485 GCF_001604755.1 Lepidothrix coronata
AGTGAACACCAGCAATACATGAATCTGACAGCTTTGTGGCACAACCCTTTGCCTTTTCAGCAGAAGGGATGGATAACTTGAACCAGCTGATTTATGTGATTCAGTTACTCAGCACCCCCATGACACACACTTAACCAGGAACTCAGTGCACTGGGAAAACAGCATCCAGGTTTTGTTGCTGGGAAGGGGAGGTGGGCTAGAAGCTGGACAAGTGCAAACAGGTAGGGTTGCCTTGTAGGCAAAGACACTTGTCTGGACATCTAAATGAAACAGTTCCAAGCCTGTCTTATCACCAGCGGGAAGTCTTATTTCTCACTCTGCCACTTAACACTCTTCTACATTATTTTATCACAAAAATTAATCTGATATCAGGCAACCTCCTGCTGTTGCTGTGGGCACACACTAAGCGTAGAAGATCAGCCAACGAACTATAAAGGATAAATCAAATGCAAAATCTAGAAATAGAAGAGATACTGAGAGGTGATGATGGAGATGACCAAAGATATGGAACAATTTCTGTACAAGGAATGAGCAAACAGGCTACAATCTTAATCATGGAAAAAAGAAGCAACTGATGCATGCTATGACAAATATTTTTAAGATCCTGCACATCTTACGAAATAAATTAAGAATTATTACCCATTGACTAAAAAATTAATCATAAAATCCACAAATGAATTTTCAGGTGGTAGGATTAAAAATTAAGCATTTTCCCAAGAAATAAATAACTAACTATTGAACTCCTTGCCATGGAATGTTGTCTACTCCAGAAGTTTAAAAAGCTTCAAAAAGTGAATAAATAAATTAATGAAGGGGGGGGAATCAGCAGGCACTTTTAGCTAGTAAATTTAACAAATGTAAGAGAAACACATGGAAAAGATGAAAGGAAGGGAGGGAAAATTAATCAAATTTATTTTCCTAATCAGGGAACGAGTCTGTAAGCTTCTACTGGCAGAATAAGAGATTAGACTGTTATAAAACCTAAAAGATAAAACCTCAGACACTTCAGCTTCCTTAAGAGGAAGATAGAAAGGAGTCTTTATGTAAAGTGAGAGGCATGAAAAAGACAACACTCTGATGGCAGCAATATTTACTGGACAATATAGCACACTCTCACTCAAAGGAAAAACATACCCTAATATTTACACATGTAGGGCTTCCTGCACAACTATTAATTTAAAAGCTTGGCATTACATTTTGAACAAAGTGACAAGACATCAAAAGGAACCAGAAGAACAGCAGTAATGAAGTAGATCGATGAACAATTCAATAACCCTTTGAAGATGTTCAGATGGCCTCTCAGAGCTAGATGCTCTCTGTATATATTAAACACAACTGTTAAAAGAAAGTTAACATGCCAAATACATTCCTGTAAAACAACATGGCAGATATAAGTTCTCTGAAATACTAACTTCACAAAACACCATGCAAAAAAATAAGGAGAAACAGGTAATTAATTTTAATTGTGATGAATATATAATCAACCAAACTAGCCATCTGCCCAGCCAGGTCAGTACTGATCAGTACTGCAAGGAAAAGTATTACACAATCTGCCATCAATTTGTGTAGCAGATAACATTACAGAGCTTCCAATTCTGCATCATAGAGTTCAACCTACCATTGAAATTACCCCAAATTTCTCTCAATAGAAAAAGTGTGTCATTCCTTCTACATGTAAGCAATGCACAACCTAATAATATCTGAAAACTATAAACTAGGACACTGAGATAAAAAAAGTGATGTTATTTAATCTCAGGGTTGGGAGGTACATTATTTTGCAAGGTTGAGCGGGAAAACAAAGTATTTTGCTGACATAATGCCTGCCAAACAAGAAATAATCACCATGCATTTTTACCTCTTTGTCTCTATTTACATATACCCACACCAGATTCCAGTTAACAATGGGATGCATTTTGCTCACAGAGTAGTGATAATATACAAAATAATGGTAGCCTCCCCAGCATTACAATGATGGCTCATGAAAAAAATAAACAAGCATTCCTGGGAGCAGTCTCACCAAAACACTGATATCATCCCCAAGCTGGCTACAGAGTTAGACTTTCTGTTCTCAACTCTCTCTGGGAAATTCTCCATTATGAATACTGCAGCAGGGTCACTGGAGAGCTGCCATCACATAAGTCTTTCCTCTTGTCTCATGCTCAGGATATCATCCAAGATAGAAAATCATTATCCGGTCCCATTCTGACAGAGGAACACACAGAACCCAGGTCTTGCAAGTGGGTGAGTATTGCAGCCAAAGTGGATACCACCCCAGAAGGATACAGCCATCTCTAGTTATTACCTCTGAAAAGAATACTCACGGAAAGAAAAACGGAGCAAGCCACAAGTTAAATCAGCTGTCCATCCCCAAAAGACAGCTAGGTCCTGAAGTACACTCTCACAAAACAAGAGGAGAGAAAAATGGAGAAGGTAAATCCCTTTTCCTTGGTCAACACAGGTAACCCAATTACCCTTTACTGTTACCTAGCAGTACCCCTGGTGGAAACAGAGCATTTTGCTGAACGAAAATACACTTGGTTGTGTAGAATATCAAGCTCAGAACATGGAATTATTACTATACCTCCAAAAAGAGATACAGCATATCCACAAGTATAATTTCAGTTCATTCTTAAAGGTAATATTCAAGACACACTTCAGTCAGTTTGGGATAAGGATATTTGAGTACTGCAATTTAATTTTCAAGCTCAACAAATCTACACCTTTTTAACTATGAATTTGTAGGTCTATAACAACAGTTTCAGAGATAATGAGCACTTCCATGTAACACTTGCTCTCCTTAATCACTTGCATACACTCACAGTGCCTTAATTTTGATATAATTGCACAAGAAAACAGAAGACATTGCACACTCTTGCACCATCTGCCTCCACTGGGGCAGATGTTTTCCAGCTGCAAAACTTAAATGATCATAGGATACTATTTCACTGAAATATTTGCTAATACATCAGGAATAAGGTGCAGAAAGGCCGAATTATATGCCCAGTATTAAATTTATAGCTCATCTATCTGTTAGCAATCATCTTTTAATCCATACTGTTCTGGTCTGTTGAGCAATTTCTTTAGTGTCTCTTATCTTAAGAGAACCGATAGTCTCAAGGAACTGGTTGCAATAAGGCTTCAGGTTGTCACAGTGTATTTAAAGTTTTGGGGGTGGCTTTGATAAAAGTTTTAAAAAATTAGCAGTGATTCAAGGCCAATTAAATTAAAAAGCCCATACAGAAAAAGCAGCACACTTCACCATCTTCCAGAGTAGCTCTAGGAGAGACAGATGGTCTGTACAGCAGGTCAATGACAATATTTCATCACCTCTCTCAGAGTGCAACCTCTTCGCACTGGGCGGTGACTTTTCCAAATAAAGAGGAAATGAACAAGAGTCATAAATCCAGCTTCAGCCCCTCTTTGTTGGCGCTACACCTTTAAATAGAACAGTGGAGGTCAACCGCAGCAGAGGCTGTTGCCTCCTTATAGCAACACATGCCCTTGGGAAAGGAGGTGGGAGCTCCATCCCACATGACCAAAAAGGGTGGTCTCCTCACCAGGAGGACTGTCCACAGCAGATCTGAGGTCTGATGCATATATGAGGCCATACATAATGTCTGCAGGAAGTGTGGGTCAGAGCTCATAGCTAAGCTCAGCTCTCATATCTCAACCCCACTGCCTTTACCACAGACCATGTCCTCCTTTCGCTCCCTAGGACCACTGGCACCATACCTTCCTTAAGGACTAATTTCCTCAAGTGCCTGTTTATTCTAACAGATATTGTAAGGTATACAGAAGAAAACGGTACCACTTCAAGCCCATAAATGGTCTTGCTTCAGCCAGGAACTGAAGTTTGCAAAAACAGATGCAAAAACAAGGTTTTCAGAAACCATAGTAAAATTTCATGAAGTCTTTTTCCTCCCTCCTCAAGTAATTACATATCTTAATTTTGCAGATGGACACCTTAATTGCTTAATTAAAAGGACATGAAGTTTCAACTTAATTAGCCTTCCTAATTGTTACGTGAGTTCATATCCTAGTGATGCAACTCCTTTGCAGAAAACATGGCACCAGTCTCTGTATGCAGCTCAACCATTCCTACGTACCAGGAATAATTGTACGGATGCAGGATGCAGTTTCATGTTTAAATTGAGGGAGAAAAGTCTGCTTGGGAGCCTGATCATTCACTCTTTTCATTGACATAAAGGAGGTACTCACTAGGCCGTGGGGTCATTATTTCCTAGGGTCAAAAAGGGATTGCAATGCTATAGTGGGTGAACTCCCAAAATGTTATCTAGCATACACATCAAGTGATGTTCTGTGCAGGCAAAGCCATGTTGCATTCCCACTAGAGCATACCTACCTCAGCTGCCTTTCACATTTTAATCCATGAAGTTGCAGTCTATCACACAACTTGCTTGATATCTGTTGCTGTCAGGGAACTGGTTTGAGGGTTCAGCTCTTATACCACAGTCCTCAACAGCAACAGTGCACACAGAGCCACTCAGTACTATTAAGAACCAGCTGCCAACAAGGTTTGTATGAAGTTGCATCCTGGGAAAAACGAAATTGCTTCAGAAGGTTCAATAGCTCCCAGTGCTTTTGAGCCTGAGACATCTCTTCCTTCACTGAAGGCAGGGTGGAAGTCCTACCCTCCTGTTTGAGACCAGCCTGTCAACATATGTATGGTAGGTACCAAAGCAAGGACAAAGAGAGTTACTGGAACAAACCTCCAGGCATCTTCTTCTCTTGTAGTCCCAAATAAGCAGCTGTGACAGACTGCAGGGACAATTCACTTCCCTTTAGACAGCTCTGGATAAATGCTCAGACCTCATGATTACACAGCATGTGAAATAATTCTATTTATTTATTAAGTTAGCAACAAGGAAGTAAACATAAATTATCCATATATCCTCTGAATATGGCAGAGATCCCATCAGCCAGAGACAGATGTGATCAGAGCACCAGAGATCATTTCACAGTGTTCAGAGAGCCTGAATTAATGGTACACAGCACAACGTTGTTCTGGCATTTCCTACCTTGTGTGGGCTTGACTTCACAACCTCAATAATGTGTCTTTAAAGTAATTTTCTGTGCAAGTTATCAGGTTTTTTAAAAGCCTGTTAAAAATACATCACATTGCATCATTTTGTATTCCCAGAGATCATCAAAAGGCCCTAGGACTACGGCAGAGACCTTTGCCAAGTGAGCTAATGGTGGAGCTGATAGAAAGAGTGGGTTGTCTTTCACGCAAGGGATCTGCAAGGCCCAGCCTGCCAGAAGGTCTCTCTAATGCTTCCTCAGACAGAAAATCCAGAAAAATTGAAGAGTTCCTAAACTGAAATTCTAGGCTTCTTGCTGGGTGCTGACACTTCACCAGTGAGCCCTCATCTGCTCCTCAGGCAGCATTGCCACATCCCTGCTCTTCCTCATTCATGGACCTGCCCCATCCCCAGCCTCTGCTTCTCACACCTGAGCTTACTGCACTGCCCCTCTTACCCTCTATCATGAGCTTCCCAATTGATCCCTTCCCAACACAGTCCCACTGGTTTGTATCAGCCATTTCACCCTCCTCCGTGCAGCAATTTATCCCAGTTTCTCCTCACCCAAGCCCATTCTTACCAGACTGTTGCAAAAGTCCCCACTTTCCTTTTCACTTTGACAGTCACAGTACACAGCTTTTCCCTCCTCCCCAGCACACAGGTGGTGGATAAAGAGGGCTGGTGGAGAGGTAAGACAGGCTCCCAGCTTGCAGTTCTTGTGCCCAAGCCTCATGGATTCTATCATCCCCCTGCGTGATCCCATTACAGAAATGCTTCTCTCACTCCCCATAATCAGAGTGAGCTGAACTGCTTTTAGGGACATGTTGCCTGGTCAACCCTCTGCACAGACAAAGGGTGGGAATATGCTTAGCAAAGACAGAATCAGAAATATTATCTTAAAATTATATACAAACATAAGAGATTCCAGTGAACGTGTACTAACTGCAATTTCAAAGACTTACGATTTGCCCAAATTTGCATGAGAAAGGCAAAAAGCACATTCACTGACAAAAAAAAAACCTCCTCTCACCAAATATTGAACCCTGCTTCAAGCTAATATAAAAAAAAAAAAATCAAAATATCACTTCCAAAGAGTTTAAAAAAAAAAAGATTCCCAAAATAAACCAAACATTTTTCTTTAGCATTTGTGTTAGAAATGATGGAGCTCATTTTAACTGAAATTTTTCAATAATTCCACCTAAGGCAGACAGCAGCCCTGGAAAACTTCAAGCCTAAATACTTAGACTTGGGTAAAGCAATTTAAAATAGAGATGTATAATGGGAGCATCACACAACCTTAATTTGTGGTGCTCTCAGACTCACCTATAATTAAGTAAACTAGATTAAAAATAAAGGAAGTGCTGGCTCTCGGTCTGAGAGCACCCATAAAATCTCAGCTCATAGCTAGTTATTTTATGCAAGTTCTAATCCATTATAGTAGAGGGGTGACAATGACAACGTTGTCTGACCCTTAATTACAGGAAAGATGCTATCATGTCTGTACATACCAGACAGCCTATGATAAACTCGAAATTAATACTGGACAGACTGCCTGCTCCCCATGACTTGAAAACTAACAGTACTTTGATGCCATGAGGAGAAAAGGTGCCTCTTTATTTTTCTTGTCTTGCTCAGATTTTCATTCCCCTTATTCTCTAATTTTCTCATATAACATCAACAATTACCTATTAAATTACTTCACACATACACATTTCATTTTCACACCGTTTGGGTACAGAGGACACACAAACACCTCTAGGGGAGCGATCCCACGTCCTGGCAGGTGGCTGAACCAGGCACATGAAGCAGCATAGAAAGACCCTCTGGAAGTGAAAATGCTTCAGGGAATAAATGACAATCTGCTACATCACGAAATAGCACCGGTGCTGGCTGCAAAGCCTCAGAATTGAACAAGAGAAGCTACCATACATGCATCTAAACACTGCAAGTCCAGAGCTCTGTTGCACTGCATGATTTAATACCACTAGATTTAAAGTAAAGGGTGTCTGGAGCTCCCTTCATGAAAAGCAAAGCACAGCACTGGAGTCACCAGGGAAAAACATCATTAATTTCTGAAGGGAAGAAGAGAAAATCCTTCCAACCTCAGGGCTCCTGCACACATGAACAGTGAGGGGAAGTACAGAAGTGGGGTTCAAAGCCTTGTGGCAATACAGAGAATAAACTCAGCCTCCTCTTTTCCTTTGCATCTTATTCATGACTTCTTGAGTACCTGTGGACTGACAAGAGTTGAGCCCATAGAAAAGAGGAGTAATTCAGTCCTTTTCATAATGTGAGTTCATCTTATAAAAGAGACACAGCAGATAGAGCAAGGAATGTGCATAACTTATTTCCTACCCCAGCACTAACAGAATACCCTTTAGCAACCACAGGCATGAGGCAGGAGGAGCAGTGAAATTATTTCAATCACCTTTCAGTGCTTGAGCAGTCAACCAACATCACCAGCCTGAGCCAGCTATCATGGGCCACTAACAAAGGCTGATACCTACTACAAAACAGAAGATAGTTGAATAGATGCCAAACAAAGCCAAAGGAAAAGCAGAATTTCAAACAGGCTGGATGAAAGCATCGCAGGAAGCAAACTTCAAGGAGATTCTCTGAACTTGAAAAACTGCCTAAAAAAAGCAGGCTCAAGTGTTACTCCCAAGTGCCATCCAGATTAAAAGCAAAACAAAGGCAATTGGGGTTTCCTGGAGCTCTGAATCACCCATTCAAACCATAAGGAGACTAAGCAACCGACTACTCACAGGAATAGCAACACTAGGTATGCACAAAGTGTCAAACCCAGAGCAGAATGGACTGTGAGGTATTTTCCTTCTTTAATCACTGAAAAATGCAGTAACACCATGCATTACTTGTAAAACAGCAGGTTGGACTGTTCAGACAGAAATATACTTTTTTAGCTGACATGCTCCTCTCTGGGCTGTTGGCTATAAAAAAAAAGTGCTTGTTTCACATTATCTCATCTTTTGCCTGCACTTTGAAGGCCATTCTGGCCATTCCCCCATGACAGAGACAAATTCCAATCCTTAGGAATAATTCTCTTAACTTCATAAAGAAACCCTTGTTCAAGTCTGATAATTTTCATGTAGAAGCTGACATGGAAATGGCTTTCCTGGAACAGAGTTGATTTGCATTACTCGGTGTCATAGCACATGACAGCTTACTCTGCAGCTCGCTTGTCTGGATCTTCCATAATCCACACAGCCACCAACCTCTGCTCCGTGAAGCAGTTGTGCACATGACAGGAAGAACTAATTTTAATAAAGCATCTTTGCTCTTGTATTGGTCATGTTCTCTCTCAAACTGTTTATCTGGCAGGCTCCTGGATGCAATTTGTAATCATTGCTCCCTGCTAACAACGGAAAAGTCTATTACTGTCACCTGTTCCTTTGACTCTTGGGTTTTTAACATCTGACATACTGCTGCACGAGTAATGTACCATATGAAGCCATTAAAGACCCCCTTCAAAGCATCTCTCAAAGGACCTGCTATTGCACCCCTGTCCCAGCTCACCCTCTTCTCCTTCAGTCAGTCTCAAATGCTCCTGGCACATGAAAGCAAAACGCTTCATCGCCTCAACTGCAAATTCAGTGAGACAGCAACCATCTTTCCATTACACAGCACACCCTTCATGTGCACAGCAGAGCCCTGATCTTTGACAGGGGTTTGTAGCTCCTGCTGAAACAAAAATGATAAGTAAATCATCATCGCGAGGTCCCCTAAAGTGGAGGGAAGTCTGTGCACTGTCATTCGATTACTTTTTAACCACCACAATGAACGAAAATTCCAGAGGGAGGTAACGACAGCAAGTCATTAGCATGAACGATTCACCTTCAAAGAGGGGCAAGAGGAGAGCTGAAGCCCGGAGAAGCCAGTTTTCTTCACCATCTCTGCAAGTGCCTGGGTGCAGATTAGTGATCTTTTCTAAGGCAGAACAAAGGCATTAGATGATGATATACAGAGGCTTTAAAAAATATTAGGAAGTTGATAAAAATAAAAGGAATAACAACAGAATTGGGATTCAGAGCAGAAATGAGTAAGAGCAAGATGTCATACAAATGACAGAAATCCTGGAAGGAAGAAAGAGGCTTGTTGAGGGAAAGGCCCATTCAGCCAGACAAAGTCTCAGAGAAGGGAGAGGGAATATAGGATCTCAACATCATCTTGAGCCACATATGAGGAAGATATTATTGCAGTTGAATTTGTGTATTTTTTGGTGCTAAGTAAAACAATGATATTTTTTTTAAGGCTCATTACAGATCAGCATCATTATTTCCAGCTTAAGTTTAGCTCCAAGGAGACAAACAGAAGACGAAGTTGGATGTCTGAAGACAAATACTTTTACTTATTGCTGGATAGTTTAAGTTTAGTGCCTGTCTTAAGAGAGGCTAGACTGGCAGATCCAATGATGGCAAAAAAACCCCCACAATGGATAGGACACTTTGAATTGGAGGAATATGAAAAAGACACTCGGGAAAGCATTATTAAAATCTGCTCAAACCTGGTAAAGGGTAGTAGTGCACAGATGTAATATACAACGTGTCAAACATAGCAGCCTGGAAAAAGGTTACCCTTGCTGGTCACTACCAGAGCTCTGAAGATAAGCTTTACTTTTAATGCGTCCCCCAAGTGGTAAGGGAAACTTTGGTTGCAATGTAAAGGCCCATATAAAGTGGTGCATTCCTACACTGGCATCCCACACTGCACAATGGCTGCCTTATTTACCTTATTTATCTGACACTACTCTAGGAATAGCTAACTCAAGCTGAGAGGATCCTTGAATCCTTGAGGAAAACATATTTATATATATATTTATATATCCATGTATGTACATTCATGTATATACATACACACACTCTGAATCTGTTCATTTCTCCACAGAACAAAATAAAGAATGGTTAGGTACTCATGTTTTGGACACTGTTAATTTTCTGTAAGGGTTACTATACACCACTGATGGGTTTTTCACACTAAACACCTGTCTTTAACATGAATCTATTCCTTGAAGATGCATCTGGAGCAGAGAGAAGTGTGTTAAGATGATACTCTGCTATACAGCATTCCCACCACACCCCTCCAGAAAGGACTGTCTTCCTCCTCCTTGGGAAGCTCCCCTACTGAACAACGCTCAAAAAAAGCCTAAAATGCAAGGCTGAAGATTTTTCATGCCATGGTCCCACCAATTACAGTTAGTTTTGTTCTATTTTATTGTTTGGGCTGCCCACTGGAGAATCAAGCCCTTCTCAGCTCCTTTTATTTCCAATCCATGCAAAAGGCCAGAGTCCACCCATGTCTACACATTAGCCAAGGGACCAGCAAGTTGGTGTAAAGGCTTTCTGCTGTGGCAATTTCCCTGTCCTCAAGATAAAATCAGAAAAAAAAAAAAAAAGATAGACCTTAAAGATTCTTGGAAGCATAACAAGGAAGTTATGTGAAGAAGGAATCAGGTGGATGCCTACACAAAGTCATTTAGAAAATTCATTGGTTTCTCTTTTGCATCCACAGGCAAAAGAGACAAATAATATTTTCAAAAATAATTTCTTACACCTATACAATAGAAAATGTACAACTTGTAACTGAAGAAAAAACAAGGCAGCATCCTGATGAACTTGAATGTTTTCAAAATTAAGTAGCATCACATAACATACGCCTAAAAAATGGCTGAGATGCTCTGCACTAACAATACTGATTTTTAACACTAGCACAATTCAGAGCATTTGAAGGACTGCCAGCATAATCCCAAAATGTAAAGGGACAAAAGAAAAACAGAGGCAATAATAAACCTGATATCGTCCTTACATAAAATAATGAAATTATCATTTTGGGAATGTCACTAACAAATTTGATGAGAGGCTAAAAATATAATTAATACCTTTCAGTATTGTCAAAAAAAATTTTCATTTTAGGTTGGGGTGAGGTTAGGGTTGTTTTTGATAGGTATATGGGTATAGTTGATAAATACAACTCTCCCAATAGTATCTGCTTGGGCCAGTCCAATGCAACAGAAGCACTGAATCACATCATAACTTGCCTAAAAGACATCACACTACACAGGAAAATGAGAGAACTATTTAGAGAACAAACAAGACACCAAACTAGACAAGCTAAAAGTTGGTTCAATGCTTGGTCACAAAATGTGGCTGATAATCATGAGGTCTTGATCCATGGGACTCTTGATAGGAGGATTTACAGAGACACCTTCTTATTCACTAATAAAAGGAATCACGAGCTACAGCCACTTAAATCTGGTCCCAGATTTTCTGTGCTAAGGAATGTGTCCATAGGCTCTCTGTAGCATCCTGTTGCCATAGAGTCGTTGGCATGGCCATGGGATTTGATTGTTGGAAATCTGTCCTGGCAGCTGTTTCATAGCTCTTGGGCATCACATGGCACTAGCAATGGTACTGCTCACCTGAACTATGACCAATCCATCCTGGCCATGGCATTTATAAGGGTTACAATCCAGTCAGAAGGTCATCTATTAGAGTAGGGATGCCAGGAGGCAGCTGAGAGCTGAGCTGACCACTGCCAAAAAAGTTGCACCCTTCCCCTTCCACCCACCTCCCACATATTCCCTTTTGCTGCTTTCCCTGTGTTCATCTGGTCCCTGCTCAAGCTGATGCAGCCGCTAAACTAGCAAACTATCCCAGGAGAAATGAACATACCATGCTGGTGGTTTTGCATCTAGAAGGAGAGGGAAGGGTGCCTACGTGGTTCCCTGGATAGGTCCACCAAAGGCCCAACTGAGTGTGAGTTAGCACCAGCAAGCAGGTGATGGGAGGAGAATTCTCCTTTTGATATCTGCAAGTGATGAGGTCAGCTCAGTCACTGTGTTAACTGTTCCCCTCAGACACAGTGGCTTTAAAACTCTTTCCTGACAAAGTTAATCACTGACATGAAGACGGGTAGCACAGCATAAAGCAAAAAAAAGACAAGCTGCAGCTACTGAACAGGGAACTAAATTCACCTGGCAGCCTATTGATACATTTAGGAAGCAGAAATGCAGATCAGACATCCAGGATGGAAGGCTTTGCTTGGAAAAGTCACAGACATGGAACCACAGAATTTTTTTGGTTGGAAAAGACCTTCAAGATCATTGAGTCCATCCATTAAACCCAGTACTGCGAAGTCCACCACCAAACCCTGTTCCTACACCACATCTATATCTTTTAAACGCCTCCAGGGATTGTGACTCTACTCCTTCCCTGGGCAGACTGTTCCAGTGCTGGACAGCCCTTCCAGTGAAGAAATTGCTTCTAATGCCCAACCTAAATGTACCCTGGTGCAACCTGAGGCCATTTCCTCTTGTCCTATCTCTTGTTTCTTGGGAGAACAGACTGACCCCCACACCATTACAACCTCCTTTCAGGTTCAGGTACAGCTCCTTTGTCATGTCCTGAGTCACTGCTTCGATTATAGCTGGCACCATTGCTGGTGCACCAACCTAATCCCCAGGGGTACAAAGAGGAGATACCAGGCAGAAGTGAGGAAACAACATGTAGAGCATTGGTAAAACAACCACACAACTGCTGCATACGGTACTGCTCAGGAAAGACATGGGAGCTGCACTAGGATGGAGCTCAAAGGACATTTTGAAAGAGATCTAAGGATGGGGAAGAAAAAAATAAAACAAGCTTTTATGTGTCAGTGCAGTATACTGAACAGAAAGTTGAGAAGTGCCTACAAATACTTACCCAGGAACAAGGTCTAACAACAAGCAGCTCCCTATCTTCCAGGACAAAGCCAAAACATTCACAGAGCTGGGTACAGACATTACAGAAATGAAACCTTGAATTCAGATACCATTTCTTGGGGTGGAGGGCACGTAAAGATTAAAACAGTTTACCAGGGCGGCTAATGGACTCAGTGCATATTTCAGCTTTTAGAATACTCCCCTTTCTTTCTTCAAAAGAAAAAAGAAAAAAAAAGGAAGGAGAAAAAAAAGACAACCAAACAAAACCTCACACCACAAAGCACTTCCCCCTACAAAGTCTAAAGGAAAACACAGAGCCTGAAAAAACAGGAAGTCAAACTAGATGGAAGCATAGTTCATTCTGGTCTAAAAATAAACAAGTGATTAGCTATTGCTCTAATTCTTGTTTGCTATTGATGGAAGAGGGACTATTTTCCTCCTCTTCCATCAGGGAGGGATTTTTGCTACCACTACAAGTCGGTGACAAAGTCATGGCAGTGGCCACTTCCACACCAATACAGTCACACAGCTAGAGACAGCAACAAAAAGGCTTTGGCTAGAAATTGCCCACAGCTTATCTGCGAAGCCAAATACTTTGCCTCTTTGATGAAAGCCTATGCAAAGATACTAAGCCAGCTAACAATTAGACAAGCACTTCCAGACATGTTTAGGCTTTTCTGTATTGAAAGGTTTATTAGAATCTAGCATTTGGTCTTTAATTTATTACCTTATCCCACCACACAGTTTCATTAAACATATTTTAGGGCATGTAGCCTTCTACCTAAAGACAACACAAAAGCCTCTGGGAGGAAAGACAAGTCATACCAAATAAGTCATTCCTCATACCACATAAAACTTATTTGGGAAACCAATTATTCCAAAAATATTTCACTTAAAAAAAAATCAAATTAAAACAAACAAAAATAAAACCCCAAACAAACAAAAAAACTCCCAAACTACTGGGAATAGTGAGTCTTTGAAGGAAAGTAGGAAAACAACAAACGAAACTTCTTCATGTGCACAGGGGAATATTTATTATTAAAGGGCATAGTCACAGAGATGCTAGACCACAATGCAGTCACCAGGTTGAAGCTTACAACTACAGCACAACATCATTAGAGGACTCCGTGCAACCCTCTAGAGGTACAGGGGGATAAGCATGTGTGGTTGTATGAACAGCTGTAAAGCTTCATTTCCAACTTACAGTAACTGCCAGTAACCTAAAGCATCTTTTAAGGAAGGAGGAAAAAAGTAGCAAAAACCTACAATTTCAAAGTCAACACACCCAAACACACTTCCAACACGTAGAGCACTTTCTAAAAGCCATACTGATATAATGAACCTCTAACAAAGTTTCATCTCTAATATAAACTGAGAAACAGCTCATTCTTCTAACCTGTTTGTAATACGTAAGGCATATTCTCACCTCCAAAAAGTAAGCATCCAAAAGAGACCACATACCCTTCAGCAGCCATGCCTGCACTGGTTTGCCACTCTATGAGATACAGGCAAGCAGGATTAATTATTCCATTAGCAGCAAATATTGCACCTGAGACTTATTACTGTGACTAGGACACCTGTGGACTTAAACCTCCTAAAAATTAAACTTGAGTTATTACTCTTCTCTCCTGACAGATCACAGCCAGAAGAACAGTTCCTTTTTTGATTCTGAAACAAGGCTATTTGAACAGGGTTGTATTTTACAGCAGAGCACAGCCCTTTTTTGCAGGTGTGCAACTTGTCTCCTGTTGCTTGACCACTGGCACAGGCTTTCAAATGCAACCACTCTATCATAGCTTTCCTTGCTATGGAGCAAAGCAGTAAAAGACTGACCTGTGATGTTAGAAACCATCATTTGAGAAGGAAAAAAGGAAAAGTCTGATGGCAGTATACGGCAGTGGGATAAAATTTGGGTACTGGCTTATCTGAAGTGCTTGTGTCTGAGCTCAAACAAAGGGGTTTTTACAGTTACAGCTGCTGGCATGTTGGTCAAAGGGTGTCTGAGACTTGCCTGCACCTGGTTGGTGAAACACTGCAACAAATAGATGGGAGATGACTCAGAGGCCCTTATGAAACATCCTCAGACCAGTCATCCGAGGCTACCATGGTTCCTATTGTTCCATTAGCAAGTCATGGCTGGTGATAAAATAGGTTGTGTCTCTCAAATGCTGCAAGCATGTGGCAGCTATTGTTTGGTTTTAAAGATAATTCAGTGCTTACAAAACATGGTATGGCAGCTCAGGCAGCCGAGGAACCCCGAGCATGCAGTAATTACAGAATCCATGTTAGCTGCTCCAGCTTATCCACTTTGCCAGTGAATTGGATGTAGTCTTTTTTCTGTTCAGGTACCAAAACAGCAGTCCTGCACACAAATGTTACTCCACAACTCTCAGCTTACTAAGATCTTAACCAAAAAAAACTTTCCCGCATTTAATAAAAAAAAAAACAACAAAAAAACCCCAAAAACAAACAAACAAAAACCAAAACAAACAAACAAACAAACAAACAAACAAAAAACAGAGGCTGCATATTCCACACCACATTATCCTCACTTATTAGAAACGTATTTCAGTGTTTCTCTCATTATAAGGAAGAAAGATTATACAGTTTGCATCGCTGCCCGCAGCCACGTTTTTCAAACTTGGGTTTGAAAAACAAAGCTCCTAAATCAACACTCAGCCACCCAAATAAAGGGGGTCTCTCTTAACCAGACATTGGACAAAAATTCTCCAGAAACAAAGGGAAGTTGCAGGCCCACAAATTTTTTTAAAGAAAAAAAGAATCATCACATTAGGTATGTTTAAGTGTCCTAATACAGGTATCTGAAGATAGCAGAGGAAATAAGTTATGACCACATTGGTCAGAAGAGTTACAATGGCAGAAATACTGAGCTGAAACTGCTGGCTGCTGCACTTGTAACACAAGGAAGAAATAACAGTGTATAGAAGGAAGGAAAAATAGAAGAGAGGAAGCATGAGATGAACAATGAGGGATTTGTGTGCGTCTTAGAAAGGGGGACAGGGCTTTGAGAGAGCACAGTGAACAGGGTGCCCCATCTCACAAACACACAGACCTGCAGATCAACCCGAGAAACACTGAGTCAGCAGGAAGCAGTGCTGCATGTCTGCTGTGTGTCTTGCAAGGCAACAAGTGAACTGCTGGGTTTGCCCTACCTGTTCTGTGTATAAAATTTCTTTAGTCCTCGAAAGCTGTAATTTGAAGAGTAGAGACAATTTTCACACAGCCAAGACACACAACTGTCTGTACCATTTTACCAAGTGCATGCCTACACGAACCCCTAATTATCTGCACTGTCATGTATAATTAGTGAGTCTGAACATGTAGCATTCACAAATATGTGAATGTTAGGCACACTTCATACATTCAATAGCATCCTGTGTTTGTACACAGGCAACTCTCAGACTAACTAAGCTAAGTAAGATCAAACCCTGAAAGGGCAAGCAAAATAAACAAAAGATTCACTGTATCTGTCATTTATCCTGGAACCCTACATGAAAACAGAAAATTCCTTTCTAAAATATAATCAAGTGTTTTCTGTGTTTTTTTTCTTTCAAATAATTGGACACACTGCTTCCATGGCCTGCACGGAAGACAGAAATTGAAGCTCATTATTGCTGTGATCAATACAGAGAAAACACGAGGACAGTCATGAGCGGCAGTCCTATCACATGATTTTTAAGGTCAGTGAAAGTTACTGTGTGATTACTTCAAAAAACAAACATTATCAGAGAAATAAATGTGGAAATGGAGGAAGGATGCAGCCGAAAAACAACAGTGTGCACATCTCAACACACCTAAATAGTCTTTCACGTATCTGAATCTCACATTTGCAAAAATCTGGAACTATTGAAACACAAAACTCAGCGTATAAACCGGGGTTAACTTAACCCAAGCATGAAAAGGCTGGCTAAATCTACAACAGCTAGATCTTATCCATCTCTTTCTCTTATTCCAGATATCAGAAAGATTGAAGTGTTAATAGCTGTCTTATTGACTCATTACCTTACAGGCTTTAAAATCTGCATAAAAATAGATTTAAAAAAAATCTCTTATTCAAATCAAGTACATTTGACTGCAACTACATCAAACAGAGTCCCAGTTTTATTAGAGATGTGTTGCTTCATGTCAGTTAGTTGACACAACCACGGGTCTGCCTCTGTGCTAAACACATGTGCACGCACGGAGGAGGGGGAGAGAAAGGAGGAGGGCACAGGCGCGTATGCAAACACACTGTTATCTGTTTCTCTCCAGTTGGAGAAAATTGTTAGCACAGCTCAATCACATTTATTGAAAAGAGCTAGGGACTCATTCAACCACCCTATTTCAACGAGCTCCTTATCCTGGGCCTTATACCAAATGTGCCGAAGACTGTGGGAGTTCCCCAGCTGACCTCAGTGGGGTTTGGATCAGACCCACTCTGCAAGTAATCTCATTTGATATGGTTGTGTTAATTGGCTGTACTGCTAGTATCAACTGCAGAGCATTAGAAGGGCTGACAAAATCTGGCTTCTGGAAAGCAGCAATAAGGCTTGAGCACCATAAAGACAATTTAAGGATTTTGGCCTCGCTATAGAGGCACTAGGGTGACTGAGAGTGAAGAATATCAGTAGTTTGTGCAACACGAAGATCACTTCTTAATTACCAAATAAGCGATTTAACCCACTTCTTAAATTTACTGTGACAACACTGGTCTTGTTCCCAAACACCCCCTCCTTTGTAAATGCTTTACCCAGACGTAGAAATGAACAATGCCAACACTCCAGCTTCACTGCTGTCCTCGGCCATATCCCAAAACAATCTGAAGAAGCCCTTTTAGTTCTGCCCTTCTTTGATGGATGAACATCCTTACATAAGACTTTCAGAGAAGCAACGTCCACAGCACACTGTAGATCTGCATTAAAAAATGCATTGTCCAGTTTGTCACACTGTATCTTATCAATTCATTTGTTACATTTCCTGTTCCTCAGTAGAACACTTTTGATCACATCCTCTCAAGGTATGGATATGTATTTATTTATAAATTACATACATGTAGTACTGTACTAATAAATTATGTACATTATAAAGCATATACAAAAATAGAAATTAAGAAAGTATGAGATAAAGATGTACTAATTCTTCTTTCTTTTTTAATTACAGGTACAAAAGTATTTTCTTCCTGCACTCTAATGGATTATCTTGCACATCCCTTGGGGTGCACTTTGGTACCACAGAGAGCACTCTATGGAGGTGACATAGAGGACTCAGATATGTTCCCATCCCCACTGCCAATGATATTTCAAAGTCTTAACCACATACCACACAGACCCTGGCCTGTCCTTCAGGCATGAAGCTGGCCCATGAGTGAGGGGCAGTACAGATGCTTTCTGCATCTGCTGGCTGTCACCGTGTCACACAACTGCTCTGCAGCACTCGCTTCTGCTCAGTGCTCAGCTTTCAGAAGACTATCCCCGAATTTCCAGCTACAATCAGCAAATTAAAAAGCTCTCCCCTTCAACACAGTACTTATATTCTGCAAACAGAATTAAAAATTTAAGTCTTCTCATCTTTGTTTTTATGGACTGAAAAAAAATCACACATTCCTGTATCTTTCACTTACTCTCTTTTTGTGTCTTCTCTCCTTCCTGTCCTACCAAAGGCGTCTTCCCATATTTTTTTTTTCCTGTTTCCATAGATGACAAAGAAACTTACACCTCTGTAAAAGTTTTCCCCAAACCTATCTGCTACACTGAATATTTTGGCCCTTTTACCTCTTTCCTAACCACATCTCTTACTGGTCTCCTAAATAAATTGCCTCAAATTAATGAGGTCTGAGGCATCAAGACAAGGACATGTGTTACTGAGGTTATTTGCATAGAGGAGCCAAAATCACCTAATAAGATAGAGCTCATAAACTCTTTATGAGTTTATGAAAAGGCTTAGGTGCCTGCAGTTGCTGGGGATTGAGCTCAGCGTCTCAGGAACCCTCTTCGCAGAATTACCCTGACACACTTTCTCATCCCTACCTTTGGCTTGCTTACTGCTGTTTATTGCTGGGCTGCACTCAAAGCAGTGGAAGGCAGAAAACATGCCTTCATTTATTTTTTGACAGGCCTACCTATTCCTGTATTTCACAAGCTATAAAAAAACCATGTCAAATTTAGCACACCACACTTATTACTGTTTCCAATTGAAGGCAGAGCCTCCACACTTGTCTTCATGCTGCCTGCTTTCTCTGTAAGCCATCCCTTTATTAACATCAATTGCGACTCCAACTGTAGAGGTGAAATTAATCACTGTGCAAAGAGTCAGCAGGTATCCTACTTCAGCCCGTCAAAACAGGGCTTACATTAAACTCTAAGTGGCGCTTAAGTCTTATATGAAGCCTTTACAGAAGGTGTACTGCACTTTTTCTGAGTTACATTTCATGCAAACCATAACACTAGGAGAAGGCACTTCAGCACTTAGGCACTATGCAAATAGATATTACAAGGGAAAAAAAAACGTTGACAGATAGGCTAAAGGGCACTATATTAGGAAACACTTGAATGTTTGTTGGTTTTTTTTCAATGCCATTTTATTCAGAGAAAATGATTGTTTTTCTGAGAAAATTATAAGGGATGTGATCTGATAACCTGTAGTAAACACATTATGTTCTCAAAACCATACCTTATCCAGTGGAAAATACCTTCAAGGCTTCTCAAAATACATGAGATTCCAAATGTACATCTTTGTTACTAATATATTAACAGGAACACAATCTTAGGACAGACTTGGACAACTCTACTAAAACCAGAAGCTGGAGTTCGAGCATGATGTTTCTTAATAGGATTTTATAGCAACAAAGTTCCACTGACTTCTGTGGATAAAAAAAATTAACCTGATTTGTGTTTAAAGGAAAAAAAACCTTTAACTGCTTCTTGAAAAAAATCTATAACCCACATATTATCTAACCCACTGTCCTGCACAGCCTCCCCTTTTCTGCTGAGGATTTAACCCAGAACTACAGCTGGCCTGAGCCTAGGGTGGGAGGGGAGGCAACCTACACTGTCCTCTTGTTCTCCCTCATAGAGCTGCGGCAAAAATACGACTGTAGTACAAAATCCATACCTGTTACAGGACTACTAGCACGCCAAACTGACCACACACCTTGCATTAGCAAAGCTGAGCTCCACCGCCGCATAGCAAAGCCCAGGACCAAGTACAGCTCTATCGGGGGATTCAGAGCACTCAAAGCTTGGCCAGCAGAATTGTGTCCATCAAGGCCCACACATCATCATACTCCATGCACATCACCATCTTGTAGTACAGAATCATACGTTAAGCCCAGTTTATTTCTCTGAGAACATGATAGGAGCATTGCTATGGAAAGGCGGGACACATCCTACCCTGGCCAGATGGTGCTTCTCTTCTGGCAGAGGGGAAGAAAAATCCACAGCTCTTTTAATCATTTCACCTCAAATTAAAGTACTACTCCATCAAAGTTTGAACTCATACTAGAGAGGTGGCACATCCCTGTAGAGCTTCAGACTCAGGCCCAGCTTCCCATTGGCAAAAGCCCATGTCTGCCTTGGGCATTTCATCACCACAGTTTCTCACTGTCCCTTCCAGAAAGTGACTCCACTACCCAAGAACATCAGCACAGGCTCCCTTTGTAGAAAGAGAAATGACCATGATGGTGCTCCTGTGGATCCACAATCAGGCTGATTCATCTGGGCTGCTAACACTCTGCACTGGTTACTGATTACAAAATTACTGCCCTTCAGTTAATTAATCATGTTCTTTGCAAGCAAGAGTATCTCACTGATCTTAAAATAAGGGTCACCTGCATGTAAACAGTGAGAACAGAGAGAATACAGGAGGAGTGTGTTGAGCATTTAATTTCAGCAGGTCTTGTCCTTCACATAAAACTTCCACTGATTAAATTCACTGCAGACAACATAGTGTGGGCACCTTCATACCAGTTCTAAATTAATGTATACCACTTTGGCTTTCTTCAAAGGGACTGACAAAAAAATTGCAAGAACCTTTCTCAAAATTATCAACAGAACCCAGGCAACTATTTCAATAATTCAGCATAAAGAATGTCAGACTTCAAGATAACCCTGCACAGGTGCATGTGCATACCCACAGAAAAAGAAATCTTCCAGGAACTATTTTCCATGTTTATATGATCCCCTATTTATTTGCCAAAGGAAAAAAAAAAAGAAAGAGCAAAATGCAACAAATATTACTGTCCTGTTTGACTGCTGATGGACAAGCATGGCTGTGCACATAAAGTCAGACATCATGTCCTACTGCCTACTCTCTCAAGTGCACGGTGGCAGGACAGTCCCTGCCCAGCAGGCATAGGACAGGGTCAGAGCTGATGGCTGCCTCTGTCCTTTAACACACATCCAGTGTGCTGGATCTATAGGGGAGCATGTTCTATAGGCATCGGTGTGCCTGGATGTAGCAGAGTAGAGCGTTGTGGCTGGGGTGAGCACTCACCTTCATCAATCAGTAGAAAGTACACAAAAGAGACCTCAACTCAAAAATCCCCTCACCCTGCTTCTTGCAGTCCTCGTACTTTCTCTCATGAGCACGTGCTCAGTATTTCCTCCTGCTCCATTTGTACATATTCCTCCTCTCCATGCCCAGTGCTGCACAAGCCCATCAGATGAATAGAACCTTTATAAAGCTCACAGGTGCTGGTCTGCGTTGCTGTTCATGTAATAAGTATGGCAGTAAGCCAGGAAAGCCAAATGATTATATATACCTTTAACAGGTTTGGGAAGGATGGAAGGGAGTGGGAGAAGGGGAAGGAGGGAGGGATATAAGTTTAACACTGCAGCATTGTTTTCATGGATACTTTTGTTAAAAAAAAAACCCCAACACTGATGTATACGTACAGCAGAGCAAATGAAAACAAGGCAGGTTTCTGGATTTTTTCAGCATGTGATATGCTAGGTGAGAGTTGACACTATGCACACAGTGAAACAAATGCACAAAAGGATTAATCACAGAGGCAATTGCAAACCAGAGCTCCCACAGCTGGATGAGAGTAAAGCCTAAATTGAGTTGTAGCAAAAATATGTTAAATCGATATTAACCACAGACAGCAGGAGCAAATCTTTATTTAGAGACAGTTTACATAACCCTCCTCTCTTCTTCCCTCCATACCACCCACCCCATACAGATGCTGTTTCTGAAAGGCCTGGCTGGAAGTGCACCAGGAGATCCTACTAAGAGACCCCTGAGGCAGGACTCAAGCTCATCTGGCAGTCACACTACGGTGCTGAGGGAAAGGCACTGCTGTGCCGCAGCTGCAAGAGCCAGCAGGTACAGAGGCATGGCACAAAGGACATCTTGTAGTGCCTGTGGTGGCTCCTCTGGGCACTCACATGGGCAAGGAAACACAAAGTGTACCAGCAAACCTCAGGCCACAGCCTTCTTTTCCCATCACAGTTCCAGACCACCACTTCTGGGTACCTGCCCCAGTATGCAAGGGCAAGTGCCTATGTTAATCATTCAGCATGGGGGCCCTCACGGGAGCAGCAGCAGATAAGCAGGTGATGAAACATCAGAAAAAGCTATGTTTTCTCTAACAGTGCAGAGTAACAGCAGCCATCGAAGGCTGAGAATGTCTTTTCAAAAACAGCCCAGGATGGGCATGAAGTTTGGGTGAATACTGTGTATTCCTCCTTGCAGTTCATGTCATTTACATAGAGGCCAAACATGCACCAAACTCACTAGGAACTTGCCTGAGTCCTTATGATGCAAGGCAGGAAAGGCGCAGACAAGCCAAGGCAGCTTTCAGACAGTGACAAGGCATTCATTGCTACCACAACTTTCCCCTTGTTCTGTAATCACTATATGCAGGACAATTGAAAAAAGGTTCCTGGAATTTATTATAGAGGATTTGCTTTGTTATCAATATGCAGGAAGCACTGCAGCTACACTGGGGAGGAGAGATAGTTTCACGGTACTCGTTCTTCACACAAGCGCCATATAATGCGCAAGAGCTGGCACACTGCCAAGAAAGTCTGAAATTTTGGGTCCACTCTTAGCTCTGACACGGACTTGTGCACCAGTACAAGTCATCTCCCTATGTTCAAGCTCTCTCACCTTTAGATGGGAAAAACAACACTCTCGCAAGAATTCCTGGCTTGTCTGTTGAACTTCAGAAGTCTTAAAGCAAAAGTTGCTGCACAAACCAGGACAAGAAATACAATTCTCTGCTAAAGCTGTGTTAGCGTAACTCCTCTTCCCTAAAGGACAACCACTTCTCTCTTCTTTCTCAGCGACCACACTCTCAAATCTAAACACTTTCCAGCAGTCAATTTAATTTTTAGGATCAATAACTCAGAACTGAGGGTGAAACTGGTCAAGCCTCTTCTATGCTTCCTCCATGGCTTACGGGGAATACCTTGTAAGCTCTTGACATTTGCCATAAGTATCCATTTGTCAAGTGTTATTTAAATGCAGTCTTCTGGTTCAACAAGACAGACTGCAAGCCAGACACAAACCCAAGCAAAGCCTATGCAAAATTTAACCTAGATAAGAATAGCGTGCTTGTATTTGGACCTGTTAGAAGGTGGTTTGGTTTTAACAGTGGGATTTTATTGCAAGGGGAGAAAGAGTAGGCAGGGAAGGAGATTAATAAAGGTATTTATAAATATGCAGGGTTGCCAGCTTCAACAGCTAAATTCAGGACTATACTGCAACCAAAAAGACCAGAGGATGTACATCTGAGCTAATGGAAGGAGCTTTCCACATTGCATTAGTGCCCCAGCTTTTGGAAGCAAAGACTTGTGGGAGCTGGATTAGCTTGGCTGGCAAAATAAAAGTACACTGGGAATCTGATTTATTTTTTGGGGAGCAGAATAACTTAAACAAATCTCCTGGATTTTCAGTACTTCCTAGCAAGTGGTATCCCCCATCCACCCCACCAGTACTCTTCCAATCTGTGCTTCTAGGAAGGCTTCACTGAGGAATGTGGAGGGTACAGATGGATTGCTTCCATGTTTATTCTTTTATTAGGAATTTGTTTCAGTGAGCACTTCTATCATAACACAGTCTGATTTATGCTTACCTTGCAGCAGGGAAGACAAATGAACTAAATTTTCCATAGAACAAGATGACCTCATGCTTTTAAAAGAAATTTTATTTTAAGGATTTTTGTAAGGGACAAGACTTAGCCTTTAACAGCAAGCTGCAACCCAGAACCCATGTCAGTCCAAGTGATTAAATACATTACAATCTACTGACAAATTCTTTTTTTCAAAGCTCTTCATTTCAAGAACCACCTTTACGGTTTACATATTTTTTGGGAGCAAGCCAGTAACTTGGGGCACTGGCAATCTTCATTCCAGCAGGACCAAGGTGGCGACTGCACTTCATTAAGAGGTGGGATAGCAAAAGAATGCAAAGCCTTTTCATTTACCTTTATGTGAGCACCAAGGAGAGGCTTCTGCACTCTCTTTGCAGCAACTGAATTTCAGAGGAAATATAGGTGAGGGAGAGGAACCTGTACAGTGCTGGTGGATCTATGTTTTGCGGTGGGGGAGTGGGCCAAGAGCTACTTTAGAGAAAAGACCCTTGTAGCAAGTAGACTAGCAGTTAAAGGCTGCAATGGAAAATCTAGATCAGCTCCACTGACAGAGGGAATGAATTCTTCTCTACACCCCTCAGCACTACGTGCAGAGATAAAGGTTTGCCCCTTGATGCTTAGCAGAAGTCTGACTTTCAAATCAAAACATTACTGTGTCATCTGGCTGGCTGGGCTACACTCTGCATGTGGCGTCTGCTTGATCTTCTCAGACTGGAGAAATGCTGGAGATAAAGTACGTGCAAATAAAAATAGTTTAAAGAAGAATGCTGATGATAACACCCCGTTGCACCTTGTTGCTTCATGCTTCCAAACGTTCTTAAAGAGCTGCTCATGCCTTAGGGGGAAACAGGCAGCACTTTGTGCTTACAAAAATAACTGACTTTTCAAATTTCCTCCTCCCTAAAGCTATTAGGGGAGATATTGGCATATGAACAGGATGCACATGTCCAAGAGGCTTTTTGAGCAGTAGTGGAGCCTGATCCCAAGGACACTAATAGCCCTCATGCTCCCTTTGTAGCCCAGGGACTGAAGCAAAGGGTCACAACAGGAAAAACAACTGTCACAATTATCTGTAGCCAAGATGATTGTAAGGTCTGGGGCTCAGATTTCAGATGGGAAAACGAGAAGTACATGACCCACAGAACCCTCAAGCAGTCCAATTTCTATTTTAAACAGTGAAGGAGAATGCAGGCTGAGTAGAGACACCTAAAAACTGAAGAGGTGCAGTTAGACTCACCTTTCAAGAAAAGTAAGAGCTGTGTTGCATCATCTGCAAAACAGTGCCTTGTCTGTATAGCCATGAACACCGTGAAGCAACAGAAGGGGGAAAAGACAAATTATCCAGCTCCCTTAAGGGGAGAAAAATACTGAATTATTAATTTTAAAGTCTCCAAACACCAAAAGAACTTATGTAGGTGTACCGGTTTTGACTGGGATAGAGTTTATTTTCTTCATAATAGCTGGTATGGGGCTCTGTTTTGGATTTGTGCCGAAAACACTGTTGATAATACAAGGATGTTTTAGTTATTACTGAGCAGTGCCTACACAGAGTCAAGGCATTTTCTGCCTCTCACCCCATCCCACCATCAAGGAGTTTGGAGTTGCACAAGAAGTTAGGAGGGAACACAGCCAGGACAACTGACCCCAACTGACCAAAGGGATATTCCACACCATATGGCACCATGCTCAGCATAGAGTTGGAGGAAGAAGAAGGAAGGGGAGGATATGGGGAATGATGGCGTTTGTCTTTCCAAGTCACTGTTATGTGTGCCAGAGCCCTGCTTTCCTGGGGGTGGCTGAACACCTGCTTGCCATGGGAAGTGATAAAAGAATTCCTTGGTCTGCTTTGCTTGCACGCACACCTTTTGTTTTACCTGTTAAACTGTCTTTATCTCAACCTGTGGGTTTTCTTACTTTTACTCTTATGAGTCTCCCAGAGATTGGTGGGGGAGCGAGCGAGTGGCTGCGTGGGGCTTGGCTGCCAGCTGGGGTTAAACCACACCAGTAGGTCAACAGCAATAAAAAATAAATATATGAGAGAGAGAGAATCGTATGAACCTCTCTGATGACGTGCTTTTCTAAAAATAACCATGGGCACTTCTTTTGCCCCCGGACCCAATGAATAAGATTGCGTTACAGCTGCACAGTCACGTTGCAAGATAATGCGGGATGCGAGCCAGATTCTCACCTCACGTAAATCAGCAGAGCACTGCTGGAGTCACTGCAGTTATTTTGAACAGCCCCAGCGGACGATCTAGCCACACGTTTTCGTGTGATATACACAGCTCACAGGCAGCGTGACCAGCTTTATTAAAGTTCATATTTTTCCAATCACAAGTGTGTCACATGCTTCATTATTCAAATTTTACACAAAAAAAAAAAAAGACATTAGGATCTCAAGGTGCCCTGAGGACCAAACACATTTTAAAGGAAAGCAGCTAGAAGCAAGGCAATGAGTATTTAAAGTTGGGTTTTGTTTGTTTTTTTCCTTGTTTGTCCTATTTAATGGGTCAGGCGAGGTAGCAGGTTAAGAAGAGGGTTACAAAGAGGCCCACTGGAACCATCCTCTCTCTTTATTCCTGGCTAGATCAGAAGGAATCTGGTTTGTTTATTTTTTTCCTGTTGTAACATAGGTCAAAGTATTAAAAAGACTGAGAATCACTGACCTCTTGCTTAAAAACTTTGGGCTCACACATATGACAAGACTGGGCAGAAAAGGTTAAGTTCAAAGCAGCTTGAACCTCTAGGGACACTTTGAAGTACTTTAGCATAATCAAAATTCATAAGGACCCCTTTAATGTCTAAGTAAACTAACAAACGCTTTTGGAACAGTCTAGCATTCCCTAAGGAAAAAGAGCTGTGTAGTAATAATCAGTGAATTACCCAAATAGTCAAAAAAAATAGTGTGATAAAAAAATCCTATTAGAGCTGCTCCCTTCCTTCGGTAAAGGTAATTGTGGTTTTTTTTCTTTCTAAAAACAGCAGCCATCACCTTCCTCCCAAAGAGAGTTTGTCTTCAAAGAGAAGTGCCATTCTTGTGACAGACTATCACAAAGAAGTTACCCCTTTAGGGCTGGACTGTGTTCCTCCTGCCAGATGCGGACGATGCTGTGCTGAACAGGTCCAGCCATTGGAAAACTATGAGGAATTAAAACTCCTCAAGCAGAGTGCATGACCAAGATGCTACATCCTGGCTTTGGACAAAAATATACTTGAAAATCAGCTGGATAAGCACCTACTTTGAAAGATGAGCTCCTTCAGAGCTCCATTGCTGTGTGGTTTGTACATGCACATTTTTAGAAGCAACAGAGGGAACTTTGTTTTATCACCAGAAGAGAAACGACAGAATATTTCTATGACCAAATGACCCACAACATGCTACAACTGGGAATGATCCTTCCCCCTCAAAACAAATTCCTCATGTTGTCAGAAGCTATTCACAGTTGCTAGAAATAAATAGGATAACTTCCCACTAACTTGGAATTGCGTTTCTTAAAAAACAAGATTACTTTGGATAAGGAAGTGAAATTGGAGTTTGTGATGCAAGCACAGGAACATTATCTTACATCCTTAATTTTGTGTCATTTCAGAAGGGATCTAGTGGCCTGCCAACATGCGGTCAGGAAGGCAAAGTTCCTCTCTTATTATGTACAAGTAGAAAGCATAGAGAGGCTTGTTTTTTCCATTTTCTACAGTGGTGTTAATTCATTTAGAGAGAGGCAAGGAAGTCATACATCACAGGCTGTTTCTGGGAGATCAGCGTGACATTTTCTCACTGCCTCTCTCCCTCAATCCAGTATTTAGCCAAATTGGATGGGTGTCAGTACAGCAGGCAGAGCCTCCATCCAGGACACTGGCCAACAGCTATTAGCTGATAATGAATACAACAGTACCAGTAGTCCTCTTCTCTAGACCACAGGATCTGCAAAACAGGAAGGTCTCACTGCTTCATGCCTTGAACGATCAGACGCAGGGGGCTGAGAGGATCCATATTACTTCCAGGAGGGGCTGAATACCCACCCTGGGAACTAATCCTGTCAGACAGGGCTCTCACCTGACACAAAGGACCTTGAGGAAGAGGAAAATAGAACAAACAGACCACCTATGACTAGCTCAGCGCAAAGTGGTAAGTAGGGGATGAAAGCAGTACACTGACTCTCTGTGAGGTGGAGTCTACTTGTGGTGCAGGAAGACACATTACAGAGCAGAGTCTTGAGGCGTGAGTGAAACAGACATGGCAGTTTTGCTACTTTTCTCCCCAAGGTAACATTAAGGCTTCCACTCCTTCAGCTGAAGGTGAAAGCAAAAGAGATTGGTAATAATAGTCTGGATCAGATTCCCATTTAAAGTGGCCTCTAGAGAAGTGCAAGTGTTTAACATCAGTGACCAAAGCAGCTGTGGAACTAATTGCAACACTTTGCCCAACATTTCATCAACTACAGTAAAGACCCTATATTCATATGTCATTAATAAAAGGCAAAAAGAGTGAACAATTAGTACTTAAGGAAGTTAATAGCTGGCGTGGAGGATTATTATTATTTTTGCCGGAGATAGGCTCCTGGTAAATTCAAGGGGTAGCTTGTAACTAGCTAAATTATCTGATATAGCCAGAGACTGTGGCTGAATCAGTGGAAGGACTTCTAAGTGTGCTGGGCTTGTGTGCTTGTACAGTAGCGGTCCCCACTGTGCACGAGCTGTTCAAAGCAGGGAGCAAAAACTCTGTCAGATGTCCTGACCGTCCCATGGCCTCACATGGAGCAGCAATGTCATGTATTCACAACAGTTGTGCAACTCACACACAGTATCAGTGCTGGAATTACGCCCAGACTCAGCCCTGGCCATTCATAAATATGGACAGAACCCAAGTCCTTGATTATAAACACTCTTACATGCAGTTATGCAAGTGAGTGAATAATTCAGGCTTTCTTCCCAGATACGGCATAATATTGAGCTATGTAAGAACACAACTCTGCTTTGGCACAGTCTGACATCAATGTCCATCAGCCTTTTTCTCCAGCACAGCTTGTAAACTGGAGAAGAAAAAGCTTACAGAAATGTGACCTCCCACGGCAGCACCCTCTCCCTCCCGAGCATCCCACTCTCTCCTACCAGGCTCCTGCTGTGTGTTTACTCCTTGCCTTAACACCAGGATCTCAAGAAAAGAGAAGGTATACCAACAGCCTGCTAGGGTTATACATGCTCCACAGCTGGCAGTGTTATGCCAGCAATACTGTGGCATTAAGAACTCCAGAAAGAGCTTGAGCAGAAGCATGCCCATAGCCAAGTACCGCTGTACAGGGGGCAAAAATGCAGCAAGAGGATCACTGCGGGAAAGTAAACTCTAATCCCACAGTCTCCATCACCCATCTAATCCATTTCAATATCACATACACACCTCACAAGGTTGCTATAAGAACCAGATAGGTGAAAGTTAGGGTGAGTTTAAATTTAACAAAGTGTTTCCATCTTTAGTAAAGCAGAAAATACTACCACCATTCTCCACAGTAACCCAACACCCTTTACTGAAACACCATTTTCTCAGTGACTTGCTCAGGCACCTTAATATTGACTAACTTCCTTTCTTGCTTGCTTTTCCCAATTTTCCCTTGACTACACCATCTTTGAAATCCACTTCCATGAGTCGTACTGGACCGTGATACCACATGTTACAGACAAGTACCTTGGTCCATGAAAGCTCCCCCTGACTCCAGCGAGAGGTCTCCTCGGCAGCCCAGCCTCACCCTGCACTACACCAGGACCCAGCTTCAATTTCCTGCGTTGCAGCCACTCAAGGTGCTGGCTGATTTAACACCTCAGGAGCCACATGTGAAAATGCTCTGGTCATACCTTTCCTGCTATACATGTGTGCATGGTTTCAATTTGCATACGAGTAACAAAGCAAGTAAACACGAACTGCTCATCACTTTTCAAGGTGACTTTTCAGTCCCATTCAAATTTGGCCTTTTCAAAATTTTCTTTGAGAAGCATACTATTATCTACATGCATCATATCAGAAGAGCAGACAACAGTTTTTTGCAGGTTTAGTTATTTGATCCCTGCAGCAACACGCTCCTGACACAGTTTTACAGCACTCCATGGAGTTTTCTAGCAATACTTCTTCCATCTCTCTAGCAGACAGTGGAACTGGAGCACACCTCTCATATAGGTGTAAGTGTGTTTCCAGACTTTACAGCCAACTCACAGCTGCACAATATTAAACACAAAGGTAAATTATCATTCCCTATCGCATTATGTGAAAGGGCAGAATACAGATAGCTATTTAAGCCTCTGCATAATTCTTTTAACCTAAAAGAGAGAAAGTGCATGCTTTGAAAGCTATTTTTCTTTGAAATGTTCAACTAGGTCTTCTGTTCTAGGTGAGTATTTCATACAGATAATGCTAAGCAGCAGAAATAATTCCTTCCACACTCCTTCATAATACAAATTCTGATATAAATTCACATTAGAAATAAACCTGATAAGAGCTCAGACAGGTATGTTACAAATGCTCAGCTGATTCCTCAGATATCCACAATAAAATAAAAAATAATGATACTTTTTGCCTTGCTATGAATTTGGACTATGTTTGGCAGTTCTGCTTTGGTGTTGTACTATGTTTAGCAATTTGATTTGGTGCTTGATGGGTAACCACAGCAAGGAACAAACATAAACACAAGAAGAAAAAGACCAGAGCATTCCAATTACTTAATTTTACAATAAAATATCTACACACTCATGCAAAAAATAAAAAGCCTCCACCTTAAAGTAATTTATTTTTCTGTAGCTAAGCAGCATTTTGTGGCAAGAGGGAAAACATTCACAGAACTGCTTCTTCCAGACCTGTACACACTGTAAAAACCTGCCAGTGCCTAGAACTGTTATCCTGATCACCTTTCATGCCTGCACTGTGCAAACATTACATACAAAGTGGGAGAGACAGTGTTCTTAAAAACAGAAAAATCATATAAAGGAGGTGTTTCAATTCTTTACTTCACTTTGGATGAAAGCTTGAGGTAATGCCTGTCTGCCTCAGAAGACAACCATCTCTCTACTAAACAAAAACATACTTTAAGGATCTGTAACTTGTGGCTTACTGTACACATGAAAGAGACTACAAATTAAACTGCACTTCAGTGTGTTCAAGATTATTAGGCCAGCAACCATCTTTTCATCTTTTGTTCAGCATTCAGTACTGTGGGGCCAGGTTTCCATAAACCATACCAGTCTCCATGGAAGTGTATGTCTGTGGGGAGAGAAAGCATCATGGGATTATTTTTGTTTGACTTCATGGAGAGCAGTGGTGCCTCTCTGGATGCACTTTATATTTCTAATGCCAGTCCATATATCTAGTCAGCTTTAAACTTCCCGAGTACATGCTTTCAAATTATGTTCAGAGGGACACACCAGTGGCACTCCACACTGCCTTCCTGTTTATTTTAAAATGCATCTACTCTTATGTCTGTGGGGAAAGGAGACAAACCAGCAGGCCTGCAGAGACACTGCTGTGGGCTCCCAGCTCCTGCCAAGCTCTGCAGCAGCCTGCCTCTTTAGCCTGGCTCCAGCTGAGCTCTCACCATTTGCTCTCTGAACACTGCCTGCTACTGCTTAGTTCACAAAGGTCCTCAAATGAAGAGTTAAAAGCTGTGCAGGAAAGTTGGAGCAAGCCTGGAAAAACATTTTGATAAGCTTGTGTGCAAGTGGAATGGCAACAGTACACAACAGCCAGGAGCCCACGTGCTCTGCCCTGGGCTAGACATAAATTCTCCATCCCGCTCCTCTGCTCTAAGTGATTCCAGGTCACATACATGCATCATGGAACTTTACTATTGTGCTCACGGTGTTTAAACTTGGGGCAGGAAGCAGCTGGGCTCCAGTGTATGATCTCATGTGGATCTGGGCAGATATTTCCATGGGAGCATGGTACAGCTTTAGCAGCCTTAATTTCTGCTCCATACCTGTGTTTTTCTGGCGGAGGAAGGAAATGCCATGTGGACTCTGGCACAGGCAGTGGAGAGTTGATGGCAGAGTATATCCAGAGGGAACCATTGTGTTGCAGAGATGTCAAAAACCAAACAGCTACCCAAAATGGCGAGAAATAAAAAGACTGACGAGGAAATAGCAAAACACGGGTTCCTCCCTGAACAGCCCTGGACTACAGGCAGTTTTACACAGAAGCAGAACCCAGGGCAGACCCAGGTCCCACACAGAATCACAGAATCAACTAGGTTGGAAAAGACCTCTGAGATGGAGTCCAACCGACGACCCAACACCACCCCATCAACTAGACCATGGCACTAAGTGCCACATCCAGTCTCTCCTTAAATACCTCCAGCGACGGCGAATCCACCACCTCCCTGGGCAGCCAATTCCAATGTCTGATCACTCCCTCTGTAAAGAATTTCTTCATAATGTCCAACCTAAACCTCCCCTGGCACATCTTAGGACTGTGCCCTCTTGTCCTACTGCTGGTTGCCTGGGAGAAGAGACCAACCTCCACCTGTCTACAACCTCCTTTCAGGTAGTTGTAGAGAGTGAAACACTGGAGGCTCCGCCTGCCTGCTCAACACCAGTACCATGGCCTGCATTGCACGGAGAGGCGCAGGGGAAAGCAGGCACCGAGGAGCTGGCACTGAGCAGGGGAGCGGGGCATCCATGAATCTCTTCATGTAAAGCCTGGGAGTCAGAGGGTCCTCTGCCAGTGCATACCGCATGAGCCACAGTGACTTGAAGTCACCCCTCTAGAAACTTTGACCCCATAGTTAGTCCTTCAGCAAAGCTCTCAGGATTTAAAATGGCTGTAATTTTGCCCCCCCCAACTCCACTAACATCTTTTAGAAAACTGTGGAGATCTGGTCTTTCTCCCTGACTTATTCAGGAAGGGTTTTTTTCCATTTTCCCCCATTGCCTCCAAATCAAACGGGGGAGTATCTCACAGACCCTGCAAGGTCTTCTTCTCACTAGTTATGTCAATGGAGAGAAAAATAAGGCTCTGAGTAACAGATAAAGCTGGGCAGGTGGGTGATACTCATTTTTACAAATTGACACCAGAATGATTAAAGTAAATGTCACGAAACATTGCCTTAACTCCTACATGCACACTAACATGCAATATCCAGTAAGCAGCTGTGTTTTCACACAGTTAGATCAAAGAGGCTGTGGATCAAGAAGGTCATGGTTTGGTTACAGTGTCTAAACAACTAAATCAGTGGGTACCACTGGGCCTGTCACTTGATCTCATTACCCTGACCTCACCAGCTCTGGAATTTAGTGACCTTCCCAGATCAATATTTCAGAAATGACTGAAGTTTTAGAGTATGCAGAGATTCTCTCAGTGTTGGCTAAATAATAATATCAGAAGTCCAGCAAAGGGGAAAACTTGTCCCCCCCTTTTCATTAGTATGCATTTCTCAATCATTCTGGAATACAGCACACACCCGGGGCAAGCAGTGATTCTTCCTTTGCAGTTTGAATCAGAGTTGTTTTTTTCATTAGAACATGTTGGAGATCATAATCTTTCTTTCTTTTTTTTTTTTCTTTTTAAGCACATTGGTACTACAGCCTTTCTTATATCTTTTTAGCTCATATTTTCCAGGACTGTGTAAAGACACATAGGAAGCTTTACTCCCCTTTTTTTTGCTCTCATTTTCACCTCTGTAAACAGAAAGTCAGGCTCCTCAGCTGTCAACATTTAATCACGTGCAATCGTATTTCTTTCTGCCAACTTTCATTGTAGTATCATGCATGCAAGGAGGAGGAAGCCAAGATCAGTTCATAGCCAGCATACTGATACTACTTTGTTTTCTATGCACCTGACACCTGTTTGTCTGGTTCCAGCTCACCAAAAAGCCTACACTGGCCACATAAATTAAATTAACTTGAGCTTCAATCTCCAAGATTTGGATTTGTTTGGGTTTTTTAAATTTTGTTTTTCACAATAAAAATAACCTACTTTCAAAAACTTGGCTAAGGCTTCCTCCTTAAAGTTTTATTAGTTCTGCTCCACAAGCATAAACTTGGCAACAAAATCTCACAGCTTTATCATGAATCTCTCATTATTTGGATTTTTATGAAAGCATCAATATTAAAACTGCATGATTGCACAAGGAAGTGGAGTTTGGGCATGGATAAAGGGCCCCAACCAAAGCTCATTTCTAGGCTTGTCATTGCTAGGTAGAACTGAAAGCAATCTCAAAGTCCTGAAACCTATGAGCAAGTAAAGACATGCGTATGGATTGAATAGCAAAAGTGGGAGTCATCAGGATTAGGGATCACCCCACTCCCTGACATAAAAAAAAAATAAAAAAAAATTGCACAATATTTTGGAGTTTGAATAACGAACTTAAGCATTCAAAATCCTGCAGTTGTGCATTCTGTCGATGGCAACGGCATGCAAGTGTAAGAGGCTTTCCTAGCCACCTGGAAAGATAACACCCACCCCCAGCAGCAATGCACCGCAAACTGCCATCCCTCAGAGATGGGCAGATGGTTGTCTCAGCAAAGAGACAGGTCTTTGAAAGTAAGGACTTGCGCCAGTGGAAAGTCTCCTATTCTCCAAGAGACACATTTTCTGCCAGAACTGTGAAAGATTCCCCCAACACTTCTGTTCCCAGCATTCACACACTGAACAGTAGGGATGATGATTATTTAGGAAGTTTGGCTGTTACCAGAGCATTCTGTAGAAGAGCAGAGACATTTGTACTGCAAACTAAGCTTCCCAAGCCTACCTACAATGCTGGGATATACAAGCCCCAAAACTGATTGAATGCTGGTAATCCTGCTGGGACTGCCACACAGACTTGTCTTCTCCAAGTTAAGGCGTATAAAGTGAATTTATTCTGCTCTGTATTTCAGAGCTCACACTTCAAATTAGAGCAACTCCACAGAGTTCAGCAGTGCTGCTCTTGCTTTACAGCAAGCTAATAAAGATCATAATCAAACCTGCTATGCTGCTAAGGTATTTCTTACTTGGTTATGTTGGGAAAGGTGTATTCCTCTCATCACAAAGGCATGCATAGTTAGATTCCACATGTGTAAAGATTATTGCTCCTGATGTGGCTAGCTCTGACTTTTAACTAGGGCATTTGAGCACCCTTACAGACTAAACATGAACTACTAAATGGTCTTCATAAAAACTAATTTAAAAGAATCCATTTAACTTCTGTTTGACAGCTAGAAGAATGTCAGTTGATTGCTTACTTTTAGATAGTGAAGTTAATGACCCTTCAAAAACAACTCCAAAATATGTTGTGGTGACATACCATAAATAGTGAAGGCCTTTTTATTTTTTTTTTTTGGTAGTCAACAGTAAGGGAAATGGTGGTTTAAGGAATTTATCTCCTCCTCCTCTTCTTATGCACATTCATATCCAAGTGTCAAGCTTCATATACAAAAGCAAAGCCAGACCTGTACCCACATTCACCTGTGCCACTGCTGAACTCCCTGTTCTGCCCAGGGACTCCTCACCCAAATCATGAATATCTGATAGTTTAAAAAAAAAAATCATATGTTTGCATATATAAGTTTATGAACTCAGAATTAGTCTATAAATAATCTTTAAAAGTTGAAGATAAAGGAAATGAAGCTATAAATGAATAGCACAGCTAAACAGATACATTGTTCATGTAACTGCTCCTTGTAATATTGGAATAAAAAAAAGAGCGGGTGAACATTCTCTTGTTAGAAACATGCCTATTAAGAGACACATTTGCAAGAATTAGTGTTTTCCACAACTTTTAAGGCCAAATTTCAAGTTTACATAGGCCTTCATCAGGATAAGACTTCAACCAATCTTCTAAACCATAACTGAGTTTACATCTTATTCCAAAACACAGTCAAGATTAAATACATAAGTTTCAGGAGCTGAAGAAACAACCAGACCAAAACCGATGCATTATCTGGGACTTGGGCTGAGAACAATCCCAATTTGGTTTTCACTTCTCTAAAGAGATTAACTCATTGCTAAAGGAATGACCCTAATTATTGGGCCTCCAATTTGATTTATTTTTAGATAGAGCATGCACAAAGATGTTCTTAAGGGGGACAGAGAGAGAAAGAGAAAGAGAGGGAGAGAGAGGGAGAGAGAGAGATGCTCACAGAAAATGTAAACAACAGCAGCTAGTATTTGAAGTAAACGATTGTTTCCCATCTGACAGTCAAAGCCTAGATTTAAAATGAAATCACCAAAACACAGATTATGCAAGACATGGTTTCCATCTAAGAAAAAGAAGTTAGTTTCTCTGAATGCTGCAGTTTCAGAATTGAATGCATCTATCTTGGGACAAGTTGCTAACTGAGCTGGACCACATGTATTCCCACTCATTTTTGAACACTGCTCGGAATGCATTCGATTCTCGCCCAACTGGTAGCCAAATATTTGTCTGAATAGGCATTATCCATACAATGCACACATTTGATATAAAGTGTATTAGCAAATTTGAAAACCCCACTGCTCAGTTTCATAAGCAGCTCAAGGAGAGGAAGGCTAGTGTGAGACTAGCTTAAATGAAATAAAGCCTCTGAAAATAATTAATTACACCATGTACTACCAAAATCCCCCAACAAAAACATAGCAGTCACCATGTGTCAAGCAGCAGGGGCAAACTGGCCAGCAGATACTCCAGGGAAGTGATCTGGCCTCAGGAACTGTGGCCTGGTTGGCCAGTAGGCAAATGCTGTGGGCATGCTGGGAGCTGCGCAAGAGGACAGGCAGGCATGATCAGGCTTGGCAAGATTAGGTCAAGTGAAACATCGCATAAACATGATTGCACAAATCACATCACTGGCAATTTCCATCAATGTATTATCAGCCTGAGCATCCAGAGTTTTGCTGTCCTTGTGTAGAACCTCAGCTGAATAAATAGGCATGACCTGCTGAGATCTGGTCCCGTGGCTCTAACAGTGCCTGTGCTACCTGCAGCCACTTAAATGAAATACTATTCTTGGGTGAAGATACAGCCTAGCACCTAGCTCGGATTCTGACTGGATCAGCAGTGCAGGCACTAGATCTGTCCATAAAGGAGGAAAGAAAGTTCACCACAACCAGAGGGTTGACTTGGACAGGTTGAAGGTCATTGTCTTGTCTGCAATTGCAAGCACTGAGCTCTATACTTGGGCTGTTTAAACAAACTCCTGCTAAAGCATAGACTAAAAGTTCTCCCAACCAGTAGTGAATTGAAGTTCCTCTTGTTCAAGAGTTTTAATAGCTTGTACAAATAAAAACAGTGAAACAAGCAATGGTCTTAGCCCAACACTTAGCACCTGGTTACACTTTCCAAGCAGAAACTGCTAGAGCCCAAGGGTCAAGACAGAGCATGGGGAAAGCTGTGATTGATTGATTGGGTTTTCATAGATCTTTTAATATCCAGTCCCCCAAAATTCTGCAGTACTTGGGAGCTGCTGTCCAGATTCAGTGTGACAAGACTCAGTGATGTGCTGTTGTCAATAAGTACACACTCTTCATGCTTACTTGCTCTGCTCAAAGTACAAATCATAAATAGTTGTATGTGACAAATTCCCCAGTATTGAACCTTCACGGCTGCCAAGCAGCATGCTGCAGAACAGAACAAGGAGGGCTATAATTTTCTTTTTGTCGTTTTGTTATTTGACCTTCAATTTTTCAGTTGTCCTTGGATCAGTCTGGAACTAAATATAGTCCTTTCAGCATTATTTATATGTTTAACCCAAAGCTCCCCATGTGTGTCAAGGGACTATCACAACACTGTTCTAAATTGTTTTAACAGCTTATTTTAAATTGAAAAATGTCGTTTTTGAAAAACCATTGTCAATTAATTATGATTCTACAAACTCCTACCAACTCTCTTGTGTTTTGTAACAATTTGCTCAGAGCCTACAAGACAAAGCCTCCAACTTGCTCAGAGAAAGCTCTTGAAACTGTCCAGCCCTTGAAAACGCTGACTGATCTTTAAATTAACACAATGATAATGATTTTGGCCACCAGCTATTTCCAAATGCAATGCAATTTACAAATAAAAAACCCATAGATGGATCAGCTGCATCCTTGGGGATCAACAGTCACAGGGCTTGAAACATCTCTTGTTTGTAGAGATACAGTGCACTATTTGGAATTGAAACCAAAATCCACCACATTCAACAGAAAGTCATTAGTGTTTGACTACATATAGTAATTTCTCCTGAACAGAGCAATATATTTTTCAGTCAAAAGGTTTTTGCCAAGCAAGGAAAAGACAAAACAGCCGTTTTAGTGATCCTCCACGAAACCTTGAGAAACCACATTTTCTGCCTCAGGTTCTGTGGTGCCTATGTCAGCTACAGAGCTAACCAAAACAACAGAGCTGGGTGGATGGACAGGTGGATGGACACACATATACACACGCCATTTCTATCACATAAGAGCAATCTCCCCTGTGTGATCACAATTATGCAAACAGCATCAATTTTCTTTTATTTACATAACCAGTGTGAGCAACTTAAGAGAAGGATTTATGGTGCAGCTTGGGTTTCTGTGTGGGTTGCTCTTTACTGTATCAATATTATGTTTAACAACATTTTTCAGTCAGAAAAAATTCCACACGAAAGTTGAAGGATAACAAAAGGTAAGAGAATTATTTCTAACTGTTCTCAGGTAAGAAAGAAGAAAAGCCACATACTGTTTTATCACTAGTCTGAACAATGCAAGCCAAATTCAGCCTATGAATCTAAAGGGCTTGCACTAGTAAACCAGCTTAGAGCAGTTATTTAAGAGTTCAGAATTTCTTGGATAGTTAATGAGACAAGCTGACCATGTCAACTTTACCAAAATGTTTTTAAATCTTACAGTCAGCTCTATAACTTGACCCAAAATAGTGTCACTCAGAAAAACAACCAGCCCCTGCCTCTAGCAACTGCAACAAGATTTCTGACTGTTAACCAGCCCCTTCTAACTCAAATTTTCAAAAGAACTAAGTACCTAAAATATTTTACTTCTTTGGGAAATAAAATAAAAAGTCAGCTATATTACAACACAGCTTTCATTTCCTTAAAGTTCTGAGTTCAAACTACACAGAGGCTACAAGCCTAAATGCTCAGACACAAGCAAATCACCTTGGGAAGCACTTTCAGCAATAGAAGTTTTTTTTTTAAAAAAGTTGATTTATGTGCACTTGGCAGTCAGGGAAATTTCTACTGAACTTTTACTGCTGCTCCCTAACTTTACCAGAGCAATTGTGCAAAGTAAATGGAACTGAGTTCTCAAGCAAGTTTGAGACCCCGTTTTAATGATTCAGCAAATGATTCAGGTTTAGGGCAAGAAGAGTCTGATCAAAACCATCTCAGCCACACCACCCAAAGCATTGATTTGGTAGAAAAAAGCTCTGATAACTGAAATTTGTTAATTTGGAAAAGTGAATTTCAAACCAGATCAGGTACAGCTTATCTTCTCCCAGTAGCATAGCAGAAATGGTATAAATTAGTTGTCTTGCACTCCAGTTAAATAAATCAAAATTCTCCCATGTGCCCACCCTGGCCCAGATGAGATCTGCCTTAGAGAATGATCTGGTGCTGATGAGGGTGAACCCACAGCCCAGGTGCTGCAGTGACAGATACTGGAGTGTTGGGGACAGACTGCAGTTTTTCAAAAACACAGAACAACACATCAACAACAGAATGAAGATATACAAGGCAAAACCAAGGCAGTGTCATAAAATACACCCAGGGTCAATAGCTAACGTCCCTGATATAAAAGTCCTATTGGTTTTACCCAAGGTCATTTCCTTAGCTGCCAGAAGTCATTTGGCCAGAGATGGGACAAGGGGGTTGCTTTGGGCGCTGAGTATGATCTATCCACGGATCACATCAGTTATGTTTGGCTGTTTATTTGGAAGCTGTTCTGAGTCACTTTCTATGTATTTATATACAAGTGTAAACATACACATATGTGTGTACATACACGTATACTTACAAGGTGTTTACATAAAAGCTTTTGGGCGTGTTTTGGATGAGAAACCACATTATTTTCCTTCAGTTCTAAACCATGCTTTATCTAGAAGACCAGAAGTAGTGTTGCCAAATTTTACTGCACTCCTGCCCCCCCAGCTAGCTCCAAGTTCCTTCACGTTTCAGAGACTGCTGACTATTTATGGCAAAAAGACAGTCCATTAGCCTAGCAATGTTCAAACTTTTATCACCTTTCCCTGCCCCTGCAAGGATAGATACTACTCCCTCAGGCCCCAGTTTAGGAACATCTGGCATAGCCACCGTCCTCCTGTACAGAAGCACATCTCAGGAGGGGGAGGTGAGCAGAGAGATGCTGCTGAGATAAGATATACCTGCAGCTGCACCTCTGCCAAAGGGCTGACCTGCAACTACTCCCGAGCATGGGAGACCTTGCCGTGCACTTTATCTACCCACTCCTCATCCAGACAGCCCTCTGTTCTTTCCCATGCATGATCTCCTTCCATGGCACCTCTGGGTCTCAGCCCCCACCCCCTTGCAGCTTTTGGCCATGCAGCTAAGCCTCTGAACTGTTCACTATAGCCAAACAAAAGCAGGAGAGCAAGAGGTGCCACTAACCAAGGGCTTACAACAGGCTGAAGGGGTCACTTCCTATTGCCTTCCACCAGACTCATTCCTGCAACATGCTTGTGCCCAGCCACAAAGCTGCCATAGCACTGGAGAGAAACTCCTCCCTGACACAGGGACACAGGCGAGCACACACAGGGCAGCAAACTCTGAACAAGCTATTCTTCTGTACCCTCATCCCTGCCATGTTTATGATGCACTCAGACTCACTCAGATTATTTCTGTCCCTCATCCTCGCACAGACAACAGTCCAAAGCCATTCAAAGGGAAGATGCAGTGGCTGTGGCTGCAGAGTCCCTGCAGCATATCCTCTAGCAAGTACACAGTATTAAACAACAAAACATCTCAACTCACTGTTAGTAATCTTATTATTACAGCCTTGTAAAAGAAAAAAAAAAGTGGGATTTTGTTGTTGTTGTTTGGGGTTTTTTTAATGATAAAGCTGCCACTGTCTGGAGGAAACCTGTGCTTTGCACACATAGAAAGGCACACACGTATTTCATATGGTGCATTGCAAGCTGCACAGAATAGAAAGCAGCTGGAGGAAAATGGCTATAGAGAAATGGTTCTCCTGGGCATCATCTGTTGATTTGTTTTGTTTATAGAAGGAATGAGATTTTTATCTCTGCTCAAAATATAAAATGCTTCCATGGCACTGAGCTCACTGCTTGGCTATGCTCTCACTCAGGAACGTAAATAAAAAGGGGGATAAGAAGGGAGAAAAAGGCTTTACTGCACAGAATCCCTAGCAATGTCAAAAATTAAATAGAAAAATGTCTGCCAGTGATACAGTTAAAGCTTGAAAGAGGAACTGAGTCACCAGCTATCATGGAAATAAAGGCCTCCTTACCATGCTTGTTAATAGCTTGAGCCTACTAAAGCTGAGAAGGCAGGTTAGGGATAAACTACTCAAATCCCAAGTCTCAAATCCCAGCCTGAGTCCTGACAGGATGAACACCCTTACACTGTAAATACATCAGTCCTTAAGAGATTCATGGCCTGTGAAAGTTTAAGTTCCTACGGTCCTTCCACCATCTTGTGCCCACAGTTAATATTCCAAGCTCTCTCTGCAACCTTGCTCTCGGGAGGCTCCTCACTGCTCTGTGCCTGACGCTCAAGATCTGATGGTCTCTTTCAGTTAATAACACAGCTCTTTGTCCTAGGAGAACACCAGATGGCTGATTTTCCACTAAAATTGAGAGCATTTCCATTTATATTACCCAAAAGTTGTATCTCAGGAAAGAAAATAAATTGTGAAACCACTGAATACTGAACTACTGCAAAAAAATTAAACTTTTTAAAGTTTAAAAACACAACTACTGAAGATGGTGTCCAAACTATGAGAAATTACCTTAGGTTTCAAACATTCTAGTAGACAAACCAATTTTAAGATACTTCTGAAACAGGCAAGGCTCAAGGTTTGTTGTCCTAGCTAGGTACAGTTCTCACAAAGCTGAGGATCCTTTACCTTTGCACCACCTATTCTTAGCTCTAAAGAGGGGATGAGAAATAGCAAGCCAGATACATATCTAGAGGTGAAGGCTTCTGAATGTTACACCAAACAACCCTGTTTCCTGAGCTAAAGAGTGGACTTATCTAGAACCACTGAGAGGCATATGCTCTTCCTAAAGCTGTTGGCCAGAGCTCTGACCTGAATGGCTACCGAGGAAATGCTCAGTCAGCTCAAGAGTCCCATACTGGGTACAATTCATCATAACTTTCAGAGACACTAATCAATCCAGTACAATAGTGTTACACTCACTGAAATCTATCCTAACATAAACATACAGCTTCTCAGTTTTGCTACCATGAAGCTTACAGTGAGAACTCTCTTGGAGAGATTGCTGCATCTCGACCCATGACAAGTATTTCAGAAAATCTTAAAACAGAGGGGTTTGCTAAAGTCTTTGGAGAACAAACAGATCGTATTGATCTTATAAGTAATGGAAGAAGGCCCTCGCAGTCTTGACCACCATCAGTCTCTGTCTCTCATGCTAGCATGCAACCCACTGAAGATCCTTCAGCTGCTCCTTCCTCACCCAGGGTGCTTTATTTCATCTCTTTCCCACATTTCAAACCACGTGCCTTGACGACCTCTTCAATTGTTATAGCTCTACTGAGAGGGTGTTTACATAAAAGCTCTTTGGAGCTTTTTGGATGAGAAACCACAAACATGCATGTACAGATTACATCAGATTTATTGCTACTGAGTAAGTTAAAACAATACTTAGGGTTACAGGTTCAGAACTCTGCCCATAGTTCTCATCCAAGAGCATTCATTCAGCAGGAGTTTGTGATCATACAGTTACCAATTTCTCATCTCCTCTAAGCCTTTTCATGCTTCCCATACCCCTCAACTCCTAATGAGTATCACAAGGCTTTTACTAGCTGACAGGAACTATTTCCAAGGAAGCAGACTTTATTTTGTCAACACAAGCACCCAGACGCTGCCCCATTCCCTACTCCCAACATACATCTCAGTTCAGCTCCTTTCTTCCAGCTTCAATCTGTAACAACCCACTAGGAATTCATATGGAGTCTTATCCTTCTGTGCCCATTCTCCCCAGTCCTTTTCCAGCCATTGCTGGGCATTCAGCTTCTTTTCCTACCCAAGCAAAAAGTAATATAACAGGTTTTGCCCCTTCCCTTGTTTGTTGCTTCCTTACTCCCCTAACAACCTCACAGGTTCTGCAGAACCATGAAAGCAGCAACTGGCCAGGAGAGAAAGTACCAAAGGAATGGATATGGCGAATCTCCCACATTCTAGATGACCCCTGCCTTAAAACCCTTGTACTCTCTATTGACCTGCACATCACTCCAGTCATAGAAAACACATGTCAAATTAATAAGTAAAGCTTAAAAGAAATTGTCACCAGTGTAAGCAATGGCACATAAAAGTGAGAGAAGGAAGACACAGACATTGGACATCATTTTCTTAAGCTCCTCCACTATTCCTGTGAAAGTGAGAAAAATGCATATCCAAACCCAAACCAGAAAATAGTTTGAGCTCTTTCTGCTGTGTGCTCAGTTAGCACACACACTGAGCTCATGGAAGAGTAAACTTTGTCTTCAGTGGGGGAAAAAAAGTCAAAAACAAAACTAGGGAGATAAGAGATGGAAAAATCCATCTAAAGATTTTAGGTATGTCAAGGGGAACTGATAAAAGGCAATCTCTCAATAATTTGTCAATATTTTATTTTAAAATATTTTTCAGACAACTCCATTAAGTACTGTATAAAACTTTCCTACAGAAGAGCAAGGCATGGCTCTTAATCAAAGGTATTAATTACCTGTGAACCAGCAATGAGGACAAAATATAGCAAACGTTGGTATGGATGAAGTCTGATGCAAGGACAAAAAGAAGAGAAGAAGAATATAGGTAACTTTCTTTAAATGATGTGTTAAAGTGTTAAAGGAGACAAGAGAAAGGAGAACATAGGTCTATGTTTCAGCACTGAGGAGCTCTAACCTGTCAAAACTGCCCCCAAGTTTTAACTTTTCATTTAAGAGGTAGAACAGGCAGGCTGGCAGGACACTTGGTCTGCTACCTGAAATATGTGACAAGTCCACATACTTCGGAGCACCCCGGTGCAGGGCAGTCACAAGACCTTCCAGTATGCTCCCCTGAGGTTCAGGGAAGAGCAAAGTTCATGGCATTGTTTGGAGACTTTGCAGCAGACATGCAATTAAATGCACAGACACGGCAAGAGACAGCCCCAGTGCAATGCGATGGAGTGCCCCACTGCTTGTACAGGCAGAGCATCCTCTCTAAGGAGGAAACATTGCCTTGTTTCACCAACTAATTTCAAATCCATTTAAAGCACTACCAGCAGTGTATAAAGTTCCTAATACAGTCAATAGATGGAGGCAGGAACTCCTCAAAGTTAATTCGGAGCCCCCAAAATCAGTTTGAGAGGTGCCCAAATATCCCAAGTTAAACAAAGCAACCTGCCCCAAGGTAAACAGCAGATCAGAAGTTAAAACCAAAGTGCTGGTCCAGAAGAGCTAAGTGAAGCTCCAGAGAACAGCTGCAGGCAGAAGTTGCCTGATGGAGAAGTCAGAGTAATTCACCCCCTTAACAATCTCTGCTGCCTCTGCAACCCAGTCCAGACCGGACCCAGTCCACTGCAAGCCCTGCAGGAAGGGAAAGCAGAAATGGGATGGCTCAAGGGCTGTGTACAGCTCTTGTTTGCTCTTGCATCATTTGTGTGCATTTGTAGCATGCTCCACTGGACACTACATCTGGAGACCATAAGAGAAAGAAGGAAAGGAAAGCTAAAGGAAACTATCCTATCCCTGTACATCTACCTTAACATATTAATGCTCTAATCTCCATGCACTAAAAACTCTGCTTTAATATGGGATTTAATGGGGCATGAAAAGGTTTAGGGAAAAACAAAGGCCACAAGGAATTAATAGGCTGGCTATTGACTTCTTTACGCAGAGTTTTTAGGGTAAAATGCACCTTCGTAAAAGCCAAAAACTCAGCAAGCCCTTGAGGGCCTTCAAATAAACACTGCTTGACATGTAATACCTAAATTTAAAACAAAACAACTCGAACATAAGAGGTTTCTGAGTTTTGAGGTGCAGTGCAAGCAAACAAAACCAAACCTGCACATTATTAGAGGCCCGGCTACGTTTATCAGAATAACCAAGGTGTTCTAACAGCCTCTGAGGACATCCCAGAGAATCTAGCTCTGAAGCTGCAATAGTGACAGAAGACTGTTCTACCTCTTCCCAAAAAAATAAGATAACTTTGTTTACCTGAAAGCAGCATAATCAGGGCACTGAGTGAACTTCTTTCTGGATGATCAAATCTACTTTTTTTCCCAGAGAAAGAAAGTATTTAGTCATTTGTGGTGTGGTACTTTTCCAAATTATAATTCAGTAGCTTACTCTGCTCCTTCTCAGGCTCACCTAGAGATGCTTGATTTAGCTCAAAGACAAGGCCTTACATTGCACAGCTGTGGGATCGAATTATGTTTGACACATTAGTGGGAATTCCGGATTTGCTCGATGGGAAACTGCATGACAAAGACAATTCACAATCTTTTAGGCTTCTTTTCTGTCATCAACAGCAGTTTGCTGATGTTTCCTGTTGAGTCAGATCCTCCTAGCTTTCATAATGGGACATTCAACTGAAGGGGAGGGAAGCAGAATGATTTCCACTGACATAACGGCCATTTTAGGGAAATAGAAAAACACCAGCTGGGGTTAACAGAATATAAAACCCCTCAAACCTCCCTGCCTTCTGACCCTGTAAAGCTGATGCTGTGTTCACTGTAAACTGAGAAGCTAGAAGGCTGTAATAGGGGCAGATTCATTAGGGACCGTAACCTTAGATCCCAGCTCAGAGGTCGGCCACGGCCGCAGGAGGGATGTGGAAGATGGAGACACGTTCAGCAGCCAGAGCCCAGCAGCAGTACAGGAGCACTGGCCCCTGAGCACTCACTGTCTACAGAGCTGTGCCTTCTGCTAGCGAGGGAAACAAGTTTGCTTTAACATCTGAGAATCAGAATGCCTCTCTGAACCTCTCAGCTCAAAGAGCCTGACGCGAGAGTGGAGCTGTACATCTTTCTGAGTGTATGTTGATGCTCTGTACCCAGGCCTGTTTCCAGCCATAGCGGTCCTTGCGACACTGTGCCTTTGATGGCAGCAGCGACAGGTGGAAAGGTTAGAGCCTGCCCACCCACAGTCAGTGGTGGATCCAGAAATGATCCAGACTTCATACTGCTTGTCCCTGGGTTTGTCCAGAAGCATTATCTGGATGTGTTAGGGAGAATAACCTGCTCACCTTATGCCTGCACTCAGACTATAAGCTCAAAGCTCTAGCTATCAAACCTCTTCAGTAAATACTGATTTTTCAAGCAGCAAAAATTGGTCGAAGATCTCGTATTAGATAGTATCTGATTTGGAAAAAAACCCTAACACCTGAGATCTATTTGACCTCAGTTTTACCTAACTCAAGCCCAAAGAGCAAAGTTCTGCAAAACCAGAATGAAGTTTTTGCTGGAGAAAGATCACCTCTAAACTTTCCCTTTCCAAAACCACGGAATGCCAAGTAATGCCAAACAACCAATCATACTGAAGTCACCTGTATTGAAATACTACCTGTCCTGACCTCAGCTTCTGATGTGGTCTAGTACAGGTATGGTACCAACTGATGAACTCTAACATGTCTCCCATATGTAAGTATCTCCCAAATCTCTCTGTATGCAAACTTCTAAACTTAAGATCAGAGGAAGAAAAATACTTAGTTTTCATTCTTTCTGATCAGAGACTGCAGATGCTTTGGGTCAGGATTGACTTGCTGTGCAATGGGTGGACAGTACCTTGATCCAGTGGAACCCAAATCTCATAACTTGTGTTACATGTTTGTAACACAAGTGATTATTAATATTACTGTAAAAATGTAGAATGTAAAAATGTCCAAATGACATCTTTCTGAATTACTTAGCTTTTCAGAAACAGCCAAGAACAACATTAGTATATATTTTGCTATGTTTGAAAGCATGCAATTAGACATGTATCTTACAAACAGAAACAAACACTCCCATCCAACCTCCATGTTTCTAAAAAAACCCAGGTTTGTTTAGACAAGGGGTTGATAATCCAGTTTGAACACAGGTATCTGAATGCTGTGACAGCTTCTTCATAATGCTCAGCTTATGGTACATTAAACTTTAAAGCAAGATAAACTCCTGCTTTCATTTTATCAAACATCTACCCAGACAGCAAAAAGAAAGACACAAAGCAATGTTTGCAGCTACAGCCAAGCATGGGATATCCAACTCAGCATATGTTTGAAATGAAAATGAACAATATGTTGCATAGATATACTACTGTATTTTTCAATAGAGAATATCACTGGGATTTGTAAATGTTAACCTCATCCCTCCCTTAAGTGTTTGGTTTTATTTCATGCCTGAAAAAAACCCTGAGATTCACAGAGATTAGGCAAATAGAGACAGCAGTGCTTGCAACTGAGAAAGAAAGTGCACTTAAAAGAAACTGCTCTGATGATCAGTTTGGGTAGAAAGAAATCACAGGGGGTGGGAGGGACATGGACAAGAGATTTTTTTAAGAGCGCTAAGTGTTGTGCCACTGGTATGACTGCTTCAGATATTTAGCCATATTATGCCTTTTTGTGGTCAATAAAGCAGTAATTCAGTTGCCTATCACAACAGCAATGATGCAGTAACAGCCATCGAAGAATCCATGATATGAAGTCTGCAAGAAGAGACTTTGACCTACTGAGAACAAGTAGAATGAGGAGGGTAGCAGACGACTAAGTCCTTCAGGAATGGGGGACAGCAAACAGGTTTGAGCAGACTCTTGAATTAACAGATTACCAAAAAACCAACCTCGGGTTTGTTCTTCCTGTTTCATGTCTGAAGAGACTATGTACCCAAAAGCTATTCAGTTATTTCTACTCTCAACATTAGATCAACTACCTTAAAAAGCCTCTCCTTATAGCTGACTTAAGGTCATGTGGAAGACAAACACAGAGATTATACTTCCTTCCACTGACTTAAAATTGACACACTGCACTACAAGCATCACCCTCATATTACACTGATGACAACACATGAGGAATCAGAGATGTGCTATTAAAGGATTTTTTATAAAGAGTTATTGATGATCTTCATTGTACCATAAATAACAGCCAAAAAAATTATCAAATCATTCAAGTTTCTTCCTAAGAACTCTATCTTCCCCAGAAGTTTATTTTTATGCCACTATTGCCCTCTCCTCCCTTTCCCAATCAACCCATTCTTCATATGACCTCACCATACCCAAAAATGTGAAGAGATTGGTCTTATCACAGCTTAGCAAGATACCACCTGCCAGCTGAACTGTGACAAATCACAGCTGGCCCTACAATACACACACACTAACAGTGACTGAGGCCGAGCTGATGGACAGCAGCTCAAGGCTGCCATTTAAACCACTGAGTACCCCCACCCACAAAAATCATGCAAAGGAAATAGCTCAGTAGCGTGACAGCTGCCATCACCATGTTCCTATTCCGGTGTGCATTAGATCTTTTGACTCTCTCCTCTACCTGCAACTGCCTTCTTTTGAGCCTTACTAAGCCTTTTACAGCCGACAAGGTGGACAAACTGCCTGTTCTTTGTACTCACACAAGAGTTGACACAACATGACCCCGATCAATTATAAGCTACTACCATAACAAAATTTACAACAGCAAATATTCGTTCCTCCCTTCCCCCATGACTGCCCCTCTGAAAAGGTACAATCCTGGCAGAAAAAGCTAGAAAAAGAATAATTCAGGAGTTACTAAATAATGAGAATAAGGCTTAGAATGAAAACATAAACATCAAAAGAACTTTAAGAGTTATTACTTTATTATCACTCCTCCCATACACAACACTCATGTTTTCTGACTCCTAGAAGAGCCAGATAATCAGGTATGCAACATGACTGTAATAAAAACATTCTCTAGCATTAAGAACCTGCATTTCTATTGGCAACCATTTTACTGTTTAAATGATTCCTTGAACCCAAGGTTTCAGCCATGAATAAAGCAATCTGTGAGCATGCATTGAGCTTTACTCATTTGTTTAAACAGGCATGCAGTAAAAAAACTAAACAAAATAGACTCAAAATGAATAAGTTGACAAGTCTGAACAACAATCACCACACTAGCAGATGTGCTTCAAGACATTAGCTTACAGGTTCAGTCACTGCATTTTACTGAGATAAATGAGTCTGAATAATTCAGCCACCAGGCAAACCTACCAATAGCCCACAGATGTTGCCCAGCATATTTCCTTGCAGGTTTAAGCTTCTCATTGGAATAGTGACCTGTAGACACCTGTATTTAATAACCTGCTTAAAAATCAACCTGAATCTGCAGATCAACAAGACTGGGCAGTAATAACCATTGGCAGGGAAAAGTATAAAACACTTTCCCCATATAAAACTTCAGCTTCCTTTTCTTGATGCTTTCACAGAACTCACCTTCAACCAGCAAAGGAGGCACGCTAAATGGAGGGTCTCTACTGTCAGACAATTTCCCACCTCACTGCTAAATTGAACTTTTTGAAACTTAAATGATAGGCACTCTGTTCAGCAGTGACTGACCATAGCCATGAGCCTGCCTTAACTCTGCAATTAGAGCTAGTTTTGTTAATGGCAAGACTGAATGTGCACTAAAACACCACGTTATAACTTCAAGGGAAGGAACCGCCTTCCCTAAATGGAACCGGAAAATGAGGCCCTGGACAAGCATATACCAGAATGTACCCAACATTTACAAGGAGCACTTCTGTGTCTTCACAGATCTCTGCACATCTGGACATGTACTACGTGGATGTATCAGGCTCTTTCAGATAACTCACAGGTGGTCAGATCTCACCACCTGATCTGCTGCTTTTCTGAACTGTGGATGTGCCTCTGTCCTCCTTCTCGTCCCCTTAAGCTCACAGAGATGCACAGGTTGGCAGCTAAACAGCACGATCTTACTTAAAGATCTAGAGCTGCCATTCTTTTCCCAGTAAAATTCAAAGGAAGTAGGACTTGGACATTTGTGATGATTTGGGGAGATCTTGTTAAGCAATCAGGGCCACCCACCTACTTGATATGGCAATGCACGTCAGATATGAGTTTGACTCTTTTTAGTCTTTCCAGACCCTCCCTGGACACAGAAGGAAATTGATGCTCAACAGGGTGAAAGAATGACAAAATACATGCAGAAGTGATCTGTCATTTACATTGCTACAACGATTGTGCTAAACTCATGGTGCCATCACTATTCTCTTCTAGGTTAGCTTTGGGGGTTTGTCACATGTTCTTTTTTCTACAACCATACCTGCACCTTTTTCTTGAACACTCATACAATCGAGAAAAAAAACATTCTTTGACTGGAAAGCAGGATTTGAGGAGGTATACAAGTAAAAACAGTCAGAAAAGTACTCCCAGTTCTGTTAATTTAATTTCTGAAATAAATTGTTGGGACAGGGTAGGTTTTCTCATTTCAGCACAGTTCACTGCAATACCTACTGTGCTAACCATCAGGGCTGCTGTTATTCTGATTTGTATCCACTAGTCAGTGTGGAAAGAACAAGAGAGGAAATTTAAGCAGCAGTTAAAGTGTCTGTACACTTCAGCCAAGAAACATGGCAAGGGACAAGTGTGCTGCATAGTAGAGAGAAGTCCAATGAAAACTTGGTTTCTTTTTAACCAGTGTTCCTGCTGCCCACAGAAATTAAAAAGAAACCAACAGATAAGTTGGGTTTTTTTCATTTTGAAGACAATTTTTGTTAGCAGTTTGTTGGTAAAGCACTTACAAGACAATATTGCAAGGGGAGAATTCTCTAAAAGCATTGTGAGTTTTGTGATTATTTAGTACAATCTCTGCATCCAAACCAACTCCCCCTCCATTTCCCTCCCAGGCAATTATCTCCCAGTTTCCCCACATGAATAAAAGGCTTTGTAGATGTTGGTGGAGCTTCAGCAGGCTTTGTGTCTGATATGCAGCCCATACCACTGTTATCACTTACCAATACAGCAGGACCAGGAAGACCACCAGCAAAGCCAAGGTGACTCTTGTACTATTCATTTCTACAGAGGCAAATGCCAGGAGATCTACAGGCTCCATTTTCCTCCACTACAGCTCCAGCCTTGAGCGCTGAGTGCAGGGGAAAGCCTCGGCAAGAGCTGATAAAGCCTTCCACTGCTATATGAATGACATCTGCAACAAAACAGGAACCGAGAGAGCAAAAACATGTCAAGTACAAACTGCAAACCTTTCCTCTTCTCATCGACTGCACACTCTGACACAGAACTGGAAGGTTCCCTGAATGGTAGAATGTAGCAATTTCCCCCCCTCCCACTGTTGTTGACCATCATGCCAGTAAATATTTACATATCCACTGCTTGAGACATCGGTGCTGCTGAATAGGTTTTTAGACATCAAGTATGGGAAACTGGGGAATGTGTGGGAAAAAAAAGAGGGGAAGAGAGCCTGACCATGTTACAGATCATGGAAGAAAAATATTAAGACACTTTCAGGGGTGCCCTGACATACAAACAGTGTCATTCTCCAAAACAGCAAAAATAGAGCATTTTTGCAACATAAAAGTTCATTAGCACTTAATTTACAAGCTGGTTATATCTTGAAAGAAAGGAACAAGGTAAATTATCACAACTAAAAAGAGGAATTAGAGGAAAACTCTATAAGAGAAGACCACCAACCTGTTACACACCAAAGTAACCAAATTCCATAATCAAAAAAATCTTCAGGATAACAACAGCAGCAGCTTTCAAGTAAATGCCCTTGCCCATGACAAAAACCTCCCTGAACTGTCCAGTATTGTTTGTTACTTATGAAACTATAAATACTCATATATGTACTGCAGACTTCCCACTCATTATAAACAACTTATCTGAAAGTTAAGGAAATCAATGCTATGCAAAAACTAAGTTTGTGAGTTATATGGTAACCTTGAGAAACAGAAATTCTGTAAAATCTGATTCTTATAACACACCAGATGAAGAGTGGTTTCTTCTATTACAACCCCAAGACAATAGCTTAGATTTAATGTGCAAGGCTTCTCCAATATCACTGTATTACATTTCCTGCATTTATCAGAGAAGTTAATAATATAGGTATCAAAAAAAGTAAAGTCTCTAACACAATGGAGTTTAATTTTAAGAAGATTTGGCTCTACTCTAACTGAATCATTGCTATTTTGGTTCTCCTGTGCTTCACAGCTGCATTAATTCCCTTCTAGCCTCAGATCCTTGCAGAATAAGTAAAAGGTGTTAACCAGCTCATCAGCTCCACAGAATAGCAACGTAGTTCACAGAAAACCTTGCTTGTATTAACAACTTTATTGCTATTCTGGGTCAATAACAGCTCTGCTGGTTTGCTGCTGCTGGCAAGTTATCTGAGAACAACTACAACAAGAATCAAGATCAGTGACACAAGAAATTAATCAGCAGGCAGAAGCCAACCCCAACCAGCAACTGATTTTGTGGGACTTCTTTAAAAAAAAAATAATTAAAAAAGTCAGATATCCATATGCATTCTTCAAAAAACTAAACTGATCACCATAAGTGTAGAAGGTAAGAAATAATATTCTGATTTCACTGTACTTTTATTTACTTGGCTTTTGAGTTAAAAGACATATTTTTCTGTATATAGAGTTCAGATGCTCTCCTATTAAAGTCAACTGCATAACTCCTATCAGCACACACAGGTCAAGTACACACCTCACTTGTTTTTTAAGAAGCATTGGAGTCTTTTGCCAGTCACATCGGGAAATAGGTGGGATGAATAGTTCTCAAATGCATGGATTATGAAAGAAAATAGGCTCTCACATCAGCATACAATTTGTAAGACGACACATAATCAAGCTTTTCTTTTCATCCTTTTCTGGTTTTGATGTTGGTGTTTGTTTTATTTTCCAAGCCTCATCACCTGTTACTTGCTGAAGGATTTTAGCTCAGCACCTCCAGCCATTAGGAAGGGTGGCACAACAGCCTCGACTCCAAAACCTACCCGGAGCAGTCCTCATCACAGACCCACGCACTCAGTTATCATCTCAGAGTTAAGGATCTCAGCTTTGCAGGGTGAGGGAAAAGGAGTCAGGGATGCAGACAGCAATGCAAACAGGCTACTTATCAATCCCCAGTCTCGCTTTAGAGGTCCTTTACAGGAGAAATGTCATCCTAATTAACCAGTTAATAGCACAGATATTTTTCACCAACCTCCCTTCCTTTTGTTGAGCCACACTGGTCAATATTATTCTCCCTAGAGAACTAGGGAGACAAAGTTCTCACCAACCACATGCTGGAGGAAGCCAGAGGCAAGCAGAAGTGGAAGAGAGCCTTTTCCTCTAAGACTGCTATGAGTCAGCAGCACTGTCTGCATTTGCCTCCACCAGGCTTCACTCCAGATTGCATCTACCAAGCTTTGCAGCTCCTTGACACGGTGCCATCCGAGCTCTTCTCTCCTGCAGCAAGTAAATTCCATAGATCACTGCCTTGCTCATCACAAACAAAACGTTATCTACAAGAAGACATCCATCACATCCCTCCTTCCCCGGCACTGCCTTGGAGCTCCCCAGCAAATGGCAGACATACAAGACAGAAGCAATTCAATTCTGAGCAGGCAGAGCTTCAGCCTGCACAGATGTTGGCAGCGGTAAGTATTAAACAGGGAAGTATGTAACAGCATTCGAAGTCTGAGGAACTGAATTGTTCCTCAACTGTAAAAGAAAAAAAAAAAAAGCCTGGCACCCAGACAATCCAGGTTTTACAGGAAGCCTTCATGTCTTAAAGCCCTGTCTGACTGCAATAATATTTTCTGTAAATGCTCTTCCAAAAACAATGCATTTTAACTTCCAAATGAATACAACTATGGCTATGAACCTCAGCAATGCTTGACATACGCTGGTATCACTCCGACACGAAATACAGAGCTTATTAAAAAGCAGGATCATAGACCTTCTCAGTAAACCTAAATCACATTAAGGACTATGACCTGTCTTCAAAGCATATCAAATGGAAAGTGCAGTCTTATCTATTTTAGAAGCTAATGACTACACCAGGTAGACTAACCATGCACTCCTGCTAATGACCAATTTCAACTCCTCTCATGCTATTCTACCTTGTATGTTTTAGGTCTATAATAATCTAATTAAGGCTGAGCCACACTAACTTTATTGTAGGTGAAGGAAGCCCAGGGTCTATAGAAATTTGTAGCACAGATCAACTACATTCTGGTATAGACAGCTTAGCAACAAAATAGTGCAGACCAAAATACCATAAAACGGCTTAAAAAAAAATTCATCAGAGACTAGTTTATGTATAAGCTTTAACAAAGCCCATGTACAAAAATGTGTAAGTATGTATGATGATAATTTATCTTAAAGACAAAAACCTTTCCAAAGCCAAAATAAATTCTTAATATCTTGAAAGTATACCAATTAAAAAGATCAAAGACACATTTCACATGGATTTTTTTTAAAATTTAAAACAACCCTAATATCCAAAGTACGGGGAATATTAATCTATTGGAATAGAGGGATTTATAATGGCCATCTGTGACTTAATTATTACTATCCCTGTTCAAGGACTGATTAGGCAGATTAATCAGATGATTTTGTACTCCTGCATTACAAACTATGATAAACTACCCAACAGACAGACCACCAAGGCACCAGAGTCTACTAATAAAGATCTTGCTCTACATTCAAAACAGGTGGGAGCACCAAAAGGACACCATGAGCACATGGAAGATTCTTGAACCACCTTGAATAAAAACACTCCAATAAACTGGATCTCAGGAGGCAAACACAATAACTGTAAAACCACGCTGAGGAGGCCACTTTCATGACACTTCCAACTGAGAAACTGAAAGACACACTTCTACACTTAAATTGTTTTGCCAAGTCAGAACCTTGTTATATTAACCTAAATGCTTCTCAGGAAACAGGCACCCAGCTTAAAATTCTAGGAAAGCTAAAATATTATGCAAACTTGTACTTCACTAACAAATTTAATCTTAGCTGACTAAAAGTTTTGGTACTTCAAACTCAGTCAGTATCTTAGGGGCTAAAATACTTGTTATGCTAACTAAATGTAGTGCCACTGTACTAAGTCCCCTCTAAAAGCAACAAGCTGTGAGATATCCTAGTTATTTCAAAGAACTCCACTTAGAAATAGCACAGGTTTTGTGGTCAAAAGGAATCACAGTTTCTTCCTCTTGCTGTGAGAGTTCAGAATGAGTTTCTAAAATAAAGTTACCTTCGCTAATAGTAACATTAAGATCTTGCATCCCCTGTGAAATTCCAGAGAAAGCAGAAATTACTGTAACATCTGCTGCCCGTCGCCAGGCATTTCTAAGCAAATTGACTTTATTAAATAATCAGTAACTTGTTTATATTTCTACAGCTTGCTTTAGAAACATTGATTGATTCAAGCAATCCTATAATTTCATTGTCCTAGAAACTTGACTGGAGATAAGTAAGGATTTATGTTGATGGATCAATAGCTCCACATTGACAGCAAAAGCCAAAGAACCCTGCCTAGGCTAGTCTTGTAGTTGCAGTGAGACATATAAATCACAGAATATGCTGAGTTGGAAGGGACCCACAGGGATCATCAAGTCCAACTCTCAGCCCTGCACAGGACCAACCCAAAGAGTCACACCATATGCCTGAGAGTATCATCCAAATGCTTCTTGGAACTCCATCAGGCCTGATGCCATGACCACTTCCCTCAGAAGCCTGTTCCAGTGCCCAACTACCCTCTGGGTGAAGAACCTTTTTCTAATATCCAACCTAAACCTCCCCTGACACAACATCAGGCCATTCCCTCAGATCCTGTCACTGGTCACCACCGTCCCTCCTCTTCCTCTCACAAGCAAGTTGTAACTGCAATGAGGTCTCCTCTTCTCCAGGCTGAACAGACCAAGTGACCTCAGCTGCTCTTCATATGGCTTCCCCTCAAGGCCCTTCACCATTTTTGTTGCTCTTCTTTGGACGCTCTCTAGTAGTTTAATATCTTTCTTATATTGTGGTGACCAAAACTGCACATAATATTCAAGGTGAGTTTGCTTTTGTAACAATACCATGGTAAGAGCTGGTAATTTAGAATTTCTTTTGTGAAGTTCAGTTTTTAAACAGCATGAGAAATACCTTACCTTTTTTATTTGATTGAGAAGCTACTCTAGATAACAAATTCCAGGCTTGAATTCTCCAAACTGCATATCAGTGCTGGATCACAGGTCAAAAGAACTGTGAAAAACTTAACAGAAGTACCTTGTTCTATAACTTAATTAAATAAACTGTGCATATTGACTTCTCTGTCATCCATTAGCTGGTGAGACTGACACCAAAATGTATAAAGCCCAGTCCTTCCCTGCTGGTTTTCCCCAATTAATAGAAATATTTTGAGAGCTCAGTGTGCTATCTCTAGCTACTACATTCCCCACCTTACCTCTCCAGCTTACAGTTCAATAATTTTACTGTGAAATCTTTTCAATACAATACAAAGAGAAAAAGATCGAGAAAGATTAGAGGATGACTACATGCAGCCTCCTTAAAATCAGGGCAGGCACCTCAGAGGCAATTAGCCATAGCAACCAGCACCACGTGGAGCACTGCAATGGCTCCTGAACTGCCAGCTGGAGAAACTCGGGACATCGCATCCTTCTAGGTGCCCTGACAGGAGAAGGGGAGTTGAAGAACAAATAGAAAGGACAACAGGGAGAAGAGCAACAAAGAACAGGTAGATCTGACCATCCTGTTGCAGGAAGACAGCTGCAGCTGTCCACCCTGCATTGTGCCTGTGAAAAGGACAAGCCAAAAGCTGGATGAACGTGCTGCTCAGTGACTCTTTCAAAAGCAGCTGATTGCTGATGCAGACTATCAACAGCCTGCACACGTGGCCTCAAAATGGGCTGTCAGGGCCAGAAGGGGGGTGGAATGAGATCTGAGGGCAACCCCTACACAGACCATCCCTCACCAAAGGGGTGAAGGCTCACCAGGCTGAACGTTGGAGGCAGGTAACAAGGTCCATTGGCACAGCAAAGAGTGAACCAGGACCAGGGCCCACACAGGGATTCAAATCAGCCACTGAGCACCCAGACCCAAACTTCAGTGGGGTCCTGGGCCCATGGGAACAACATGCCATTGGGGAGTCTCAGGTGAGATCAGTCAAGACAATTAACATTAATTGGCACCCTTAGTGCCCTGACAAGCTCAGTACTAAGGTAAAAAGATAATAACAGGCACATGGGAGTAGGGTAATTGAAACAGCAAATTCCCTAATACAATGCATTTATCAATACCCTGTCAAAATCCAAAATGACAAAAGGGTAAGGCATCAAAACTCTCAAAAATGATGAACCTCAGAAGAGGTAAAAAAGTATTCTTCACCTGGGATCCACCACTGTTTTTTCAAATACCACATGCTCCCAGCAGAAACCCCACAGATTTGAATGGAGAATGTCCCCACAGGTTATGGCCTTCAGCCTAACAAGAATGGTAGAATTGTGTTTCACCTGGGAACTGGGGGCAGTATCAGTTCTTCCTTCATGCTTTATCTCTAATGGTCTAAAATCATAGGGTTTGGAGGCGTCTTTGTTTTGGGGCCCTCTGAGATGAATAAGATAGAAAAAAAGACAGATAAAATGACTGTGCAATGTATTAGATGATACAAACATGCCAACACCAAAAGAGGTACTACATATCAAGTACCAGCACCACCTAGTCTCTGCACAAAAGAGGCAGTAAACTGGAACAAAGGAAAAAGAAAGGTCACGATCAAGCAAGTTAGACTAATATTATTGCCACAGCAATGGTTCTCATACCTCAAGAAGCCCAGAGGCTATTAGTTTACATCCAGATGTAGAAAGGCAACCTGACTGCAAAGAAACTAAACCTGGCAGCCCAAAGTAGTCAAAGAACAGTCCCAGTTCTTCAGCAATTCTTTAGTGGCATCCACAGAGCCCCTCTTTTAGGATGCAGAAACATCCCTTCACAGGACACGGGAAGCTCTCGTGGAGAACACCAGCTACAGGGTTTGGTAATGCTGCTCTGACTCCTGTACACAGCCAGGGGAAGTTGTTGCTCTGTTGCCTCTCTTGCCTTTGAAAATGTTCCCCGTGATAAGCATTTCAAACCAACAATAACTGCACTGTGAACAATCATGACAAATATTTTCAGAAGGCAGTAAGAACACAAAATATATGGGGCACTAGAACACACAAAGCAGAAAGACATACAGCACCTTCAGACTATAGAGCAAATGCAGGGACAATATAAAGTACATTGAAAAGCCTTATTTTCACTCACGCCACTATCAAGCGGGTATTTGCTGCCTAAATGTATGCATCACATGATGAATAATTCTTGGTAGATCATGCCAAGTTTTCCCAAAGGCCTTCTTACCCATATGAAAGGGATCACAGACAACTAACATGCAAATTGCAGCCCCCTTATATGCAGCAGAAGAGCACATGCAATATACGGGTGGCTTTGCTCTAGTTCAGCCTTTTGTGCTTTCTCATTCATTGGGTTTTTTTGCTGCAGTCCTTTCTGCTGACCACTTGTACACTGATTCACCAAATCAGAAATCCCTTCAGCTCTCTCATTCTCAGCAGATATGTTGTAACACAGACATGCATAACTGATGATGGGACAGAAAAAAAGAAAAAGTGAAAACGAAACTTACACAATCGCAAAATCAGGAATTTCCAAATTTCAGGTTATTTCTGCAAGTCTTGGTTTAGTTGAGGTTTTTGCTGAAGCACTGGTTGTCCATTTGTGCAATTGTGACAAATACAGTTTTACAGGGGGCAAAGATGGTCAAGCTCAAAGCAAGGAAAAAAATGCTCCAAAGCTGTGAAACTCAAAGGATCAGGGCTAAAACACTAATTAAACTATTTTAATTGCTCAATTTAAAAAAATGCATGTTTCTCCTGCAGTCTCATGAATATGAGAGTAAATTTGTGATTTCTCAATGCTTGAGGTTAGCAATACTTGCAAAAAGGCATGAACCCAATAAGCTGACCTGCTAGCCACAGGAGGAGAGGTTAAGTGGAAGAGTAAATAACCTGATGTCTGAGTTGAAACAGCAAGAAAAACTTAGTCTCAACAAGATTTTGACCCTGCTGACACTCCTTCTAACTTGCTCTCTCAAACTCTAGTGCAGTTGAGATCTGAATCTAAGGTTCACAGAGTCCAGCCTCCTACGTTCTGATGCCTTCTACCAAGTGGCAGATAAACCCAGCCTTATATTGTAGCTGAGCTAGTGTGAAAAGCAAATATGTATCCTCCCTGTATGGGGAGCTTTCTCCTTAAGAGCCCCTGCTCTGGCTGTGGCAGTTCAGACTAACTAGAAATGTCAGCAACTACCCAGATGCATGACAGAGGAGCTGGGACTACTTCAGACAGCGCAGGGACAGTGGGATGTTATGATGAACTGTACTTCATTTACCTTATATTCATAAGCAAAGTGACACATGAATGCAAGATGCCAGATGGAGTAAGCTGACTGAAAGCAGACAAGATGGGTTTCAGATGGGACCTATATTTATGGAAGACTAGAAGCCAAAGACAGAGAAACAGCAGAAAAACTGCACAGGACAAAAGCCTCACCATACATTCAATAAAATAGTTTCTTTCAGTCATCTTTACCTTGGCTTCCTTTGGCCAAGTCTGTAAAGCAGTGAGGCATCACACAAGGGATGCAGGTGTTCAGAGGGGCCCCTACAGATGCATGCAAGTATTTTAAGGTGTAGCAAGGATTGGCGTTTTTGTAAGTCTGGTGCAGAGAGATGCACTCTGTTCTTGTGTGATGCACTCAGCTCTCTGAATAGAGAGCACCAAGTCCAAGGTAAAATATTGTTTTTCTCTTAGTATATGTAGCTCCAATTAACCTTATTGGAGCATTGTGGGTACACTGAGAAGATTACACTCCTTAATGTGCAGTTACAACTGTACTGTAAATGCAACATTTCATGCTTTCTATTATGGTTCAAGACCACTACGCTCTTCAAGACTGTTATAAACCTCAGAAAACAGGGGTTTATAATGGAAATGCTGAAACACTCAACTCTAAAAGCCCTGGCAGAGAGGAAATATAGTTATAAATTCAGCTTCTCTTTTCCAGCATATACATTGGCAAGTTATGAATAATAGGTATTTCTACAGTTACAACAGACAGATGTACACACCGCTTAGGATAACCTTTGCTGTAAAAGTGGAGGATGGAAAGAGCTCAAAGTGGAAAGAGCAACCTTTCATCTTGTCTCTTACAGAGTTACTGCAATTGCAATAATGACATAAAACCAGCAACTGAAATTTAGTAGCCTGTGCACCAGGGTTGGATTCTGAATGCACCTTTTTAAAAAGGGTGAGTTATGTTTCTATGTTCAGCAAGAAAAAGGCACGAGCCCTCCCTAGCCCCCTCAGCCTCCTTTTTTTTTTAAAAAAGAAATTGGCTATTTGGATACTGTTCAGATGACATTGCAAAGCAACCTGCTATCCAGTCATAAATGGATATTCTCTATATATTCTCTTCTATATATAATCTGGTCCCTAGCTTCTTAACACTACCAAGAAGCAACATTTCAACCAGCAATTATTGGACTTGCTAACGTAAAAAGACCCCACTCTGTTTGGCAAGAGAAAGATGGGCAGGCAACTGTACTACTGTACAACTGTACTGTACAACTGTACTGTACTGGGGCTGAGGCAATTGGGAATTTCTTCAGATATTAATAGCAATGGCAGAGGTGAGTCAATATAATCCCATTAGCCATATCACGCTGTTTGATTTCTGGTATGTATGAGGAAAGGAAAACAAAACCAACACAATTGCCATTTGGGAGGTATGCTGACGGGTAAACAGGAAAATCCATGCCTGTTTTAAACATTGCAGCCTGACTGGCCGATGGAGAAAGGTAGAGTAGGGAGGTCCATGTATTTTGCTGGCACAGCCTTCACCACTGGAAGGGAGGGAAGAGAGGCACCCACCACCTGTTGTTGCTGCCTGCATGATGCTTGTTGCCACCACCACCATCCTCCTCCTCCAGCCCCTGCCCTGTCTCAAGGTTTTCAGTGGTTTCATGCCTCTCTGGAGACAGTCTTGCAGAGGTTCTCATACCCTGGCTTAAGTTGCCATAGGTACTGTCAGTGTACAGAGAAACATTCAAAGTTCAGCAAGGCTGCATGCCAGGTATGATCCCTGTTTTTTATATTAGTGCTGTTCACATTTGAGAAAGTTTCTTGAATATGTAGGGAACGCTTTCAGATTCAGATGCCTCCATAAGTTAGTTTCTATTACAAACATACTAGCAGTGCCACTAATACTGTAAACAGCAAGAACATCAAATATACCGTAGGTCTATGAGGTATATGAAAAACTTCCCATGGAAAGCAGCCCATGGGCCCTCCCCATTACAGCTGTTGGGATTTTTAAGGTAATGGACTAGTTGGTAGAAAGTTTAGCACTTCTTACCAACACCTCTACCATTAGCTATAGCATCCTCGTTTTAGATCAGAGGGCACTGTGTTTAACATTTCTGCATGCCTGATTCATGGAGGACACCGGCTCATTAGCTTTCTGCTTTCTGCCTTTCCGTACGACAGCACTCTTGCTGCCCAGGATGCACAAACCCAACACACCCAAAAGCCATATCTCCACATTGACCCAGAGCTGCCAAGCCTCTGAACAGGAAGCAAACTGCTTCATTATCCAGACCTGTTCATTTCAGCATTTGGCAACATCTGCGGAGATCAACAGCAAAGCTACTTTACTGCCATTAAAATGCAATTCCCAGCAGAACTGAGAACTGCCTTTCACATCTTCTCTTGCGTGAGACCTTTTACTAGGACTAACTCCTGTCTTCACTTTCACCTTTTTTGTTTAAATAGGGTCTTGCATTGGTAGCCTTAACTAAAAACTCCCATTCTGCTCCCACAGTTTTCAGCCTTCCCACTGCTTGCTGTTTCACCCCAGAAGCAGTAGCTGAGAACCAGTGACCCTGACCATAAGTAATGCAAATTACTGTTTTGCAAAAATCTGTGGTCTTCAGAATAATTAGTAAATTATTCGTAGGAAAGGACCATTAGGGTATAACTGTGTCATTGAACCAAGCCTCTATGCATGGGGGATCTCATGTGCATTCAGCCATGGCAGGTGTGCAGAGCATCCTTTTGCAAGGCATTTCCCAAAACTCTCCGGCAAATTTACATTCAGGTGTAAGGACTAATAGCAAGGCTAGAATAGTTTCCCAGGCACCTGCTTGCCAGAGGATCACAGCCGAAATGTTCAGGAGTGTTTTACCTGGCCCATGAAGCACACAAAGCCATTTCTCCTCCTTGTGCTATGTTGACCACGGCTCTGTTTTATTAAGCAGCAGGATGAAATGGTAGCATTTCCAAGGATTTTCACTGTAGTGATCTGAACAGCCTGAGACTTTCAGTTGCCTCCAGTTTAGCAAACAGCAGATACACTGGAAGAAGGAAATGTACACAGGCAGAGGCGATTGCAGCCACTTATGCAAATTTGTATTTGGCTAATTCTCTCTACTAAGACCAAGAAAGTCAACTTAAGAGAAAAAAAAAATACTTAAAAAGCAAGCTTAAATTCAGCAAAAACCTGGATGTTATTCACTAGAGAAAGATTTCCACTTCCTGTAGGGAGTGGGATTTCCACCTCCACTTTTACTATGATTGAATGATTAATTTATCCCACTAACCTTTGTCTAAAGGAGCCAACAGCCACACTTCTGCATGGCTGCAGGGGAGAATGACATCTCCACACAGCCGGTCCCACGCGCTGACAGTTCTGCCAGCCAACCCAAGCCCCGATGACTTCGCCCAAGAAATGTGCCACGGGAACGACATGGCAACACCTCACAGCCAAAAGCACGGCGCGAGGAGGACTGGAGGGGACAACAGGATTTACGCCACCGCTCCTCCACCTGCTCCACGGCAAGTACTAGGAGATCCTTACCTTTACAGGTCTCCCATGCCTCCTCCAGCGGTTCCTGGTTGGGCTGCCAGCAGGGAGCTGCCCTGCAACAGCCCGAGGGGAGCGGTGGGGCGCGGAGTCAGAGCTGCCTCCCACGGGACAAGGGCCAGGCAGGGCCGAGGAACTACAACTCCCAGGAGGCCCCGCGCCTCTCTGCCCTGCTCCTCCTCGGCTGCCCCCCGGCACGCCCTCTGGGGGTTGTAGTTCCAGTGCTGCCCCGCTCGCGCTCCCACCGACATGCTCTTGCTGGGAAGGGAGGCTTTGCGTGGCCGCAAAGGAAACTAACACTCTGAAACCCTTTAAATATTTTTTTAAAAGCCATATATATATATGTGTGCGTGTTATATATATATATGTGTGCATTAAAAAAAATAGCAAAACTCAGCAAATATTTTTTACTACAGTAAGGGAAAAATGGGAAGTTACTGTACTTCCAATTCTCTTTTTGCTTCTGGTGGGGGTTTGCTTTGCTGTGAAGGGAGAGGGGAAAAAGTGAGGGGAAAAAAGCTCATAAGCAAGTATTGCCAAACAACTTTGCAAAATCAGATGGGAAAAACTTAAATGTTCCCATACACTAATTAGTTAATGACTGGCCTCAAGCCGACAAACGTGCTGATACTTAACTGTATCCTCCACTGAAGTGAATGCAATTGAATCTCATACTCCAGTTGTTCCAGAAACTGAAGGCCTCTAGAAATTATAAGCACAGCTTAGTAATGGTGAGATTTTAAAAGTAATTAAGGGCTTATCCACATTGGGAGTTGCTGCAGAGTACCTCCACTTGCAGAATTCCCCTTCCCTGTGCTGGACATGTATTTCACACTAACAGTGCTTTATTCTGAATTAGTTTGCCCCATTCAGGCTTTCAGTTCAAAAGCTACCTTCGCCCAAATTGATGAACTTACGCAAGGTGATCCTAAACTGCACGTTCTGTTTTTACCTTGTGTTTGAGCCTTTATTTAGGCATCTGTTCCCAAAAGCTGGGCATTTCTTTGGAAAATTAGATAGGAAGTTTCTCACACAGTCACTGCTGCCCTGAATTTGGGAGATCAATAAGAACACTAAATGGCACAAGACTGACAAAAAACCCCTTTGGGAGCATAGCCCTATTTGCCTAACTGGGAATGTTTGTTTTTCTAATGTGGAGAGGAAGGCTATGCAAAGGAGAGAAAGCCCTCCTTTCAGAGTAAAATCTGCTCTTAGTAATTAGCCCTTGTGGGTAGCAAGTATTAACAATACTTCACAGAGAACATAAAATTCATAATCTGTCCAGAGTATAGCCAAAGCTTTAAAGTTTTGCCCAATTTTTATTAATTGCATATGCATAAAAAATGTCAACAATGTTAATGTGCAACGAGCCAGAGAAGTTCTTCCAAGACCACTAGGTATTAAGCCCATGGATACACCAACAGGCCCTCTTTACCTGGGGGGAAGAGGAGGAGGAGAACGAAAGGAGGTCCTAGATAATAGGAGATAATAATACATGAGTGATGCAGAAGGTTTCAGTGTGGAGACAGGTGGTACCCATAAAGCTTCTACGCAGCACCACACCACAGCCGTCTCTGTGCAGTTGCATGACAATGCAAGAAGACTTCCCAGATGAGGACGACGTGACACAGAGGCAGACACAGAGTCCTGCCAGAATTGCAGAGGAACCACTGCTCTGTGGCTTCTAGCTCTGAGAGACAGCCCAGCTCTGCACGAGACTGAAGGGAAGCTGCAGGACTCCTGCGCCCAAGTCAATCCATTGAATGGCTTCTGGACTCCATTTGGCCCAGGGAAGGGTTTAGCTGCTTTGCAGAGCACTGCAGCTCATCTTGTACTTCTAGAACAAGCACATGAACAGCATACTTAAGCCATAACCCAGATAAGCCTTCCAGGATAGTTGAGATTCTACAGTATGTGACTTTTTAAAGTAAGTTTTCATAGACTTGCTAGAAAAATGTGAGTTTTGACCTAGCACTTTTCATTCCAAGATTTCTGAATAATCTATTTTAATGCAGGTTTAGGAAAGAAAAAGAAGATGGGGGGAGTATGTTCCTTTGACTTCAGTTCAAGTCCAAGTGATAGAAGATCTATTAATCACCAGCATGCAATTTATATCAGAACATCAGAACGCCTGTATTTAAGCAGACACATAGAAGAGCTGGAATGGATTGCTTCCCAAGATCTTGTGGCATTAAGAGTGGTGTTATGCTTGCTTTCTTTTTTTGTTTTGAACTTTTGTTTTGTTTTGAACTCTTCTTTTGTTTTGACCGATACAATATCTCTTACTGAAAAGGAAATGTAAGAGAACTGCTTTTGTGATTATTACTTATTCCAACAGGTATTTTGCTAGTTCCTGACTTGCATAACTACATACACCATGAATAAGTCTATTGAAACTGCTAAGGTCTGTCTAATGTTTTCATCTTCCTATTTCCTAGAACAAAAATGGTCTCAGTCATGTATTATTTGCAAGAATTCACAGATAATATCAGAATAAAGAGGAAGTGTGGATAATATAGCACAAGCCCCTCCTATTGTTTTGTTGGAGTAGGGAAATCCACTGGAGACTAAACTTTCTGTAAACATTGGCCTGATGCTGGCTGCCCTCCTTCCCTCCCTGAGGGGCTGGATGACGTGGGGAACCTCAGCCCACCCCATTCGCCTGACTGCCTGTAACTCAGAGCTGAAAGAGTTGCCATATGTAAGAGCCACAGCAGGATGAACATGCTTCTTTTCCCACATGGAAAAGAGAAGCAAAATCCAGGTGCAGATGATTTCCCAATAGCAGAAGGTAGGACAAGAGGAAAAAACATTTAAAGCCAATGGTGCCAGAGCTAAAAAATCCCATTGCCTTTCACAGGGGAGCTGCAACCAGCCTGCAACTCCTCGTACAGAGAAGAGTGAGTCAAGTTTGCAATGCCATGCAGGCTCATACATAGCAAAAGCTTTCCATATTGCTTCCATATTTTGAAAAAGCCAGAGCTTTCCTCAGCACATTCTCTTAAACACCTAGTAGGCAAGGGAAAAATGGAGGCAGAGCCAAAACAATAACCTTGCAAACTGTTGAGCAGCAAAGCAGAGGTGTTTTCCCTGAACACCTTTCATAGCTGCACTGTGCTTTCCTGGGCACTTGCTGAGGCAGGAGCTGATGCTGCCATCTCACTCTGTCCCCAGCAGTATCCCAGTCTGCCACGCAGCCTCAGCAGATTTGCAGGGTATTTCCACTGGGGTTTGACTGACCACAGGTGAGCAGTGATCAGATGGTAAATACCCAGTGTGCACAATACTTCATCTATAACTTTGACAAGATGTTAGAGGCTAAAGTAGAGGGAAGTTCATGGGAGAGCAATTCCTTGTCCTAGGATCCAAGAGTAAGGGTTGTTGTCCCTGCTGTGCCTGGGGAAGGCTCTGCTCTTCTCACCCTTGCCACTTGTGGCAGATGAAATGAAGACAGGGACAGAATCTGGGCCAAGGGGGAGGACAGGAGGGACTGGATCCCAGCAGGCAATCGGCAGAGGCTCCACATTGTTCTTGCCAGCAGATGGAGCAGGGCTGGCATGGGAAGAGTGTGCTGTAGGAGTGGGAGGCCCTCTTGCCTCCATCCCTGCCTGCCCCTCTCCTAGGAGGAGCTTCTTCTACCCTAGATGGATCTCCCCTTTCCTGCAGGAGGTCTTTCTCATTCCCCCTCCTGGCCAGCTGATCCATTCCAAAGGTGTCTCTCGATGAAGGTAAACTTCTTCCCGGGCTGCCTCCCTGCACCAATGCCTGCAGAAAGCTGAATCCAGCAATAAGGGCTGATGACTATAAAAGCATCTATCCCTGCTTCTCCACTGGTGTGTGCATGTCCATGCACTCATGTCCACAGACACTCACCCTTTTGTTCTCTAGCTGTGGACTACCTTGAGCTGACAGAGACCTTCCACATACCTGTGACCACCCTCCATTTCTCCTAAACTGGTTCAGTATCATTGTCTCTAGCTGTCAGACAGGTTATTTTCCACTCTTATTTCTGTTTCTGCTGAGTTTAAGCCAGGATCAACATGAAAGATGGATATGTTCATGTCAGGTCAGCAAATTAAACCTAGTGAGCTAAGAATAACCAGATTTCAAAGGTGAAAAAACAGAGATAGGGTGGAAATGGAGAAGAAGTACTATTTTGCTGCTTAGCCCTAGACACAGGAATGAAAAAAAACCAAATGTAACCCTCCCCCTCACAACCTCTTGCCTTACAGCCCTTTAACTCCTCCACGGGTAACAGGCCTCCTCATGGTGAAGCTGTTCATGGAATGAGGCAGTCCAGGGCATGAGAAGGGACAAGGAGGCTCTGATACCTCCTGGGTGGGCAGCGATCAGTGGGCATTATACTCAGCCAGCTGTAGTGCTACTACTGTGGGCACCATTCAATGCAAATGAAAAGATAAGGATAAAACTGTCCAGAATAAATACTGTCTGGTTTGCAGAGGGAGACATTTGCAGGTAACTCCAATATTTATGCCACATTCTTCCTTGCTTTCACCTTTTGGTTTTCATTATTCTGCTTTTTGGAGTCAATTCATTCTACTTCCTCAAAAGAGCTGGAATATTTTCTTCTTCTTTTTTTTTTTTTTTCAGTATTTTTAAAAAGCAGCTCTTTTGTTTATGTCATATATACAATCTTCACCATCATTAAGTAAGACATCACCTGGTGTTATGCCCACAGGGACAAATACAAGCTTTGTAAATAGAAAAGTACATCAGTGTCTTATTTGCTTTATAGTAGACTACACATTTGAAGCCAAAAGGTAGTTGTGTAGTCCTGTTATGTTCCAAAACTGCCATTCTGGTGTCATTTATTTTAGTCTGGTGCAAAATAAAATAGAGATGATTGAAAATCCTAAAGTTCATACCTGAGAAAGGACAGCAAGAAATCAGCACAAATTGTATTTTTCTTACATTTATTTGAGGGGCAGAAAGAGACCCTGCTGCAGAAAATGCCTTTGACATAGATGTTTGAATGATCTGCTACATAGACAATAAAGAATAACATTTTATAAGCTTTTTATGGGGTATTAAAAATCCGAAGTGGCCAAGTTTTCTAATGGGAAAAGCAAACTACTTCAGGAGTTGAACAGAGGCACCATCTGCATCAGAGCAACCCCAGACTAATTGACTGTGAGTATGCTTGTCTGTGTGTGTGTGTGTATACACGTGTGTGTGTGTGTTTCAGAGAGACATTCTTTACTTCAGTTCCATTATAATTCCTTTAAATATTTATTACTGGAATGTAAATTCTGCTGAAAACTGAAGTCTTTGCTTTGGAAAAAACAGACCATCACCTACCACGGGTGTTGTCACTCAGTGAAATAGCCGAGTCCCTTTTGGAGAAACAAAAGGATCCAGTTATATAAACAAGTCAGTGCATTGAATTATAAGAGTGGGGGGAAAAAAGAACAAAAACCTGCTGACTTCTGGTTGAACTACTCCTGGGCTATGTGTGAGCTGAAGTTCTGCAGATCTAGCAAGAAGTAGGAGCAATATTAAAATGAATTGGTTACAAATAGTGGAAATAGTCCAGCAAGCACATTTACAATGTGCAGCCCTAAGTATGGCTTTGTTTTCAGATTGGTTTGTCTTTATTTTGAATGTAAAACATTAATAAGCTTCTTAAGGAGAATGGGGATGGGAGAAAACATTGGCTGATCACCTTAAAGCCCAGGAAAATAAAAAAAGTTCTCAAGTTGCTGGATGAAATAACAAACTAGAGTGGGTTTATACTTCTTACATTGCTATGAAAGCTTTACTTCTTGATCATTTCCAGACACCAGAAAGTTATTAAAATCCACAAAGGGAAAAGAAATTCTACATTTATATGAGCTTTAAAACTTATTTTGGGACTTCAGCTTATTGCCAGTGTAATGGAGAGTAAACCTGTAATGTGAAAAAGCTAGTCAAAAAGAGTAACCAAGGACCAGTCTAACTCTACAAACATTTGGGAAGGGATTTATCAAATAATATCTGGGGTTACACTTTATTCTGGAGGGTCAAAACTGGAACAGACTGGTGTGGATAGTACCAGCGCTTAGGCTCAGATATTTGTATCACTTTAAACCTTACTGTCATTTCAAGGATATAAATAGGCTTGGAAAAATCAGATTATTGGGAGGATTAAACTGGAATCAGTGTCAGTAATAATCTATTCCTTTGTGGTGACACCAACTGAAAGAGGGAAAGTTTGGGGGAGGGGAGTAATGCTACACTGCCGATGGGTTGTGTGGGAATGGGGAATACAAATGAGGGGAAGGAGGGTTAAACAGCACAGCTCTCATGTGGCTGGTAGGCAGGGTAAGCATAAGAACAGAGAAATCCTCCTTAGAAACAGCATTGGCCAAAGACCCTGTCTCACCAAAAGCTAGTTGCAATGATGGAGTGTCAAAATACACTAGTCATTCTAGTTTATCAAATTAATACAGTCTGTCTGTGTTCTGTGCTTCCCCACTTCCAGCCCCACCACCCAGCATGCTCAAAGACCCACAAAATCATGGAGAAGTTTTTACCTTATTTCCTTTTTTTTTTTTTTTAAATTACATTGCCTGAATCTTTTCCCTACAGTGTCACTCCCATTATCTCCTAACCGGGCTAGAGAAAACAGGCAGCACGTACCTGACATTCCTGTCTCTGGGGACTCTGGAATATGCCAGGCAGAGGAACATAGTGTGGTCTCCAAGCACCAGCCCCTCCATCTCCATCTCAGTTCATGGCACAGCCGGCCCTCACTCAGCCACCCACAACTGCAATCCATGCAGGTGTTGCCTACATAAGAGCTAAGCAAGAAGCAGCTGGTCCAAGCTCTTTAACATTTCTACAAGTACAATCAAATTTATTCCTCTCTTTTGGATCCAGAATGATTTTGATAGCGGTGACTTTAATTTGGTGACAAATTGCCTGCTGAATTTTCTTTCATCCTGAAACATGAGAGACCAGAGTACAGAAGGTACCTTGTGTCGTTGAGCAAACAAAGCATATTTAGGCTTGTTTCCCACCTAGGCTTTTGCAAGAAAGTTAAAGATTAGGTTTTCAGTCAGGAGCTCTGTAAGTGAGATCCTGCTTCCCTGATAAGCCATTTTCTACTTAGTGCTTGCCCCAGGTTCACTGACCACCAGCTTGTTTAATGGGGCAGGACATCCCTCTAGGAAGGGACTAAGAACCATCATCTGTATCCATCCAAGGGAGATTTGTCATTGGCAGCTGCTGGTTTTCTGCATGTGCCATAAGACCTACCCTTTTTGTCAGTTTTTCCTTAATGAGAAGAATGAAGAGATAGCAATATGTGCTTACAGCCTAGAAAACCAACTGTATGCTGGGCTGCATCAAAAGCAGTGTGGCCAGCAGGTCAAAGGAGGTGATTCTGCCCATCTTCTCTGCTCTGGTGAGAGCCCACCTGGAAGGCTACATCCAGCTCTGGGGTCCCCAACACAGGAAGGACATTGACCTGTTGGAACAGGTTCAGAGGAGGACAATTAGAGGTCTGGAGCACCTCACTTGTGAGGAAAAGCTGAGAGAATTTTAGTTGTTCAACAGGAGAAGAGAAGGCCCCTGGGAGACCTAATAGTGGCCTTCAAGTACCTGATGGGGGCTTATAAGAATGATGGGGACAGACTTTTTAGTAGGGACAGTAGCAACAGGACAAGGGGTAATGGTTTTAAACTAAAGGAGTGTAGATTCAGACTTGATATACACAGGAAATTTTTTATGATGAAGGTGATGAAACACTGGCACAGGTTGCCCAGAGAGGTGACAAAGGCCCTATCCATGGAAACATTCAAGGTCAGGTTGGATAAGGCTCTGAGTGACCTGATCTAGATGAAGTGACCTGATCTAGATGTCTGTGGCAGGGTGATTGAACTAGATAACGTTTAAAGGTCCCTTCTAACACAAACCCTTCCATGATTCTATGGGAAGGAAGGGTCTCTCACTGGATAGGAGTCTTTGATCCTTCCACTAACCAGCTGAGTGGATGACGCTGGGATACTGATGTTAGTGCAACTCAGGGCTTTGAGCATGTTTCAACAAATACACCTGACTATAAGCAAGGTAGTGGTGAGAAAAAAAGGAACGCAATGTTTCTTGGAATAAATAACACTTTAATAACTACCTCATACTGCCCAGTGACAGGAGCAAAAGTGACAGGGTAAGGAATTCCCAGCACTGTCATCAGGTGCTTTCCCAGAAGTTTACTTTCACTCTGTAATGAACAAATTACTTGGTTTTTTTATTGTTTAAGAAGCAAAGGTTGATATTTGGATTTGTGTATTTATAGCTTTGTCTCTTCAGAGGCTGCCTTGCAAAAGCTTCTGGTTCTTTTCACATTTCCCATTGGAATTTTTTTCCTAAATACATATTTAAATTTCTTCCTCTATTTCTTTAAATGCAAAATGCAAACCTCTGCATCTACAAAAAAGCTCAAACGGTTTTCTTTTCTTTCTGTCTTTCAGCTCTGCTTCTGCTTTCCATTTATACTTCTGCTCAGTTAATTACTCCCTTATAATTATTTCCCTCTTTATTTACGTGGGCATGTATTTTCCATGGGAAGCTGCTGCCTGGTCCTTGGGAGTCAGTGTAACCTGACTCCAGCTCTGCTTGTTCTCTGCAAATCTACTGGCGTTATGGAGCAGCCCTCAGCAATCAAGGGATAGGATCGTTGGCTTGCTGGTCACTGGCTGCTGGGTGCCCACTCCCTGTTTGCCTAGTGCACCACAGCATCTGGCAATGAGCTGTCATCCCTACAGAACCTGGCCTCAGGTGGGCTGTGAGGCCAGAAACGTGGTGGGGGGCAAAGCAAGGGAGGCATGAGCAGCTTGGGAGGGTGAGGAAAGTGAGGGCATGTCCTAGTTAGAACAGCTGGGACCAGTTCATCATTGTATGGGTGTAACCCAAAACTGTGCATTCTATAGCCTTCCATGCCATTTCCCAGAAACTGTTATCAATAGACTATTTACACCCTCTGCCCAGAGCAGCCTGACTCCTCAGGCTATAAACTGGGTGTTAAGAGGCCTGCCGAGATAGCAGGGTGCCCCCTTGTTCTCACACCTCACACGCATTGTGAACTTCCCACCCTGAGGGAAGTACTGGGAATTCCTGCCTGAACTGAAGAATATATAATCTTGGAGTCTTGGAACTTTTTTAACCTCTCGTGGGATCCAGAGGAAGACTGCAGACCACCACTCTCAACCAGACTACAACCACCACCCTCGACCGGACTGCAACCACCACTCTTGACCAGACTGCAACAGCACTCTCACCAACAGCTTTTCCCCCTCTCCCTTTACTTTGGACTCAGGGGGCCCAATGAACACCACTCTGTTCATGCCTCAGGGTGCTGGGTTATACATTTGGGTTTTGTGGGTTAAAACCAATTGTTTGTCTGTATAATCATACTTATTGTATTATTTTATTAAATTGTTATTCTGACTTATAATCTCTCTTTTGAGTTGGGTTCATTTCCCCTGCCGGTTTACCTTTAAACCAGCACAGGGTATCCCAGCATTGCAGGTTCCATCCCTTCATCTCCCTCAACCACTGCTCTTCTGCTGGGGAAACCAAGCTGGCAGGAATGGCAGTATGTGCTTCAAAGGGCTCCTGCCAAGCACGTCACTGCAATTTGTGTAATGGGCTGAAAGTCTTGAGTGAGCAGTGATATATAAAGGAAAAGTCCTAGTGAAACTAGTGATCCTTACAGCTTTTCATTCCTAAACATTTGAGGGTAAGGAAATAGCTGTTAGGGTAAGCAGGAGATAAATGTTGGTTCATGGCACCTTCTTTATTCAAGCATTTTTGGTGTGTCCCAGGGTTGCTGTCCCATAAGCAGGGCTTACCTTTCTTCTTCATCTCTAAATGGCAGTGCCATTCCTTTCTTCTTCATCTCTAAGTCATTTCCAGCTTTCTCCTTGGACATCAATTAGAACCATCAGAACTGATCAAAAAGAAGGAAGAAAAAGTTTTACACAGATGCTTCATTTCAATATCCTTCCTAATTTTTTGTTTTAATTTTCACATTTTAAAAACTTTTTTCAAATACTTCTTTGGTTGTGAAAAAATTTCCCTTTAGTCTCCCATAATCAAGTAATAATAGAAACAAAATATGTCCCCTTCAATATCCACATTAAAGAAGTTTGTGCCTGTCCCTTTTGGGAATTAGCTGCTACTGTGACCTGCATTTTTTTCATCTCAAATCAACTTTCTTGTGGGATCATATTAATTTCTCTGTAGTGGTAGAAATAGAGTTGCAGGCATTTTTGTTCAGGCTGAGACTGAATCTCTGGCCACAGCTGTGGCCAAGTTGGTCAAAGGATCTAGTTTGTCTGAGAAGCAAAGTGTGTCTTTAGTAGCAGTAGCCACAAGAAACTCTTCACATTAATGCCAGTGAGGCTCCAGAAGCTCTCTGCTTCTCAGCAGCTCCTGGTCCAAATAGTTCAAAGCTTTCCATGCTCTCTGACTGGTACACCTTCTGTGACTGTGCACAGGCTGGGAAGCAGCACCTCAATTGATTTCAGCTCTCCCAGTTGCCACAGTTTGCTGGATTTTAGAAGACATCCTACGGAAAGCAATTCAACAACAGCTGGCGTGCAGGCTCCAGGCAAAGCAGACCCAGGCTCTGTGGGCTCTGCTCCCAGTGCTGCTGGTCACAGTGCCAGTGCCTTGGGTCACCTGCCGGCATGAGGGACAGAAGCATGAGATGGAGCCATGGGCCACTCCCAAGCTCACTCACTCACAAGCCAGGGTCGCTTCACAGCAAAGCACATAACTCACTTTTTTTTCAGATGCCTCGCAAGTATGAAAAGGAGTGTGAGGGAGAGGACGAGGTGTTCAAGTCAAAGGGTACAAGCACTAGGGTGGGAAGAGCAGAATCCACACTCAATAACATTTATGCTTATCTCAATATTGTACATGGCACTTAGTTCCTGTAGCAATTTGAACCTCATAAATACCAATGACAGATAGTAATTAGCACCTCATGCATACCATCAACAGATGATCTTGCCACTAGGAAGCAAAAACAAGCTTTTCATACCCAACTGGCCAAGCAAGCTTGAAGATGAAAATAACAAGAAGATGTAAAAAACACTGAAAACAAAGATCTTTCCTTGGACTTAATATTTTGATGGAAACAAAGCCTAAACCAGCAGCATTACACTAGCCTTTGGCTCCAAAATGCCCCAAGTCAATATATATCTGGCTGATAAAAGGGTAGTTGATTGATTCATTATAGCCAAAGGCTCAGCTCCTAGGAATGGATGTTGCTTAATTTTTTTCTGGGATCTCTTTGATCTCTGCTGGAGGTTGAGGAGCAGACTCCAAATTATTAAGTATTTTTGGAATTATATTGAGAACATTTCACAGAAAAGTCACCTTCAAGTCTCCAAGATTCTCTCTAGAGACACAGGGATGATGGAAAACTTCTAGCACGACATTTTTATCTGAAAGAAGAGGAATATAGCAGATCTTAAAAGAATGGTAATCCAATCATATTTGGATGAACATTAAGATCTGGATGTAGGACTTCAAGTTTTCTACACATTAAATTAAAAGCACAAGTTTCTATGAGGGTATGTGGAAGCAATAAAAGATTTACAGTTCTCTGTAGATCAGCTAGAGGAGACAGGCATCCTATACATGGCACATGGGAGAAACTCACCTTTTAATTCAGTGTGTTGAATTCCACAGCAGCATTTATTCCAGGTTAACAACAGGCAACAGCGGTATGGCATCTGCTCCCTACCATTCCCCCTCTACACAGAACCCTCCCTGTCTCCCCATGTACCTTAGGGTCCAGAGGGTCTTTCACCTTGTCCTGTCTGCCAGATTTTGGTCATATTTGCTAGGCTGCTGTAGAGCTCCTGCAGCCAGAGCAGTGGCTGAGAGTCTGATAGAATCTGGGGGTCTTCTCATCACAGATAGTGGTCAGCAGGTGAACTCACAGTTTAGTATCTGATAAGTGCTCTGGCAAAGCAAATCACAGAACAAGGAAACCTCCTTCAGTGTAACTCTAGTAACCTTCTCCATAATAATATAGCAATGTGGAAGGCTCCACATTCACTGACTGTTTTTACCCGAGCATTAGAAAATATTAAATAGCATATTTAGCAAAACAAGAGCTTTCAGGTATTCTCTTTGGCATGCAATTGTCAAGGGCAGAGCTGCACATCAAGTTTGTATCTATGCTGAAACCTCTACTGACTTAATTAGAATAAAATGAATGAAGTGTAGTCATTATAATCTGGTTTGCAGTGACACAAATGTGTAAAAGCCATGTTCATATGACAGGATTGTCCAGATTTTGCATCCAAGTCTTTGACAAGAATAGCCAGGTTTGGGGGGGAGAAGAGGGAAGGAGGACAGAAGGGAAGATCATAAAAATTTCTCAGCTGATATTGCTAAAACGCTTGGAAACAGCCGCTAAGTCTTTCACTGCCTCCACCCTTCCCAGAAGTCTCATTGTGGTAAATAATGTTGCACTTATTGGAAAACTCAGGTTTCATAAGGCTGGCTGTGCCGGGGGAGCTGGCAGTGCAAGCAGCACTGAACATCTCTGCTCCTAAACGCTGAAACCCGGAGCTCATGCCCTTTTGGTTCCTGGGAGCATCTCCGTTTGCTTTCAGAAAGCGGCTCGAACTTCTGCCTCAAAGTTAAAGTATATCGTGACAGATACTCTAATCACAATGTCTAAATATAATACAAGGGAAGACAATTTAAGAGAGCTGAGCTACACTTTTTTAAGCAACTGTCGGGAAACTGCCTCTGTGGCTTGCTGCTTTAGAGTAAGATTAAATGAATCAGTCTCACCATTTGAATGCGTGGGAAGTCAGAGACAGCAAAGTGACAACTAAGGATGGTTTATTTATAATTGGCCCTCCTTCTGTAGCTGTTTGTGCACAAGTCCTGTGCACTAAGTACAAAAGTACCTGCCCTTTATGTAAAATTATTCACAAATGCTACGTGTAGGTCAGTAGATGCCTACGCTGGTTTGGCTGATTACAAAGTTCATGTAATTATTATTGAACTGTCTAGTGATGTTTAGAAAAAGAATACAGCTTATTATGCAGCAGCTTCAGAGGCTCTGACTCCACGGTCCTTCAGCCAGGAGTCTTTCACAACAAGGAAGAGCCTGAGCTGGGTATTGCTGCCAGAATTCTGGAGGAATGATGTAGAGACTGGGGCACCCCCTTGTGCAGCAGCTTTGCAGCCAAGGGCAGGTCTGTGAGGGCTGGAGGGCAGAGGCAGAATTGTTGGAAGTTTTACTAGTGGGGACCTTTGATGCTTAAGCTGCAGTTCCCCATTCCTTGAGATAAAACACCTCTGAGTTTAACCCAAAGGTTTCCAAAACAAGACTTGCCAAAGACAGGCAGGAGCAATCACAAGCTTAGGATAAATTCAGTAGTTTATGGTCCTGTTTGATTAACGAGCCCAACTGGAGCAGCATTGCAAGGAGAAATAGGTTTTTCAAAGGAAAAATGTGGGTTTCTCATCTCCACCACCTCAGGATGTGGCCTTAACCTTTTGAAGTGCCATTCTGAGTAAGGAAAGGCAATATCAACAAATCTGAAATAAAGTCCCTGAGAGAAGGACCTGGGTGTGGCTGAGGAGAGCAACATTGCTCTTTGCCTAGCCTCCAGGTGGGGAAGTCAGTGGAGTGAACCTGACCTCCAGCTTTTATTCCTCCCCACTTTGGCAGGCTTGGCCTTTAGTCTGTAGCATCAGCCTGCCCCCCTAACTAGGAAATATTATTAAAATGGCATTAAATATTAAGAGAGACAACACAGCATCTCTCGCAGTGAGGGAGCTCCTGACACAGCAATCTTTTCCTAATAAACCGCCTTGACAAACAGTTTACTTATGTTCTTATTTCAATTAGATGAACTACTCTGCAGTGGTAAGGGTGAGTGTGTCTGGGTGTTATTTTGAGAAGTAGTAAATATTTATTCGGCTCTCTCAGCACAGAAGTGGGTGGGCAGCAGGGTCCCAAGACAAGACCTGATCATCACAATTGTTAAAGCCACAGTCACAGGCTGTGGCTAACCAACAAGGAACAATGTTCTTGTGTGAACCCATCACCAATAGCTTAGCTATTACTACTGGTACAGCATTAACAGTGATGGACATCATGGTCAGGTTTGGCTCTTGTAGAGATCTGGGCTGGAGAAGGAGATAATGTCCATTAAGTAGTCAAATAAGTGTAAATACTAGAAGGGTTTCCCATCCCGCCAAGCTCAGTGCTGTGTTGTGGCAGGCACTGCATGTACCAAATATGCTCCTTGGCCCACAGTGCCTAAACACACCAAGTCCCTGAACAGATCTGTGGTCAAATCATGGGCTCAGATCTCCAGGCTCCCAGCTGAGCGAGGGAGTGGTGCAAAGGCAGGAGTGGTGGTGGAAGGCACTTGGAAATTTAATCTAAGCAAAGAAAATCTTCATCTCTGCTTTCTTGGAAACTTTGCCTGCAATTTCAAATATTTTCTGTTGACAGCGTGAAAGTCATGGAAGTAAACATGTGTGCTTGTCTTTGAAACACTGCTGGTCTGCTGGACATTTTGGGAGGGGAGATAAAAATGTTTAACTTGGGAAAAGTAGTTGCTTTCCAGAAAATCCCTCAAAGCTCTACACAGCGCATGGCTTGGAAGCCACGAGGTTTCTGTCAGCACATCTGCACTTATCCCTGAAGTATAGTATAGAAGATCAGCTTAGGCTAAGTGCCACAGAAAGTTTTGCTAGTTTAAAGTCACTGAGTTTGTTTTATAAGGCCTGACCAAAATTTTACCTCAGTCTGTATAATTTTTTCCCCCATTTAATAAAATACCTTTATTTGAAGAGGTTGTTTCAGAGGCTGAAGAATAGATGGAAATCTCTTACCTTGTTGCTGAAGCCATGTCTGAGACAAAACATAGCTGTTCTTTGCTGGTAATGCCACGCAATGGGATTTTTTAAGGTGGAGAGTGGAGAATGGGATAAATAAAGCTGAGTGGTGAGGCAGGATATGTAAGTGGACCAGGCAGGTATTGCCCAGTAGGAATTTGGCTTGTAAATCATCTGGTTAATAACTCCACAGAGTCTATAATGATAGTTGATGCCTCTTCAAAAAGTCAACACATTTTGCAGAACCTCAGTTCTTCATCCCTCATACATTCCTCTACAGCACTTTATACAGTGCTGTAGAATCACAATCTGCCTCATATGTAGCTTTTTCTTTTCATACGGTGTTGTCCTTTTAATCTGAAATAGTTTCCTCCTTTCCCTTTGACTGGTGTTCAGGAACAGATTTAAAATGGGCATTACATATAAAATTTCAGATCCAGAAGCAGAGAGTTCAGAGTGCAAGATAATTCCTCATGTGCATGTCTGCATCCATACAGAAATTATTTGGAGTCTGAAGAATGTGATTTAAAAGTCTGGGCCAAACTTTCCTTCTGAGTGGCTGTATTTAGAGATGCATGTGGTCAGGGGCATCGTAGCGTCCAGTACCAGTAGAGCCACACAGGCTGATAGGAATACAGGGCCCTGCTGATGCCAATGGCCACCAAAAAAGTTGAGTTGATGCTGGAGATTGTCCTTCCCTTGGAAATAGCACTTTAAGTAAGGTAGAGTGTGTGAGTTGGAGTTTAGAGGATGCACTGGTAGTTTCACCAAAGGAAGCTGAGGAATTGCAAAGTGAAAACAGGGTAAAATTTAGAAAGAGATAATGTGAAAAATTTCCTCTTTAAAAAATTGGAAAAAGTACTGGGGGAAAAGAAGCATGGAAATATCTTTGTTACACCCTGGATTGTTTTTAGCAGGATATAAGGACTACATTTAATCTTTGTTGTGTAGAATGGGAAAAGTTTTTTCCTTGCTCTAATTGTGTCTCTTAATACAGCCTTTACTGGTGGAATAATTAACAAAGCCTGCATCACAAATGTGATGCTCTCAGGAGCTAGGTGCTGTTGTGCCCTTTCCCACTGCACCAGAGTTAGGAGGCTTTCTAGTGAGCTCTGGTAAGCAGGAGTCTCCCAGGAATTTCTGAGCACAGAAAATGCACAAGTGGGTGCTATTGGCGATTTTCACCATAAGGATTTTTTTCGGTGAGTTTTTCCTCCTTCCAGCCAAGGACAAACCTCTGACACTAGCCCACATTATTGTTTGAAGACAGATTGAAATCTTGTGATTCTGACATCGTTTTATTTTTAATTTCCACACTGCAAATGTCAGGGGAAAAAATACCCTAAAAATTATACTTCAGAAAAGACTATAATTACTTCCAATTAAATCATGGCCCTGGTTGTTTGAAAGACAACCACAGCTAGAATTTCATTATCTGATAAGCACTTTTTCTTAATATATTTCAAAGTTTCTTTTATTAATAATAATAAGAAAAGGATCCAAGACCCTGCGACAATACCTGAGCCAACTGCAAAAGCTCGACGATGGGAAACTGTGTTTAACCCCTCAAACAGAGAGGCCACATCATTTTTAGGGCATTTATTTCAGTGATACTCCTAATGGGGAAGAAAGTTCAGAAATGTGATCATATGTGGTGGTAGGCCTGGATGAGGTGACCCAGATCTCTGCCTTCCCCGGGGCACTAATCAGGCTGTGCGCTTTCATCGCACCTTTCTGCCATCCGTGGTACCTGAAGCGTTTCACAACATCTGTCCATTGCCACACTCCTGTCTATGTCGGGGTACATCTGCTGAAGCCACTGAGGCTTTATCAGCATCATCTGGTTTCATAGTGGGAATTAAGTCTTATCCCCCTGTATGTCTGCATTGTAAATCCGTTTGTTACCCCCTGAAAGAGGCATTTACATCACACGAGCTGCACTGAGGACGCCACTGACGTTCAGACTGAGTAAAAATATCTGAGTTCTTATAGAATCCAACTCGATGGTGCACAGGATAATTTTGTTGGAGGTTTTTGTGGTCTTATTTTGAACTTCAGCTATGACTGAGCCATCAGTCCTCAACCCCACTCAAGTATGCAGCGTATTTTTGCTGACTGTTTTCTGATGTGCTCAGGAGTCTGTCTGTATCATTTGTCATGCTGAAGAGGGACGCATGGGCTTGAGGGAAGGGGCTTCCACAAAACACCTGCCTGCAAAAAGTCTTGTGTGTGAAGGGATGGGTCATACTGAAGGGAGCAGAGTCTAGCAACAGAGCAGCAACAGGGTGTAAAGTCAGTTAAAACTATAGTCCCTTTCCCTTAGCATCCCAGACAGCCATTACCACAAGTGTTTGAGTTGGTAGGACCCAAAATCTCTGTCACAAGGGACAGGATTTTCTCCAGGTGAGAGAAAATCTCTGCAGAGGCAGCCTATAATGAGTGTTTGCTAACGATGATCCTTGTGGGTCACTTCCAACTCAGAATATTCTGTGATACTGTGATTAGCAGTGATGTAAGGCTGGGAATGGACATACCATAGCAAACTGCCTGGGCATCCACAACTTGTACACAGGACAGACACTCCTGCTATCCATGGAAAAATCCTCCCCCAAATATTCCACATCACAGTGGCTAGTCTCTGAGCTGGTCTTCTTAAGTGGAAAGAAATTAAAAATTGCAATTGACTCACCAGTAAAAATATGTGAGTGTACTCAGCAAATAAAGTAGATTCCCTGAGCACTTACCTAATAATTTTACTTTTAATTAAACTGTCCATTCCCTCACTGATTTACATTTAAAAAGAAAACATCTGTGTGTATTTCACTGGGAAACCTTCCCCTGGTGTTTTAAGAAAATATTTTCCTTTGCTTAACGTGAAATATTTGGGACCTGATCCTTACTAACAACATGCTGCCTTCCAGCTCCACCATGAAGGCAAACAGGTATAAAAGGTTGTCACTGAAGGAGATGTGCTCACCTTGTGTGATTACAGCCTTTCTCTCCTGTTTTTTCTTTGGGTTTTTTTGGTTTGTTATGTTGTTGTTTTCTTAATGTACCTTACAGTCTTTTATTAACACATTCTTAGGCTCAGTCTTTCCAAAGAAACAAATGCAGTGGACAATTAACCAAGAAAGCTGGAGCCACAAACCCCCTCAGCTTTCTTTGAGGGAAAGAGGAAGACATTGCATCTCAGCAGCAGGCACCTCTGCAAATGCCCCTGGCATGCTCTTGGCAAAGCCAGGGCTTGGTGGAGGTACCAGAGAAGAGGAGGTGATGCCTCTTCTGGCAAACCATGGTGTTTCTGGCTCTGAGAGACCAAAGGGCACCTTGTGTCCATTCACACAACCCCCCTAAACTGGCAATGAATGTTTTAAAACTCACCTGCCTTCCTTCTTATATCTTGACTTCCAAAATCTGTATTAATTTCTAAGAGAAAAGAAAGAGAAGCCCAAACTCTCACATTTCCAGCAAAAAACAGTAACCCCTTCTACTCCCGCTGCAGTTAAGTATAGGCTGAGGTTGTTACCAGCAGTCCCCTGAGACACCAGTCAAACACCATATGCCTTTCTGGAGAAGTGAGTTCAATGCTAAGACCACCAAGATTTGTGTATGGGGAGCAGAAATGGAGCCCCCTTGAGTGCCTGCCCAGTGCTGTTAAAAGGCCACCTCTCCTTTCCCTGGCTTAGTATCTGCCATCACCACCCCATAGCCATTGTGGACATAGGTGGGGATGCTGTGACTTTGGTGGTACATGATACTCTGTGATACGGCTGAGTGTGCCATGTGCTTGCACTCAGACTGCGGCTCTGTTTATAGGAGACCCAAATATGCAAATGGAGAAATGAAAAATCTTAAGATGAGGCATTAATATATGCTTCTCCAGTGCTGGTTTGCCATCCTCTCCTGAGTGAAGAGGCCAAAGAGAAGAAGTAGTCTGTTGAGGTGGGAAAGTCTCTCAGGATTCAAAATTTTAGTGACACCTCCTGCAGTCTCAGGCCTGCAGAGAGTGGACCATGATCTCTCCAGCAGAACAGCCTTGTCCCAGGACTGTTGCAGCTGCGCTGCCGACGACTGGCTCCTGACAGGTATGTCCACACCACGGTTTTGTCTCTAGCTCAGGGGCCTAAGGTGTAACATCCTTGCATGGATGCTCAGTTTTGGAGAGAATGGAAAGAAGGTTGTAGGCTCAGAGTTGGGCTGCCTCCAGAGTGCATCCCCATCTGTGCACAGAAATGGGGAAGTGCAGCAAGGGATTGTGCACCTTGGATCCAATCATACGCCCTAAGTCTTCTTTGAAGGAGACTCTCAGGCAGAGGCCCCTGTGTGAGCTGGGAAGGAAGGCTGTGCCTAGCAGGGCAAATCCTTGCTCCCTCTGTGTGCCCACAAACCGCCAGCTTCCTCTGCGCACCAGGTTTTCGCAGCCAGTCTGGGCCGAGGTCAGGACCTGTTGGGGCTGGTTTTTGTTTACCAAATATGCTGTGGCCTCATTTGGCAACAACATTTAAAAATGTGTATGATCTGAACAGTCCTTGTTGGTGAAAATATCCCTATTAGTTTTCCTATCTTTGGATCCATTATCAGCAGATGAGAATCTGTAATGTCCTTGGCGATACTGAACTTGAGAGGCAATCAGGAATTGTCGTCCTAGACCAGCCAAGTAGTCCATTAAGTTCATCACCTTTCCCCTAAAAGAAGCAGAATAACCTGTGCTTTGAAGCCAACAGCTTTAGCATTTGCCTATGTTACACGCAGGTTTGGCTGCTCCTGCATCCCCCTTTGTGCTCTACTCACCAGCCACAGGGCCAGGGACGCCACTTTCATCTCCAGGCCACACACAGTGAGTTCTGCAGACTCCTTTGTCGACCCCTTCCTCTTTTCTTCTGGCAAAAGGGGTGAGGAGTGGGTTTGGTTTATGTTTTAAGTTCCTATGTCATGCCAGCTTTGATGGACATGGAGTTAATGCAGACCCTAAGGGCTATGGGATAGCTCAGAAACAGAGGGAAAAAAAACCTATCAGTGCAGTTTCACACAGCAGAGGCTGGTACCCCCGCCCCCATTCTGCAGCCGAGGAGAGTAAGGATGATGTGACTAACCTGGAGCCATGCTGCAGCACAATGCAATGGTAAGAAGTGAAGCTGGCTCCTATAGCAGCCTGCTCCTCTGGTTTTGTTCTCTGCTTTTCTCCGACACTTCTCCTCCGTGGCTCTGAGACAGGGCTCCATGGCTGCTGCTCTGATCAAGGGCAAGGAGGCAGGCTGGGCTCAGAAGCGTTAGTAGCCTTGGAAAGCAGATCATGTTCTCCATCATAAAGAAGAGAGCGGCACAGAATTACAATGACCAGAAACATGTTTCAAGAAAATATTAGATTTTCTACTCATGGCTAGAGCTGAACTGTGATGGTTACCATGGCTGAATAAAAGAGGGGCGAGAAGCAAGTTCAAGTACTGTGCCCATGTCCATCTGCACGCTTGCCCTCCACCTCTGGCCTGGACTTCCCCCGTGGTCCAGCTGGAGACAGCACCATTTCTTTCCAAGATTTGACCGTGGCTGGTCTCGGGATCACTCTCAAAATGAAGCAGGGATGAGACAGGAGCAGGTTTTGCTCCCTCTGCTGTACATAGTCTTCCAGTGCCATCCCAGCCTACTTGGAGCCCTCAATCACCTCCACCAGTCCTGCATGGCACTCCTCGACACATTTAACATGTATCCTCAGCTTCATGCAGTAAACAGAATGCTAATGGGCCATGAGACAGATCTCCTGTAGTTTCAGGCATTTTTCAGTGGAGGGAGAAAAATCATGCAAAACACTGAAAATACCTAGCTAACAAGAGGGCCCACAGGAGCCTGGGAATCACATCCTCCACAGTGCAGCATGGCCATCCTGCTCCATCGGCTGGGTCACTACGCATTGCTCCCTGGCCTGCTTTTATCTGCCAGCGTAGGCACCCGCAGCACCCCGAGATGAGGGGCCAGGCTGGCAGGAGCACTTGGCTCTCAGTGAAATCCATAAGTAAAAGTTACCTCTTGCCTCCTCCTTGAGACATCAATGGGAGTAGCCCGGCGTTGAGCCCTGATGCGATCAAATACTGCGGTGGGAGAGGTCTGAGCTGGCACCAGCAGCAGCAAGAGGCAGCATTTTTGGGGACCACCAGTAACTGCAGGCACAGAGAGAGTATGTCTTCACTGGTCCAGTCCCAGACTACTCATCTGCAAGGAGCTCCAGGCAGACAGATCCAGACGGCAGTTAATGCAGGATCACAGCCCGAGGTTTTGTTTCCACCTTTGCCAGAGGCTTTGCATGAGTCTCAGCTTCCTTTGCCCTCGTAATGGGTACCTGATGACTGACCTTCCTTTGTAAAGCTCCTGTCAGGCAATGGGGGCTCCCGTAGCTTCACCTACTGCTTTCCTGTATGCACTGACAAAAATGATGTTGGTCGGGTTGGTGATCCTACAGCACGAGCTCAACCGGAGAGATGGATCATTTAAAATAAAAAAAAAAAAGCTGGGGGGGAGGGGAGGGAGAGAATAGGCTGTCAATCTTACTTAGTAAACACTTCTTTGATGTGGTTCCTTTTTAAAAAAAAAAACACAAAACAACAACCAAAAACACAACCTGAATCCTAAAAGCAACAACGTATGTTTATTTTAAATGCATCCGCTAAATATTTACACTGCAAGTAAGCTAAACGAAAAAAAAAAAAAAAGATAAATTGGAACTTTTGTCAGTGAACCAGATTGTGAAATGCCTTGAGGGAATAGAAGATTTATTTGGGGAGAGGGGGAGAGGTAGGAATTTTCCATGCTATTGTAAAACATGAGCTCAAATTATATGATCCCCACAGCCAGTCAGTTGCAAAGCTTCAATCAGCTGCCTTTTTATTTTTTTCCCCCTTCCTCTCTTTTCTATAAAGAGGGGGGGGGGGAAAGACAGAAGAGTTTCACCAACTTCTGTTGACTGTTCCTTTTTTCTCCTGATTGAAATGTGTTGTTAAACAAGATCCCACATAATCTCAGCAGAGGGTTTCTCTCGCTCGCTCCCGCTCCTTCTGGGAAGCCGCGATCGGTGCCATCGGCGCTTGATTATTTGCAAACTCCCTTCGCTGCTTTTTTTTTTTTCTCCTTTTTTTTTTCCTCCTCTCCGTCTCGGTCTCCGTCTCCCTCTCTCTCCCTCCGTCTCTCTCTCCCTTTCTCTCACCCCCAGTGCAACTTTTGCAGGCGCCCCGGCACACGCAGCCATGCCGCTCTGAGAGCGGGGGCACCGCGCCAGCCCCCCTCCTTCCCTCCCTCCCTCTCCTTTCCTCCCTCCCTCTCTCCTTCCCTCCCTCCCTCTCTCCCTCCCTCCCTCCCCAGCGCCGCCGTCCCGAGCCGGGGGGGCCCCGCCGCCCGCCGCCCCTGCCCGGCCCCGCGCCTCGCCTCGCCCCGGCCCCGGCCCGGCCCGGCCCGGCCCGGCGCCGCCGCCCCCCGCCCGCTCGCCCGCCCGCCCCGGCCGCGTCGGAGGGCCGGCAGCGGGGCTGGATGTGCCCGGCTCCCCCCGCGCTGAGGTGGGCAGCGATGCAGAAGGCAGGCGGCAGCTTCGCCTCCGCCGAGAGACACCCGCTCAAGATGGCAGATGTGTGTTGAGTTTGGGGGGCTGCGATCTCGCGTCGTTCGTGGCGGCGTTGCCATGAATAACAGGCGTCCTTGCACCGATGGCCCCCATGTACGAAGGTAAGCCCCGGCCCGGCGCGCCCCGCCGGCACCCCTCGCCCGGTGGCGGCGGGGGAGGGGGGGGGAAGCAGGGGGTCCCCGGCCGCCCGCCCGCGGTTCCCCGCGGCCCCGGCGATGTCGTGGGGAGGCGGCGGGGCACCCCCGCCCTTCCCGGCGCCCGGCGGGAGCAGGGCGAGGCGCGGGTCGCCCTCCGGCTCTGCTCGCCCCGGCCCCGCGGTCCCGGGCGCTCGGTCCCCGGCGGGGGGCGGTGGGTGAAGTCCGTGCCGGTGCCGAGCAGAACAATGAGGTGGACAGAGCTTGCCCTGCGCCTCCGTGTGTGTGTGTGTGTGCCTGCTGCCTGCCTGCCCCTCGCCGCAGTTCGCATTTCCAGGACCGGCCACCCCGCTCCGTTCGCCGGTTTCCCAGGAGTTCCCCACGCCGGGGCTCCGCTTCTCCGGGGTGCGGGGACCCCGCGGGCAGCGGCGGCGGGAGACGGGGCTGCCGGCAGCCGCCTGTCAGCTCCCCCGGCTTCTCCTTCAGCCCAGCCCGGGCTGCGGAGAGAAGCCCAAGTGCCCCAACTTAGTTTTTTCCGTGTTAAAAAAAAATAAAATTATATATATATATATATACACATATGTATATATGTATATATGTATATATGTATATGGGGGTGTGTGTTAGACCGGTGCGTAGTCCAGGGTGTCTGTTTAAAAAGAAAAATTCGAAGATGTATCGGGGTTTAATTTAAATCCCATCGCGACGCATTTATCCTCCCCCGTCACCCCTCCCGGCTCGGTGCTGCCCGGGGAGCGTTACATAAACCGGAGGGACATCCTCCGGCGGCCGCTCCATCCCGCCCGGGACCGCTCGGTCCGTGGCGGCAGAGAGCCGGGCGCGGAGGGGAGCGGGCGGGGGGGCGGCACGGGGACACAGTACTTTCGTCCCCGTGGCGAGGCCGGTAAAACTTATCTGAGGAGGAAATCGAGCCTTGGGCTGCGGCGCCCGCTCGGAGGGCGTTCGGCGGGCGGTGTAAAGTTACCGGCGGCCCACCGGGTTATTTCTGGGCAGCCCCGAGCTCACCCGAGGCGCGGAGTTCGGACCCCGCCGGAGGCGGCCAGACAAAGGGGAGCGTTTTCGGCAGCGCAGACAGGGCAGCCGGCCCTGCCCAGCCTCGCCGCTGCCGGGCACGAGGCCGGCGGAGCGCGGGGCCAGCGGGGGAGCGGGGGGGCCGCGGCGGGGCCAGGCCGGTGCCGGCGGAGGGGCCGCGGCGGGCCCGGGGTGCCGGTCGGGGCCGGCCCGTCGGCGGCGCCCTCTGGCGGCCGCGCCGCGCCGCCGAGCGGCCCCGGCCCGGGCAGCCCCCCCTACCCTGCGCTCCCCTCCCCTCCCCGGGCCGCCCCCGGCGCCTCCCCCGGCAGCGTGGCCCCGCCGCGGGCGGGGGGAACCCGCCCGCCGCCGCTGTCCCCCGGCCCCCGCCGCGTACCTGCCCAGCCCCCGCCCGGCGGCCCCGCGGGGCCGGGCCTGACCCCCCCGCCCCCGGTGCGGCCCCGGGCCGGCGAGGCCTGCCCGGCACCGCACCGGCCGCCGCGGAGCCCGCCCAGCCCCTCCCGGGCGGGCGCCGCCGGCCGGGTGGGTAATGCGGCGAGCGCTCTGAAGTTCGCTGCTCGCCGGGCCGCATCCGGCGGGCGGTGCGGGGCAGTGCGGTGCCCCGCGGCGGGTCCGCAGCGGCCGGGGGCGGCGGGAGGCGCGGGGCCTGCGGTCAACCTGGCCACGCTCCCCCCTTCCCGGCGCACCGCAGCGGGCGAGAGCCTGCACGGCCGCCTCCCCGGAGCCGGGCAGGGCAGCGGAGGGGAGGGGAGGCAGAGGAGAAGGGAGCCGCTGCCGGGGCGGGTAGGGCGCCGGCTTCCTCCCGAGGCCGCACCGGTGTCGCACCGGAGCGTGCGGTGGAAGTTTAGCGGTGCCTTAGAGCATCCTAACTTCGGCGGCGCCCCTGCTTCTGCCTGACTGGGAAAAGGGAGCAGATGGGGAAAAATGCCATGAAAGTGACCTGTAAAAACAAATTCCCCGCAGCCGATACGGGAGGGTCCGCAGCCAGGCTCTGCAGCCTTAAGCCTGGAAATACGTGAATATCCCAAATGGCAGGAGCCGGTAGATAGCGTAAAGGCTGATAGAGATTGTTTTATCTGTATTGTAATGCAGTATGTTTGCGGGTTAAATTGCTGCTGAATGGCTTCGAGGGAGGTGGAGGAGGGGTTAATGATTGTTTTTCGCCTCCTAGTTGCCATGAGAGGTCCTTAGAATTCCCTGCAATATTGCAGTGCATAGATAAAAACTTATCGCAGGGGATGCAATTTCCTCCTTGGAAGGAGGCGAGGACTGCCATCCTCCCTTGCGAGTCTCACGGTTTGTGCATAAGCAGACTGGTTTGTAGCCCACCTCTGGAGCATCAGGTACGGTCAGGCCACTGAGGAGAGCACGGGAGTCGAGGGGTTGGATCAGCTCTGCGTTGCTTCTCGGCTCCTGCCCTTGACCGAGCAGTTTCGGTGGCACACGTGCACGCCCACCGCCACCACCGCAAGGCAGGCGAGGGTAGGTGAAACCGTATCCCTGCCGTACCGATTTCAGAACATAGGCTCTTTGACAGAAAAGGCACCCTGGGAGGAAATGTGACACCTTCTAAGGCCTTATGAAATGGTTCCAGTAGAAATTTTAAGTGAGTGATAACATAGAGCACATGCACAAAGTCACCCACCATTCTTGATGTGCAGGTGAGGGTGGTCCGTGCATGTTCTGAGAAGCTGGTTTAAATACCAGTTCTGGGAAGCAGAATGGTGCCTCACCTGATATTAATAGGCGAGGCATGATAAATAAGTGAATATCTGGTGTGAAATCCTCTCCCACACACACTGCAAGCAGAATTTTCCCATTGGTTTTAAAGAATTTGGAGTTTTTGCTGTTGACTTCTCCTCTCCTGGGTTTTTCTCATCTTTTTTTTTTCTTTTTCTTTTTTTCTGGGTGCTGCAGAGCTGAGCAGTAAAATGAAGGACGTAAAAAACATAACAAGTAGAACAAAACAGAAGTAACACCACCGAACAATGTTTGACCTGTTTTTTGGTTTTGTTTGTGAGCCATACGAGGAAATGTGTTGGGATTCGAAGTGGACCTCATCAGGTGTAATCCTGCATGGCCTCTGCTCCAGAGATGGGGCAAACTAGTGGCTGCCATCCCACTGAGCACCAGAGATGCAGCTTCGTCAGGAGCGGCTGTATTGGCTTCAGAGGAGATGAATGGCTTGAGGCAGGCGAGAATCTGGTTCTCTGGACCCTCCTCTGGGCATTGTTGCCCTTGCTGTGCAAAATCATCGCCTGTGTCCTCACCTGTGACATTTTCTACTGTGCAGAGAATAGAGCCAGGCTCTGTGGACTGGGGAGACCCAATTTTAAGAGGGGGTCTGCTAGACATCAGCAGTGCCTGAGCTGTGGGTAGATTTTTGCCTAGGGCAGGTGCCTCTGGTTGTCTCCAGTGATTTCCTGGGTGTCTGGTACTTGGCATCCTTCAGAATTGGGTAAAGAGAGGTATTTATATGCATTAATCTTTATTTTCTAAACAGTGATTACCTCTGTTTTGGTTTTGTTCCTCTTTGCTTTGCTCCTTACTTATTCTTGACAACTTTTTTGCAACTCACGGTGTATTTTTAGCAGCCGCATCGGTAGTTGTCTATGTGGGTGGCTTATGGAATTAATCTGGTAATATTTGTAAATTGCACCTCACCACCGGTGCCGCTGCTGGAGCTCAGCGCAGGCAGGGACCTGCCTGCATGCTCTGCTTGTCACACGAGGGGCTGGGAAAGCTTGAAAATCTGACCCTGGACTGGTCGTGGAGCAGGTCCCATTTAATGCCAGGAACAGGCCAGCCCTGCTGGGTTTTGAATGCATCCTCAGATCTCTTAAGGCACATAAAACTTGCTCATTACACACAAAACTCGCTCATCAGGGAGGTGGCCCCAGTGAGGCAGAGTAAAGGTCTTTACCCCAAAGTTCATGCAGAGAGATTATAACTCAAAGGCACTTCCTGTTTATGAAATAATAATCAGAACTTAAGCTGTGTCAATGCTGGGACCAAAAGCCTAAGTTTTTATTTGCTCAGGATATGGCTATAGCTAGGATAACAGGAAGTCCCCTCCAGTTAAAATTATTGTTCTTATCGTGCTGCTGTGTCTAGCGATTAAGTGAGTTTGAGATGTAATGGGTGAAAAATGCTGTTTTATTTTCAGAAGGGGAAAGAGCACTGCTGGGCCCAGGGCCCAGGGTGAGCAGACAAAGAGGCAAACACAGTTACTCGCCACAGTCATCGGCCCTTGGACTTTGTGCATTGTGTTCCTCTTCATGGCTGTAACAGGTGGGGAAAACCCAGGTGGCTTCAGCTAGACATGTCAGCGGGCCTAGAAAATGAAGTAATTTTTGTTTTCCCATCACTCAGTTTCACCATTTACTCAGTGGTTGTTATTTAGTGCCCAGTTTCATATGGTGCTTTGAAACCACTGGATGCGGTTTCACCCAAACTGGGTGTGCACGCACCCTGTTCAGTGTAGGTCTTCAACTGATGAGGGACAGCCCAGAGACCTCCCTGATGCTTGTGAGGCTTTTGAACTTAGGTCAGTCTTGAGAAGTTAGCCTGCATATCCGTAGGTAGATAGCGTACTTGGGTGGCTAAATGAATAAGGCTCAATTTTGACCACATTACAGCAATGGTGTGTAAAAGTATGTGGATATTTGGTCAGGAAGAAAGTTGGGAAGTCAAATCATGGAAGAATTAGTGACCCGGGCTTGGAGGTAAATCGCTGTCCTGATTGTGGACCTCAGCAAGTGGGTCCCAGGTGACGGTGTTAGAGCAGTGCTGCCAGATGGCGAGGTCAAGAGGAAGTGCGGTCACCTTCTGCTTGGACCAGGCTGAGACACCAGTATGAGGCAGATTAGACAAGTTCTTTCAGCTGTGGGAATTGAGGCAACTGTGACAGCACTACCTTTGGACTTTGTGAGGAGAGTTTGCAAAGGCATTCAGTGGTGGGCTAACAGTTATTATGATGTCCCCATCCCTGTGTCTGTAGTGGATAGGTAGGCTGAGACTGTTTTGGTTTTGTTTTTAAAGTTCCACCCTTTTCCTCTCTGATCCCAGTTTAAGAAGATATTTTAAGGTCTGTGCCTAAATTTAAGCTCACATTCAGTGCTGGTGACTTCATTAGGATTGTTTATGTCTTTAAAGCTGGCCACACGCTGAAGTACCTTTCTGACTCATGGCCTCTATAGCTTAATCAGTCCATTTATAAAAATGAGGTTGTTTCCTCACCCTTACTAGGAAATCTCTGCCCTCTAAATGTGAGAGGGCTTTTTCTTGCTTTTAGAAGGATAACTGGTGGATAACAAGAAGTGAGAATTAAACGCGATTTAGAGAAAAGGTTGTTTCTTCAGCTGTTTACATACCCTAATACAGACCTAGGTGTTGAATGGGAGGCCTTCTCTTTTAAAACTATTCCCCCTTGCAGTACAGAGTTCAGCTTTTGTTTTGAAAATAAACCCAGGTGATAATTTCAGTTCAGCAACTTTTCTGTTTGTCGTGCAGGAAGAGTAGAGGCATGTTAATGCTTCCCCCCCTGTTAACAGCACAGAGCACACCTGAGTCCTCCCTCACTTGGCCATATCAGCAACCGAGGTCCATCCTCAGGAAAGCACAAGTGCATGTATTTTGGGACCACTCCTGAATTCAGGTAGCCTTCTGAGTTGGGTAATTTTGATAGTAAAAACGATTCTTCTAAGACCTGCCCACGTACGTGAGGGAAGGAACAGCCTGTCTCCGTAGGCTGGCAAAGGCATCACCATATTTCAAAATACCTGCCAGAGTCCAGATTCAGGACTAAAACAATTAAAAAGCTGTAACATTAGGATTTATTTATTGAATGGAAGTAACAATAAGCTGTAATACTGCATGTTTATACAATGGTGTGTATGTTCAAGGTGCTATATAAAGAGTGGCTGTCTGATCAAGCTGCTGACAGAATGATGCCAAGGAACAGTCTTCTGCTTATTTACAGGATGTGTACAGAATAGCCAGTGGGAGGCAAGCAATCTCAAGATGTGAACCCCTTGAGCTGCTCCTGGGCTCGATTCTGATATAGGTCAGCAACAGCCACAGTCACTGAAACCTGCGGAGCTACACAAGGAGAAGCACCGTCTCCCCATGGCAGCATCAGCCTGTCTGTGTTGTGTTCTGGAGGGAGAGGGAGTTTCATGCTGGGTGAAGGATGGCATAGTTTGTTCCCTTGGTTTTCTTCAGCATTACCCCTCAATGGGGCGTTTGGTTGGAGAAGCTGAAGCTCACTCTATTTACATGTTCTCTGTCCTGCTCACCTTCCAGGGCCTGTGCTGACATCTGTCTCTGGAGGGATGAAGTAAGAGCAGTCACAGACAGCTCCTACCCTGAAAAGTGGGAAAGGTCAGTCCTCAAGGCAGTGGTATTTACCAGAGATACTTGGGAAGCTCTAAAGGCAGCTGTCTTCCCCGTTCATTATGACTTTTAATACTTAAAGGTATTAGCAAGAACTGGAACAATGGTGTTACACAGCAGTACCCTGCAGGCTGACATCTCTTTCTGTTCTAAAGACTGACAGGTTTATCTTGGTCTGTGGGTTATGCTGAAATGCCAGAGAAACTTACCTCTCACCAATATCATTGAAATTGTAGGAAGTGGGCATAGGAAAGATTTCAAAAACTGTTTCAAAGCAGGATATTAAATGCCCATCCAGCATGTTCCCTAACAGGCTTGTCCAGCGTATTTCCCATGTATGGGGTGCACAGCCTGCCCAGGCTGTCATCACTGCCCTTTGCTTTGTCACTGAAAAGATTTTACCTCCTCATTAACTGCTCTGCTTTGCTTGCTCTGATTCCTCGTCCTTTTAACAGTGGGTGTGGGAAAACTATTCCTTTGTCTTTGTCATGTCTGTCCTTGACTTTGTATTCCTTCGGCTGAATCATATCTCAAACACATTCTTCAGCTCTTTCTCCTGTGTCCTGTTCCCTTCAGCTCTGACCATCCTCCCGTTTCTCTGTGCTCCCTTCAGCTAGTCCACCTCTCCTTTCAATGGCATTGCTAGAGCACAGTGCTGTATGTTGGATCCTGTGCTGACCAAGTAGAGCAGAAGCATTCCTTCCATCTCCTACAGGCAGTGCTCCTGTTTGGTTTAACTTTTGTACCATGACATTGTTCATCTGTGTGCAGCTCGTGGTGTGTCGTGGCTACGAGATGCTGTCCAAGAGGTCTGATGCCTCATGAGCCGTTTTCTATTCTCTGTGTATGGAGCTAGGCTTTCCTACCTAAGTGTATGATTTTCGTATCTGTCCCATTTGAATTTCATCCTGTACCCTTCAATTTGTCAGGATTGTTTTGAATTCTTATTTTGCAATCCTGCTTGCTGTCACCTGCCAATTTAAAAAGCACAGTCTCTGTTTCTTCACCAAGATCAGCTTTGTTTTCCACTCTTGTCTCAAATAGAAAACACAGAAGAGATTGTTTCATAAAAAATAGAAACAGAACCTTAGCCACAAATATAAAAGAAACTGGAAAACACACAAACCACTTTGCATTGTTTTACACCTCCTATTCTTTTACTCTCGTGCTTTTGAAGTATTCCTAATAAAAGTTGTATTTGCTGTAGTGGTGCCAGTGCCAAACAAAAACAGGACCTTACTGCACAAGGCATGGTATTGACATGAAGGGGCAGATAGTTCCCACCCCAAAGGGTTTGCATTTCTTGCAGTGAAGACCCAGGAGCATGGATCGTAGGAATTGGCTGAGCTCTTTGGGGAGAGGAAATCACAATGTGTGGGTTTTCCTGAACATTTCTGACAGGGGTTCCTTCAGGGAAGAAAGGGGTGGGCTGAAGATTGAGATGGAGTAAGGCAGTAGGTTAGGAACAAGAGAGAAGAGGATGAGAGAGAGAGGTGGGAAAGAAAGGTGAGAGTAAGTGACTGTAACAGGAGAGAGAAGTGATCCCTGAGAAGTACGGGGGCTGGGGCTGTCACAGCCAAATCTGGCAGGAACAGAAAATTGAGTGAAATGCTGAAGATCCCATCTTGGACTGTTTTTGCAACTGCCCTTACTGACTTCAGTCTCTCCCAGGTTTTTTCTCTGCAGTTGTTTCTAACGTCTTTGGACAGGAAAGTGAGCAAGGACAGGAAATGCCACCTGTATCTTAGTACAGGCAAAACAGAGTGTCTGCCTGGGGATTCCCCCCGTCTGGAGCTGAGACTAGAGGCAAAACTGATGCTGTGGCATTCCCTTAAGATCTCTGATCCTGCTCACCACACTCAAGAAATTCTGATGGGACAGAGGTTATCTGAAACACCAGCACTTTCCATTGATCTGAGATCCTTGTGGTTTCCTCCCTCGCCGCCATTGCCCTTCCCATGACAGCGGTGTCTATGCCGGATGAATTTGATCTGCCATCCTCCCTCCTCCTCCCCATCAGGAGATGCATACTGAATTTTCCCTTAGCCTGCACATGATGCCTTTAAGGGCATGTGTGACTGCCCCACCCTCTCCATTGTCATGTCTGCTCTACTCTTACCATCAGTCCAGGTGACCAAAACAGGTACGAGCATGGAGGCACAGTCATCAACACCTGTGCTTATGGGTGAGAACCACATGTGCATCATCCTGCACACGGATGTGCATGGCCCAAAGGCTGGGCATGTTTCAAGCATGAGGCTCAACATACTATTCTCTCTAGCAGCAGGTTGGGTATGTCAGTGTGTTTGGCAGTGAGTCTGTAAGATTTTGGTTTTTCTCTTGGGTGAAGAGAGCAAGAAAAGCTCCTTTCTTCTTATAGTTTGGAGTCAGGGTGTTTATTTGCTACTGGATGTGATCCAGTAGATTCAGTGTGTCTCTGCACAGAGAGGAAACAGCAGAGAGGAAACAGTCTAGGAGGTTCCTGGAATGGGTGGAAGATAACTTCCTGACACAGCTGGTGAGTGAGCCAGCAAAGGAAGGCGCCCTGCTGGACCTGTTTTATGTGAACAGAGAAGGACTTGTGGGTGATGTGGTGGTCGGAGGCTGTTTTGGGCACAGTGATTGGTTTTCAGTTTTTGGAGAAGTAAGGAGGGGGCTCAGCAGAATGGCTGCCTTGGACTTCCGTAGGGTAGACACTGGCCTGTTTAGAAGGCTGGTCAACAGAGTCCATTGGGACACAGTCCTGAGGGCAAAAGAGTCCAGGAATGGTGGACATTCTTCAAGAAACAAATCTTAAAGGCATAGGAGCACTACAGGAAAGACACTGAGATGCCAGTGCGTGTCCAAAGAAGGGCGATGGAGCTGCTGAAGGATGTAATGCACAGGTCTTATAAAGAGCAGCTGAGGGACCTGAGGTTGTTTAGCTTGGAGAATAGGAGGCTCAGGAGAGACCTCATCACTCTCTATAACTACCTGAAAGGAGGTTGTAGTGAGGTGGAGGTTGGCCTCTTTTCACAGGTAACAAGCAATAGGACAAAAGGAAATGGCCTCAGGTTGCATCAGGAAAGGTGTAGATTGGATATTATGAAAAATTTCCTAATGGAAGGTATTGTCAAGCACTGAAACAGGGTGCCTAGGGAAGTGGTGGAGTCACCATGGACATGTTTAAAAGATGTATAGTTGTGGTGCTTAGGGGCATGGTTGGTTGTGCGCTTGGCAGTGTTTGGTTAGTGGTTGGACTCATTGATCTTAGAGGTCATTTTCAACCTAAGTGATTCTATGGTTCTATTTATTTTTGCTTGAAGACATGAGGTTTTTTCCTAGTTACAGATCGTAAAGGCATACAGGATGGTGGATAGCCAGCAAGCTCCCTACCTAATAGCTGCCTTGGTGGGGTGTTACACTTCTGAAGGGAATGTTACAGCAGATGATGGAGTGGTTTGATGGAGACTTGGACTCTAGCAGCGAGACTCAGAGAACATTCAGTCTCAGAAAACTTGCAGAACGTTTCAAAGAAAGTTTGTTTTTTTCAGGAAGGTCCTTTAGCTTTCCCAGAATATTTTTACTTGTAGGCAAAATTTGTAAGCATTCTTTATTTTTAAAACAGGGTTTATATTCTGCTTTTGTCTGCAACGACTCCAGCACTGTTGATGTATTTATCTTTTCCCTGTTAACACTTGCTGTTCCTGGAACGTCTCCTGCTTAGCAGCTGTTTGTAGGTGCGGTTTTTTTTCTCTCCCATCAACATGTACCTTTCCTTCCTGTTCAAGGCATCCATAAACCTCTTGTAGTGACATCATAGCTGTTCCCATAGCAACAGATTATGATACTAGAACAGAGGATAATATCAAACAGGAGGAGGAAGAGATAAATTATGGTGTTTGTGTGCGTGTGTCTGAGGGCTTGATTATATTCCTACATCTCTTCGAGGATGTTGTCTGCCTAGCTTCTCCTCTGTTTATCTTATGTGCCTTTTAAAGGTTAAGAAAATGTGAAGGAAAAAAAAAGATCTGGAGGTCAGAACAATACAAACACATATTTTTGTGGGTCTCTGTGTAAACCTAGTAGGCTGAGATTTGGTGTTTTATCTCTGATAGCTCTTCTATGTCTCCTGAGAGTAGTCTGGAGAAAACTTGGAGGCACAACAATCCTGTGGTACAGCTTCACTTTTATTTTAATTACAGATTATTTATAGCCCCTAGCAGCTGGTATCCCAAGTCAAAGATCTCTGTGCTGCAGATTTTTCAGACGATGGACAAATGTGGCATGGCGTTGCCCCAGAGAACGTGCAACCTGCATTTGAGAAAGGTTGCAACAAGTGCTCAAATCAGCCAGAGGTGGTGGCATGGGGAGAAGAGGGAGAAGTACCCAGAAGAAGGATGGATATTGGAGGGACTGTCATCTCTAGACTGCTCCAGCCTGCCTAGAGAGGGTCATGGAGGAGGCGGTCTGAGCCTCATCCCAGTGTTAGCTTTTCACAGTGGTGTTTCTGGAAGAGCTGTGTCAGTAGTAGGCCAGGGGCCTGGTTTGTGACCATCTGCATGGTTCTTCCATGGCTTCAGGCTGTCCCTCTGACAGGAGCTGACAGCAGCAGGATTGCAGAAGGGCGAGTGTCCATATTGCTCCATACTTACATTGGTAGGAAGGCTATCTGTTTGCTTAAAGTAATAGGCTGAAGGTGAAGAATGTCCAGTTAAAATGCATGGGGTTTTATTTTCTCCTAGGCAGCACTTAGTGTTGGCAAATTCCAAATAGTTTGGTGAGGATTTTCAGCAAGTCTCTGTTTTGCCTCCAAACGGTGGTAATTTCTGGCCATCATTACTACTTTCCTGTTTAGATGTTTGACTTCAGAAGCTGGAGAAAAAATTCCAAGAAAACCCTATTGGATATCCTCATAGTGGATATCCAATAGTGTGTGTGGAACCTTTAATCTTCCTCTTGTGACAGAATTTCTAGGGAGTTAAATAACTAGTCTTTAAAATACCCAGAGTAGGGTCATCTCTAACATGGAAATCTCTGGTGATGCACTTGAGCACCTTAACACTGACAAACAGTTTTGATCCCATGCTGAGGCACTGTAGTGCCCCGGGGGGAATGCAGGGGAGGGATCTGAGCACAGCAGTAATAGGTATGTGTCAGCTTGCTTTAGCAGTACAATTGGCTAGGGGAGTATGTAATGGGGCTCCTTCCATTACGGGAAGAGCCCTGGGTCAGCAGTGGAGCAGTGCTGGGATTAGGTGATGCCCATCCTCCAGCTCCCAACACAGCAGTGCACAGGAGCTTTCTGGTGTCTGGGCAGGCTGCTGGTGGGCTTGTACAAAATATATGTGAGCACACAACACCTTGACAGGACTGAATAGCTAGGTCATCTTCATAGAAGCTTATTGGGAGCCAGTAGAGACCACAGGGGGCTGGTTGGTTGTGCTTCCCCTGCACAGCACCTGAATGGCACACTAGCCCCAGTTTCAGAGCAGGCTGATGGCGTTGTCCTGCAGGGAAATGCTTGCATGATCAGGCCTCAGGGTGATGAGGCTAGGGAAGCTGGAACAAGGTCTTTTGCAGAGGGAAGAGAGATCTCAGCCTTTACTGTGAAGCCAAATTGAAACAAAAGGACAGCTCTTGGCTACGAGCAGTTTGTGGACAGCATGGAGAAACACAGGACCTCATAACTCCCTCAAGGCATGTGCCTGCAAAGGAAGTGGGGATCACATTTAGTGATGAGTACAATTATAAATTCCTTCATCTCTTCTAACACTATCACTGGGACCACCAGAAACATGCCTTCCCACCTAGCTCCCCCTCTGCATTCTTTCAACATCAGAATATTTGTGTATTTAGCAGGTGGAGATAAGAAACAGGTTGCAAACCCCATTTTAAAATAGCTGCACCACCTGACAAGGATGTGTGAGACCCAGACACAAGCATACCCCATTGATGGTGACAATATTTCTCTTGAAGTGTCATTTTCTTATCACTTATCTGTGGCTGTGAGCACCTGTGTAACGAAAGTGCACCTTCCAAAAGCCTGTGCTGCCTGAAAGCACGTGCGAGTCAGAAGGGACTGCAGATGCTGTTATCGAGCAGTGTATGTGAGAATACAGGTGGAAGAGTGTATGTGTGTATATGTGGGACTCTTTCCATGTTTGCAGGCACGTGTAGGAGGGTGCACATATGTTTGTATGTGGCTTCATCCTCTTTATCTATGGAAGACAGCATGGGCCTGATTCTCCTTAGAACTATTACACCGTTCTCTCAACAAATTTCATTTGTACCTGGGCTCTTTTCCACTGCAGGGAATGAAGAAGGGAGATTTATTATAAATATAAATTAGGCTTTGTGTGTGTTTGTGAGCTGTCTTAGCCTGTACAGGAGGAAATATAAACAAGGTGAATGCAGGGTGTTTATGTGGAGCAATGCTGTGACAGTGTATGTGTTGGCAGGAGTGCTGTCTGCAGTCTCTGCGTAAGAGGTTGTGTTGCCAATGTGAGTGTGGAAGACTGTAAATCACAGTGTGTTCAGGAGGGGACACTGCCACTCTGCCTGTAAAAGGCAGGAAGAGATTTTTGAAGCAGTGTGACTTTTCAGACTGAACAAAAGGGTTACTAGAAGTCCAAGCTTGAGAAAAATATCATCCAAGACATTTTGACAGAGGGTGATCTGTAATCTGCATCCACTAGCTCATCTCCATCCTGATCCAGAACAGCCGCATGACAGGCATCTTTCATGCATCTTCTCCCAGTGCCAAGTTTTGGTGGCCCAACTGGACCAGTTCTTGGATATCTCTTCAGCTCTGCTAATGTGTCTCAGGTCTGTCCTCTGTATCCTCAGTTATTTCAATCTTGTCTTAGTCATGTAGTGTAGTTGGGCTCTGTATGCAAATACAGTATCCCCTGGGGAATCTGTATCCCTTTAGATGTGTTTACCATATCACTCACAATGTATCTAATGCAGGTGAGACCACCTCAGTAAAGTAGCTGTGTCTTTTCAAGTATCCCTACTGGTCAGCACCTGAACCCTGGTTTTGTTCTTGCTCAACTGCAAACTCAAACTGCAGAGTGTGGAATTTAGGACTGGGCTTGGCTTAAAAGTTATTTCATGTTCCTCCAAAATCATTGCTGTTTCCCAGAGGAGCACTTGAGTCATTATCAATCCTTGCATTTCCTTTCAGCCAGGAAGGGTTGAAGGGGTTTCAGGAAGAGGGTACTTTACAAGGAGATGTCTGCTTTCCCTTGCCATGCCCTGTCACAAACAGACACTGAGACTCCTGCCAAAAAGCCACTGCCTGCAGAAAATAAAGTGGGAGGGAAAAAGAAGATGGGATGTGAGTGAATGGCAGGAGAGGGCATAATTTCAGGTGAGGATGCCTGATGCTTTTGCTACCCGTTACAATAATGCAGATGCTTTTGGTAACAGGGATGGTGAGCTAGGAAACATGTTTCCTAGCCACAGTTTATACTTGGCATCACTGGAGCAAGTTGCAGGTCCTGGTTTTTTGTTTCATTGTTGTTGGTACTTGGGTACTTCTCATCTTCTTGTTGTTGCAGGGCTTATGAAGGGAATACTCCTTGGGTATTTTGAGTTCTTTCTCCTGTTCCTGGCAGCCTCTTCCCCTCTGTCACCCCCTGTCCAGCCCAGCACTGTCACGTTCAGTTGTGCTTGGTTGAAGGTGACCAGCCCTCCTGAGGTGTTCATGGCTGAGGACGTAGCACGAGCATCAAGAACATACTGACTTCATATGGGAACTGAAAGCTTCATGTCAAACGTCCTAACCCATGGGCCAGCAAGTGTGGGGACTCTGTGGTCACCCTGGGGCTCAGGATGAGCTGTGGGGGGCCGGCAGGCATGTGAGGGAGGAAGAGCACAGGCATGGTCGCACAGGTAAAACACTCTGTGGCTACCATGAAGTGCTTGCTGAGAAGATGGATATTGGGAGTTATTTGGCTAACTGAGGGAAGGGAATTGGGAGCCTCTCCTGCTGATTTCTACCCTCCTGCCTTGTCCTCCAGGGATGTGGGGAGGGCTGTGGGGAGCAGGTGCTCCCCATCCCCTGCTCTGGCTGTCTGGGCATATGGACTGCCCACCGGGCTGCCTACCAGTCAGCCTGTGGAGCACTCGTCCCTTTTTCAGCTGGAGGTGGCAACCCAGCAGCACACGAGAGCTGTGAAATCCAACCCTGTGTTGGGACAGGCTGCACTTAAGCCCCATGTAAGCTCTAATTTGAAGGCTTAAAGGGAGCTGAACTGTGACACTGAGTGCTGTGGCTGAACTTCACCCTTCCTGAGCTGTGACAGCCTGCCACAAGGGCAACCAAGGGGCAGGGCAGCCTCTGCATTCCCAGCAGGGCCAGGAACCTTCAGATGAGTTTCTTGGTTCCAACAGAAGCGTTGGATTTGGTCACGTTTTAATCTGTAAATGTGATTAATTGTGGCTGGCAGTTCTGACCTCTGTGGTTTGCACTGTATGGCCAGAGAAGTAGTTGCAGTAACAGGCCTGTTCTGGCAGTCCAGCTCGTCTCCATACGTCTAAGTATGGTCATCCCTATAGTTCTGCCCTGATAAGTGCTTTTCATTTCCCAAGCCTACTCATTGCTTCTCCTGGCAGGCAGCAGGCTCAGCCTGTGGCTGGTAGCAAATAACAGCACCCCTGTGCCAGGCTCCTAAAGGCCACATAGCCACTATACTGGGCCTCTGTTGGGAGAGTCCCCCACCTCCCTCTTGTAATTGTGTCCCTTTCTGTCCACACTTGCTGTCTGCTCAGGGACCCCTTTCATCTGATGCCCCTTGGGGAGATGCCTGGCTCCCCACACTGCTGGAGTGGGTGAGCTGCCCAGCACACAGGTAGTCACAGAAGGCTGAAACTCGCTGTTTCTTCCTTTTTCTTTGCAGCTGTGATCCTTGTTTATTTATTTGTAAGAACTGTTATTGCGTTCACTTAGGGTCACTTTAGCATGAGATATCTATTTCGGAGCCCTGTCACTGCTCAAAGCACAGCCATAGTTTTAGGAAAGCTGCAGAGTGTGCAATGCTACACCTGGGCGTGGGAGGGGATTTTGATGAGGGGCTTATCTGTGCTCAGATAGCTTCTGAAGAAGATAACCCCCAGCATCATGCCTGCTGTATTGCTGGGAAGCACATAACATGTGTCTGTGTGCCCACACCAGACCTGTCTGCAGATGTCCCTGGAAGTATCCTGTGGCATGCTGCCCACCTTCCTCCACCAGTCAGGACCGCAGGACTTCATCCAGTATGCCAGAGAAAGTATCACTCGTGTTTGTCAACCTTTACAAGAAAACAGATTGTGATTAAGTCAAAGCTAAGGTTGTAGCACATGCTGGAGGCTGGAAGGTAACTGTAAATCCTAGGTCTCATTTGCACAAATGCATTTGGTTCCAATCCTAAGGGCATTTTCCCTTCCCCTACTTACGCCTTTGTTTCAGAAACATGTAAATTTTTTTTGCATTTATTTTTTCAAAACACCACAAAATGCGGGTGGGGGGCTTTTAAATTATATTTGGTACGTAAGGGATAAGGAGTATTCTGGGTGCTTCACAGGGTAGGAATCTGTGGATAGTTGTCATTTATGTGTTGTCGGTGAGGAACACTGAAGAGTCTGGATACACCAGGAGAGTAGTAATGATTTTTGCAGTCTCATACTTGTAGGTCTGCTACTCGGAGACCTCTCAGCTTTCTTCTGGCCCAGCATATGAGACCTCACAGAGTGGGTCATGTTTCAGGTGTGAACCTTACATACAGGGTCATCTGGTGGATAAATGTCCTGTCATGGAAGGGGTGTGGGCTCTGTGGCAAGGTGCTGCAGGAGTGGGGGATGATGCTGGCCAGTTAGGCTCCTTCCAGGGCAGCAACCTGCAAGATGCCCCTACTCTGAAGCGGCCATCCTTTTTGTCCATGGAGCAAAGAAGAGGGACTTGATTTATGTCCTGAAGATGTGGGAGGTACAGATCTGCCCGAGAGCTCATGAGGAGGCAGTGTGGTAGTGATTCCCAGATTCGCTGGGGGTCACCAGTGATGGCACATTTATACTGCTGAAGGCCTTATCCCTAGCAAAGGTTTTGTTTACATTTACTAGCTGCTTACCAGATCTCAAAATTGTTAAAAGGAGCAACAAACAAAGACAGCCTGCAAGGCAGGGATGAGGTTGGGCTGTCCCACTGTGGCTCCCTCTGGGCAGGCAGGAGGACCATGCTGGAAAGGGTGCATGATGGGAGCTCTGCACCAACATGGGTCATGCAGTGTGCTCTTGGTGCTCTGTTCCCAGAACTGCCAGTTCAGTGTCTTTGACCTGCACTGACTCTCTAGGAGGAAGGAACCAAAGAAGAATTGAAGGCTTGTCCACATGGAGACTGGCTGCTGGAGGAACCCCGCCAGAACTGCCCTTACTGTCAGCAGAGGAGAGGGAGAGGTTTGTGTCCTCTCCTGCCTTTTAGCCAGAAGGAATTCATGTGCTGGGGGGCTTCCTGCATGCTCCCTTGCCATACTGATGGGTTTCATGACACCACTCTTAGCACCTGAGGATAGGTGTGAAAAGGGAGGAGGTAGAGGAGTAGGAGGTGGAGGTGGTGTGAGTTAATACAAGACCCAGTGGGAAGCAACAGCAGGCAGTATTATTTCTGTGGTTTGAGCCAAAACTTTCTCTCTCTCTCTCTTTCTCTCTCACTCATTAAATTACAACTAATGCAAGTAGCATTGTGAAGGAGGAATTTGGGAACTGTTGTTCATCATCCAATTGCTTGTAACGAATGTGCTGCTCAGTGCCATAGCCCATAGCCTAGCTGAGAAGTAATTCACTTGGTATTTGCAGGCATGGCATGCATGCCATAAGAATTCCACTGTTAGCATTATGCCAGCATTAGCTAGGGGATATGAAAATAAATGATGAGCTATTGTTTTTCATGATTAAGTCCAGGCTTTTCGCTCATCCTGCTTTTTTCCTTCCTCCATCTGTGAAAGGAGGGGCCTCTCTGTTCTTTTCACTCTCAGAGCAGGCAGGTTGTGCCCTCGCTCATCCCAGCTCCCCCATCCCCCTTCCAGACCAGCACTCTTCTTTTGCTCCCTCCACCTATCTCCTCCTGGGTTTGGACATCATCAGCAGCAGTCCTTTAAATTGCTGTAGGATAATTCCACAAAATAATATGACAATAGAGGGGACCTCAGCATTCTGTTTTGGGTCTACAGAGCTGTTTTGGCCTTACCATCCCTCAAGGGGACCAAGTGGTTGCACTGGCAGGATCAGACTGTGGTGGTAAGTTGGAAATTTGGTACTTTGAGGTCATCCACAAGCCTTAAGTGACTCTTCTATTATTAAAAAAGAGGGAGAACTCTTGAGGCAGCTGTCAGTCTGGATGTGTAGGAGCAGAGCTGAGCAACCTCTGCTGGGGTCTGCTGGCAGTGGCCAGCACTTAAAAGGAGTTCACAAGGCAAACAGGAGAGATCCGTGACCCATACTTGGTGAGGGGCATCCCCGTCCAGTCCAGTGGGCTTTCCTGTGTTTCCTCCAGAGCTCTGTAAGTGTGAAGATCTTCAACATTACAGGGGAGTGAGGTAGTTAAGTGTTATTTATCCCTGTTTTCTACTGGAGGTGACTGAAGAAGAAAGCATAGCAGTTTCAGAGATGACCCCTCTTTCTGAGATCATCAGTTCATGGGGCTTGTTTAAGCTGGCACACAGACACCCACCTGTGCAAAATAAAAGACTTCTTTGGAAAACTGGGCTTAAATATCCCCATGAAATCCCTGAACTGAGTCAGTACCAGCACTGTACAGGATTCCTGTGCTCTTAATCTTATTCTTAATCAACTAACCCAGGCAGTCTTTCATGTCATTGAGTTGCTGCTCACTCCAGTGGCCCCAGCCCATGTTGGCTGTTCAGCAGAAGGCCTGGCTGAGCTGAAGGCAGATGGCAGGGTAAGAGCTTGTGCTGATCCTACTGCTATTAACTCTACCACTCCTCTGCACAGCAAGCTGCTCTCTTTGAACATCAGCAGAACCATTTTTAAAAGCCCTGCGGGCCAGCCTTGTGTGACAGAATAACTCATTTTGTCAGGGAAACTTGGCAAACTTTTGAGTGGAAGCTGTCAGGGGTAACCTCAAGATGCTGGGAAAAGCAGCCATAGGCTTTGAGGGAAGACCAGCAGCCAGCTGCAGGTGTCGTGTTCCCACCTGAGAGGGGACATGTGAAAGCCAATGCTTTTTTCTCCCGTGTTCTTTATTCATCCTCTCCCAGGAGCAGCGTACACAGCGGAGCGTTCTGTGACGCTGCTTTACACGTAATCATGGTTGTGAAATCCAAAGCTGCTGGGTCGCTGTACTTGTCCCACCCCACGCTGTGCTGCCGGCGTACCTTGGCACACAGTGACCTTCAGTATGTTGTAGTTATCCAGGTATAACCCTGACCTGTGGGTCTCATAAAATGTCTCAGGCCAAGTAACTCCCTCCCCTACCAGCTGCACTCGCTGCCGTGCATGCAAACACACATGCAGTGCACAGCCTTTACCACCAATAGCATGTGGAGCTCTCAACAGCTCACTTCAGGGCAGTTGCAGTGTCCCACATCTCAGAGGATGTGTTCCTCTGCCCGAGCTCCTCTGCACAGCCCTCTCACAGCTCTTGCAGTGATTGCTAAGGTCCTTTCCACTGGGAAGCAATATCTGCACTTGATTCTTCTCGAATTTTGCAATATGCATAAATGGGGTGGTGGTGACACTGGGCATGAAGCCATCAACTCATATTTACTTATGATCGAAGAGAGCAATTTCGGTTCAGACCTCAAAGGGCAAGCTGCTGTGTGATTTAAAATCGGGCTACCAGCAGAAGCATATGACCTCATGGTATGAAAAAGCAGGAGGAGATTAGCAAAGAAGTAAGCTTATAAGGTACACAAATGTCCACGGGGGAAAAAAAAAGAAATATCTTAATAGAAGAGTCAGTTTGTCTGTGTAAGAGAAGGCTGGGGAAGTGACTAATTTGCTTGTTCTGTTGTACATGCAGTTTGATTCAGATGTTCCTTCTTTGATTCAGGCTCCCTCCTTTGCTTTCTGTACCCCCCACCTCGCCTTGGATTTTTCTGCCTTTTAGGAGAGAGAAGGCGAGGGAGAGTGGAAGGACTCAGTGAGGAAGGAGTTAAGGGAATGCTCAGTGGGGATTATAAAACAGCCAGGCACTTGGAAACAGTTAAGAAGAGAGAAGCAGATCTGCCAGGAGGGAGTGTGGCAGTGGAGCCTGTGGTTTATTTTCATACCTCCCTACACGGTGATGCAGAAGGCTCTCCTACAATGGAGATGGAGGTAACGGCAGTGGGAGTGGGGTCGGTGCTGGGGTGGGGGTGTCAAGGTTAAACAGGGAATAAACTTACGCAGCACCAAGTTGACCAGCCTTCCCACTGATCCTTATTGATAGGGTCTGCTCTGGATGGTTGTTCCCATTGTGGGTGGCAGAACGTAGCACCTACCATTGCCTGAGGGCATGGCCTTCTCCTGGAGGCAGACATCCTCTATGTGTGTGGACATAGGGGAGAGTGCAATTTTGGCATTACCCTGGGAAGGTCAATGCAACAAACTTGCTGTTTGTTCGAGCACAGTGTGGGCAGGTCTGTGGGTAAGCCTACGTGAGTGTGAGTCGCATGCGAGGTCCTCTGTGAGCGTGGCTGTGAGTGGGCATCTTGTGAAAGGCCACCTGGCCAGGACGAGCCTTCTGTCATGCTCTGATGTGGCGGCATTGAGTCATGAGGAGCTGTGTTTTCACTCACCCGGCATTTGTGCCTCAGAAGCCCAGCTGAGGCCTTCTGCAGATCGCTTGACAAGGGCAGAGGCTCTTGGTCCTGGGAAGGAGAGGCTAATGCAGACCCCTGAAGGCAATGTGACCCGACAGACCAGGTTACTGGCAGGGCTGCGAAGAGAAGCCAGGTGGCTTGAGGCTTTCTCCATTATGTTCTCCACATGCCTGTGCTTGGGGCAGTAGCTAACCGCTTCCCAGTTTGAGGGACACTGCTGCTGTGATGATGAGTTAAGAAGTGACCTGAAAGCAGGCCCTGCCATCACCTCCTGGCTCTTCAAGTCTGTGTGTAAAAAATCGCGGTGTTTGCAGCCACGTGGCAGCAGGAGCCTATGTGGCTCTGACCACAGGGAGAACTGCACGTGTGCAACGTGGAGACCCATTTTTCTTGAGGAAACAACCCAGATGCAACTACTGGAGCCAGAGCGTGTGTGGAGAGTGGGTTAGTCACTCTGCAAGTATCAGGGGCTTGCGGAGGAAATAGCAGGAGTTTGCTGACTAATGCCGATGATGTTCAAGGAGTAAATGAGAAATACACAGGGAAAACCCTCTGTTTCTGAATTTGGAAGATAAAAAAAAAAAAAGTGAGGAAAAAAAAGGAAGGAAGATGTACAGAGTTACTAATCAGCCCCCAAAGTCTCTGACCTATATCTCCCTCCTTTCCCTGGAGCTATTCTTGAAATGAAAAATTAATAGAGAACAACCAGGTTTTACCTCCAGGGTACCCTTTCAGGCTGCCATGTACTGCAGGCTGAGACCACTGGATAGGACTTTGGAGTCCCTCAGCATGATGCAGAAAGCAGAGTAGTCTCAGTCCAGGATGTTGCAAGGATGTCCAGAGAGACTGAAAGCGAGAAGGTAATCTCCTCTCTGGGAAGGATGGTCTCTGGCTTCAGATGGTTGGGAAAAGGATGTTGAGCCGACATGCTAGGTTAAAGTAGACCAGTAAAGAAGGATAGTCCTTGAAGTTACTGTAACTTTATCAGGGGAAATGGAGGTGAGAAGGAAAAAAAAGTATATCAGGTCATTAGCCCTCTGAGGGTGAAGTTCATTCTGTATACAGAATATTCCTTCTTCCCGTTTTTAGTTTTTTAATGAGGAAAGAGAATCTTTATTTAAGAAGCTAAAACCTAGGGCTGTGAGCCAGGAGGTTTCATTTCCCAATTTCATTGCTGCCTTGCTCTTTAGGCTTGAGCAAGTCACTTGGCTGTCTTCTGGGTCCATTTTTATCTCTGTAGGATGTGGATTGTGATACCCTTTGCAAAATATTTTTAAACCTACTGAAGATAGGAAGGGCTACATTTTCTGAGGTGACCAGGGCCTGGATGTCGTGATAATAGCTGTGTGCTGTGCGGGAGGAGGAGGACTGGTGATGGAGGTTTCTGCCTGCACTGGAATAGGCTCTGTGCCCACACAGCACACCCGTGGCTTTGGGTACTGCCAGATTCATCCTCCCACATGTCATGGCAGGGATGGAACCACATAGCCACTGAGTGCCATGAGAAGAGGTGTTATCACCTACTGTGGCAGCAGGGCTAGGCTAGCTTTGAGGGGATCTGAGCATATGTGAAAATCTGGTCCTTTACCATCTCCTTATGCTGGATGACCTCATCTTGGGTGCCCAGGATTACTAGCCTTATTTTATGTATAGGTCTGGATGCATTGCGTTGTCTCTGTTGTGCTCCTTCAGAGCCTATCTCCTTAGATCTTGGCGAGATACCTCACTTACTGCTGTCTTCTGTGATAAATATCCTCCATGACCCCGAAGGGCTAGGAGCTGAGCCATCCGAACTGTCTCTGCATGGACTTCTGCCTCTCCAATATTAGGATGCCTTACACAGCTTGAGAAACTAGGTTATATAGCAGCTTTAATGGGGCTTTTTCCAGACACTGATTGACCTGATTCCTCGGACCAGCTGTTTTATTTATTAAGCAAAATAGCAGAAAAGGAATGCATCTCCTACATAAATTTGTTTCATTGTGGAGTACGTTTAAACTATTTTTCTTTCATTAATTGATGTGGAGCTCTTATTTCATATTGATTTTGTAGATATTAATTTATGCACTAGGAATGAGGAAGATTTGCCTCTCCATCTAATCCTGTTTCTAGAGAGAGATTTACTTAATGTACAGTGTAATTTGTCTAATGTGCAACTTTGTATGTAGAGTGTACCCAGATTCAGCAGAAACAGTGGGTATAATAAAAGAGAGCACTGTAGTGCAGTGCTTTAAATCCCTCTGTAATTAAAAATACTAAATTAGTTAATGTTAGTGCAGTCAGGAGACATCACTGCTGAAAAACAGGGATATACAGTGCGAGTTTTCAGTGCAGGACAGAGAAACTGGGTCTGTGTTCCTCTCTCTGTGGATGTGGAATGTGTTTAGGGGCAGAACAGTTCATCATTTGCCAGGAATACAGCTTGGGTGGCAAAGAGGAGCTGTCGGGAGTTATCCCAGGGTTGTCCTTGCGTGTTCCCAAGGTGATGGAGGAACCAATTCTGCCAGCTCCCACATGGTCTCACAGTGTCGTCCAGTGTCATGTGTGTGTGTCCCGAGTCCTGCACACACTTGGTGGACAGTTGCAGGGTTGGATTTTACGCTCCCACAAAAGTGTCTCTAAAATTGCTTTATTGCTCTGAAGAAGGCTGGCACCAGCAGTTGGTTGAATTATTCACGCCCCCCCAACCGTCTGTCTTTTTGTCTGTCTGTCTTTCTTTCCTGGTGTTAGCAAAGATAAATCACCCCCTGAAATTTTCAGATGGGCTTTTATTTTTTTTTTTTTTTAGGAATTTGTGAATCTCCCTGCAAATAATCAGAGGAGGGATCAGTTTATACCAGTGTAAGATTCACTAGCTCAGAGTACTGTCCATCTGCCTGTCCTATATCCAGCTTATGACCGGTGCTGCCTCAGTGCCTGACACTTGCTTTCTCTTTTCGAGAGAACAGGAGGAAAGGTGGGGCTTATTCTCAAAGCAGAAGCTGCTATTTGGAATTGAATAACAAGACTTTGTTGTGCATTAAGGTTAAAAATAAATTGATCTTGTTTACCTGAACAGAACCAGGATAAGAAATAAAGCTTTAGTTACGGTTTGCATTTATTTCAGTTTGACTTGATTCTGTTAGTGTAGCAATTGACCTGTGTCGTTTCTTCAACTGAGAAGAGAAAGAAAGGTGTATGTTATGGCAGTGACCTTCTGTTGAGGCCATGCAACAGCTTCCCTATTTTAAGACCTTCATTTTTAGTTGTTCACAACTTTACTAAACTTAAACTGTCTGGGCAGAAATTTTCCATCCCAACCTCAGAATGTGCATTTAGAAAACAGCTCTTTTATACCTCTCTTGAATTTTTTGATGCATGTTAAATATAACAAATGTACAAAGAAATGAGAAAGCAAGCTTCCACATTAACAACTCAGTAATTTGAATGGTATATATGTCGGGGGCACCATTTCTTCTGTCTCCAAGAGCATCAGCCCAAACTTGGCTTAAAAAAGTGGTTGTCACCACATCCTCAACAGGCAAAACAAATCTTTGAAGGATTTGTACCTAAGAGTTTCAATTAGGCATTTAAAATTAGTGGAAGCTTTTCACATTAATCCCTCTGTGCTTTGGTTCCCTGCCCATGACATACGGATAATACAGTGTCTTACTTTAAGAGGGCATTGTGAAAATACATTCCTTTATGTTTGTGAGACATTCAGTTACTCTAGTGATGCGTACTGTAGGAAAGGCCATGAGTAAATTACTAATTCCATCTGCAGAGCAGAGCGTGGCAGGTACCTGGTAAACAAGGCTTGGGGCCACACCTCGAACAGTGCTGAGAAAATGAAATAGGGACTGGGTGCTCGCTAGGTGAGCACTGTGTATCCTGCTCTACTGGGTGAGGCCGAGGTCCCGTAGAAAAATAGCCTGTGATTATGTGATTAACAGCTCTGCCATGGTACACAGGCAGGAAAGAGGGTCGAAGGTTGCACAGGCAACCATAAAGCTGAGGTTTCCTAAGCCTTGCGTTCTTGATCTGCAGCTTTAAATAGTCTTGCTTTCACCTTTTCTGTTTTCTGTGTAGTTGTTTGGTCATGGGGAGTGGGCATGAGGAATAATAAACAGCTGTTGCTCCTGGAAGAAGAGACAGGGAAATACCTGGTGCCATTGGCCGTCAGAGAGGAAAAATTCTTGGTGAAGCCTTGCATCCAGGCATTCCATGTAGGAGGATGCGTGACCCTTGAGATAGAAGTGCAGGAGTGGAGGAAAAAAGCAAATGAACCAAGATGTCTTTTTTTTCCTTTATGAAGACTGTTTGGTTTATGCTGTTTTTCTGTAATAATGCTCTGTACCATTAAACAGCAATGCCACAAACCAACAGACTTGCAAGTTATTTTAAGGAAGAATAAGATCACACCATTGCTTTTTCTGTGGGTCTTGTGGGTAGGCATTTCCTGGTTTTACCCTGGGTACTCATTGCTCTGGTTGCTCCCTCTCCTGGATCCTGCCCTGTGGAAATCCCAAATCATGCACTAACGAGACGATCATCTCTAAGCTTGGGAAAATGATCCAGCCCTGACTCACAGGCAGAATCATCCCCAAATCCCTCTGCTTTTGTTCACTTTCTTACATTTTGCTTTCCTCCCATATGTGTTCTGCCCTCAGGTAGAAGGAAGTAGTGCTGCCCACAGCCTGTTCAGAGTTGTCTGTGGGAAGTAGCAGGGGAGGAGGAGGCTTTGGTTGAAGGTTTGCAGTAGAAATCGTGATAATGCCACCAGTGAGCAAGCTACTGGGTGGCTGGGGTGCACACGTCAGCAGAAGTTTGCCCATGTCACAGTAGTATCGCCTGTTCCTTCTGCACTAACTTAGGATGGGAGTAAGCCTGTCACTCCAGTGCTGTGGGGGATGTGGGAGTGGAGAGCAAAGATTGCCATGAGCTGGGAGATGCAAGAAAGTTGTATAGACACAGTGACTTTAAAGGGTTATATACTCACCACGCTGTGTAAGTTGAGGAGAGTTGCTCATTTTGTGCCTACATTGTGAGTCAAAACTAGGATGCACATTTTCTTGAAATCCCTAAACCCTGAAGCCCGTGCACAAGAGCCTCTTCTTGCTGGGGTTTTCATAATTGATGTTTGGCTATTTCACAGTTGCTTTCCCCCTGGAGTTTCTCTTAAAAATGCCCTATATTTCTTTTTAATTTTGACTGTGCATGGCAAGTTTATATTTCAGAAAAAATTTTCAAACATAATTTTTTGTAGAGCTAGGATGCCATTAGGGTACTTTTGTGAGGGAACTGCTTATTATTTGTGGTGTCCCCTGAGAAGCTGATAACTGAAGTCCTACCAGTATTTCCACTTTTTCTGCATGTGAATTTTCAGAAAGGTTTGTCAGGATAGACATCAGTCTGCCAGCACTGGCTGGTTATTACAGTTGTTCAAGCATTAGGCAATTGTGTTTTAGCAAGCAACGATAGTTTCTCTTTTTCTTTCTCTCTTTCCCTTTTTTTGTTTCTATTTCTTTTCATAGTAAATGCCTTTCACAAGCCCTACTGTTGAATTCTCCAAAAGGAGCATGCCTTTTAGCCAGCAGCTTTTTGTTTGTAACTCTGAGCTGAAATCTCTCAGCTCTGTTGAAATCCTGGAGAAGAAACTGGGGTGGAGCAAGTGGTTCTGCTTCAACTGAGAGTCCAGTGAGGAAAGAACAAGGATACCAGAGTCCCTTGGTCTTGCTTCATGCAGTGTGTGTCTGCACACCGGGGCAACCCCTGGTGTGGGCATCTTTGGGCACCTCCAGGATGTACTATGGTTAGTGTGGATCACCACCAGCGCCCCATCTCCCATAACCCTAGCAAAGGAAACACAAAGTTTTTTCTGGAGCAGGGATTTTGGAGGAAAGGGGATGTTACCATGGGAGGGGCTTGTCTCCTCCGAAAGACAGTGTGGAGCCATGCAAGCAAAGGGCTCAGACACTGGAGCGATGCATCAGTCTGTTGCCCTGACCTCTGGTGTTCCACATCCACACTGCGAAGTGTTGACTGTCACGATGTGGTACTTTTTAAATAATCCTCGCTAAAGAGTGGAAAGTGTCTAACCCATAAAGTCCCTGCATCCTCCCTCCCCTCTGTTCCGCAGAGCTCCTGGGGTGCCACAGCCTGCAAATGTCCTGGGAGGCAGAAGGTGAGGTAGTGAAGATAAAGTCCCCCTCTGAAGATCTGGTACATGTTAGGACATAGGATGCGTTACTCCATTTCTGACCTCTGGAAATGACCTTATTTTCATTTCTGACCTCATGAAAACCTCTTTGCCTGTTTGCCTGGCAGCCATCCTGGTTCTGAGTTAGACAAAGCACATAAGGCAGGGTAGATAGGATCACTTTTCTTTCCAAAAAAGAGTACAAGGCAACACGAGTATTTGTTTTGATTTATTCCTGCTCCCAGGTGTAATTATAACCTCTGGGTTTCAGTGTAAAGGTGGAAGGGGATGTGATTGAATGGGGTTAAGTTTGTTTTCAGATTACATTAATACATGACTTATATGAAAAACAACCACCTTCACACAGGAATGCAGGCAGTATTTGCACGTTGCCTGTGGATTTATGAAACATTTGGAAACATACCGTACATTACTTCATGAGACTTATTTCTTTATGCAGCAATGCTGTTTGCTTATTCTGGGACAATGACCAGATGTGAAGATATTAAAAACAAAATTAAAAAAAGAATAGAAAATGTTTGTTTCAAAAGTTAAAAGGGTCCCATTTCTTAACAGAACAGAAACAAAATGACAGGTCTTTCAGTACTTAGTTGGACCTTTAAGATATTTGCCTAGAGAAAACTCTTATTTATCATATGTTTATTTATACTTCTTTGAGAAAACTGTATTTGTCATATGTTTATATATACTTCCCTCTTTTTTTTCCCCCTCTTTTCTGTGAAGGCTGTTTACACCAAAACAATATCTTTGTTTTCAGAGTTCATCTTCTCCCACTGCTCCTTTTCCAGCTGAAGTCACAATACTCAGTCTGTGACATCACCGTTGGCTGCCGTGACAACGGAGAATTTTCACTCCAGGTGGAGAATGTGCAGCAGCAGCAGCAAACACTCTGTCGAGAGCAGAGAGCGTATTTTTCTATGCATATTGCTAATCATGGAGAAAGAAGGGAAAGGAAAATCTGCAAGAAAATCAAATATAGTATTTCTGAGAGTGTGCTGCTGAGGTGGGCACACCCCAGACACTTTACCCTCCTGTGGAGACTTTACCTTCCATAGGATTTCTTTTGAAATCAGTTAACAGCACTTAACTACAGTTGACTACAGTTTATACACCAGTAGAAAAGTACTTACTTTTTTAAAGAGAGAGTGCGGGAGAGGGGTTTAATTTAGATTGATGTATCACTGGGATACCTGAATTGTATCCCCAAGTTTTATGGAGTTTTTTTGCTTTTTTTTCCTACACAAACCCCCTTTCAAAAACCAAGGGAAGATAACTGATACCCTGATACTGCCACCACATATGTGGTGGGCTTTCAGTGCGTGAGTTGTCCTGCTGTGGTCAGTTAAGACAGTTCATATGCTTAAACTGAGACACAGGCCCACATGCCAGTAGTGTGAGGGTCTTGCCAGCTGCCCTAGGGGAACAGTTAAATAAAGATTTTATAGAATATCTTCTGATGCAGACACTGTCTTGACCTAGAAAAGCTGAAGTCTCCAGACTAAATCTGCCAGGAAAAGCAAACAGACTGGCCTTACACCTTTTCCCTTTGCTTTTGTCTGCCTAATTCATCTCGTGGCTCATAGCCTTGCAGTGGCTGGTGAGGCACGAGAAGGTGAGGCATGTCTGCAAATGTTTGAAGGACTGTGGCTTGAGAGGTTACACAGTGAGATCATTAAATAGCAAGAGGGAAAACAGAATGGTGAAATGGTCCATATCCCTGCTGACCGTATCACAATAATAAATTGAAAAATATATGTGCATCCAAAGTCTAGTTATGGTGACAGGTTCGTTGTTGAAACAGCCTGTCCTGATGGTCTGCAAGCATGGATGGAGCTGTCATCCACTCTGAAGGCTGCCCCGAAGAGCAGACATAGCATGCAAGCCCCTCAGATTCACTTGTGGCATTATTTCCATACTTCAGTCTCATGGCTGTACCAAGGGCTACAGGAAAACCTTAAGCAGGAAAAGGTGTTGCTGTTTCTCCAATGTAACTTCCCTGCCAGTGTGAGAGAAGCAGCACCTCCAGCTAAGTGCACTCAGAGATGTGTTTTCTAAAAGACCCTGGGCAACCTCTGCAGCCACGGTGACCGATGAAAATAGCCTTTGCTACAGGTGTTTTCTCTCACTTCCAGCATCCCAGGTAACCCAGGCATTTACTTGGTCAGGGTCCGGTGTCCCAGTGAGAAGAGACTGTGTCAGTCTCTTTCCCCTGGCACCTCACTACAGCCATTCTGAAGCATTTCTGAATTGTCACAAGTCAGGAGGGTAGATATTTTCCAGCAAACCCTGTCACATAACTGTACTGACAGCCTCAGGAGAGTGGCCGTTTACCTACATCTGTGTTTTGGGATGTCTTTGGATTGTTTGTTTGTTTGTTTGTTTGTTTTAACAGGGCTGCACACGCTGTGTTGCTGTTGTGACAGTCCATATGATTCATGTCTTGCACAGTCTGACAGGTTTATTGTAGCTCGTGTGTGCTGAGCTGCACACTGCGGTTGCTGCACGGCTCGTGGTTGGTGCCAGGACCCAGAGAGTGATGTGCATGGGAGGGCCACTCAAGAGAGCTGCTTGCCTTCGCCTTGGGAAGTGGAGAGGACATGAGAACGCTTGCTTGGGCTTTATTTTTTAAAACTCCTCCAGAAATAGCATGCTCTTTGGAGCAGGCAGGGCAGAAAGCAAGAGGGTCAATTTTGGGATCTAATGATGCTGTCAGGATCCAGTTTCACATTTATTTTCTGCCTCTGCAGCAGAGCGTGGAATAAGTTATCATTCCATTTGAACAGCTTGAAGTCTCTACCGCTGAGCCTTTAAAAGACTAAATAATAACAAGTTTTTAGGAACTGTAGGATCAAAACCTCATGAATTTTAGGCACTTTAATAGCTCTTGAACCTTTGTACTTGAATTTCACTTAAACCTGTTTTTACACCAGTTTACACCAGTTACACCTGCTTCTGTTTGACATCTGTCTTCTTGAGGCTTAAGCATTACTTTGTTGTGGGGTTCTTCGTTTCCATTCAGTGATGCCCACCTGAACCTTTCAGCTCTTTTTTTTTTTTCAATTGTTTTTTTTTTTTTTTGGCAAAGGAAATAGGAGTGAAGGTGCAGAGGGCTGGGAGCAGAGGCACAGAGAGGTGAATACATCATGGCCCTGATGTAACCCAGGGATGAGCTGGAGGGAAGGACCAAGGCAAAACAGGAGTGACATCATTAGTTGGGAAATTCTGAGCAGTTTCATGCAAACCTCTTTGGTGCCGTCTCGTGGGTAGTCCCTGAGCACCATTTGCTGATGCTTGGGGCAGGTGGCAGGAGCGTCATCGGGAGCCTCCAGCCAGCAGGTTTTCTGGGTGAGCCACAGAGGGATTTGCACTGTTGATCTGCCACACGTGCTGTCCCCATAGCCCCCTGCTGCTTCGGAGTCCTCCACGCTTGGCTCAGTGGTAGCTCGTGGCACGAGGCTCACAGGGTGACAGCAAGCAGTGCCGAGACAGGTTTCCCTGAGCAGCTGTGCAATGAGACCCAGCCCTTGCAGGTCAGTGTTGCTTTTCCATGACAGCACAGAGAGAACAGGCATTTACCATAGAGATCTACCAACTGTTTGTTTTGTTGCAGAGCCAAATCTCGTTTGTCTCCTTTGTGAGTATTTCCATAATAGTTAATATTAGGGCTTTCTGTGGCCCTCAGTGGTTTGATCACTCAGCTACATTTTGTTTCCCATTTTTGCCAGATTTCCATAAAGGGGATCAAGGTGAGCTTAGTGTTGCGGGATGCTGATTTTGTAGGTGCTGGAATAAATACATATCTTTTCATATCTGAGAGTAATGTTTTGTAGGACCAAGGTCCCACTTGGCACTTCTAGCCCATTCAGGTGCCAGCAACATGCATGATGGTGCATGTTGATCGACAGCAGGTTTGAGAGGGCTGGGGAGTTGGTCGGGATGAGCATCATTTGTTCAGTGCCCAAATACAAGGTTGTGGTGTGCTGTCCAAGTGATGTGTGGGGCAAGGGAGCATGCACTGCATCTGCCCACAGCATGCCCAACTCCTCAGGACAGGTCTATCAGTCCTCCACTGTCCTGAATTCACTCATTAAACTTTTGTAATCACCATAAAAAACCTGCTTGGTAAATACATTTTCTGTGCCCAAAAGCACTTGCCCCACTTCCTTTTGTTCTGAAGATAATAGACATAAAAATGAAATACAGACCTGTGTTCATAAAAGGTCATAGTTATTTGCTTCTCAGTGAGATTGCATGTCAAAATAGGTCCTGTTAAGATTTGATGATACTCTAAAGGAATTGAATGAATTGGGACTTCGGTTCATAGAAGTTGTAAAATGGGCTAGAAATATCCCATGATCTGGAAGATGGAGATGGCCATCCCTTTTTCTTAATGCAATGGGGATGGGATGGGGAAGCTGAATGGAGAAGGGCTTTGTGTCAGTTGCAGAACCAGCAGTCAAAGAGTCATTAAGGTTGGAAGAGACCTCTAAGATCATGAAGTCCAGCCTTGGATGAACACCAACATGTCAACTAAACCACATCACTAAGTGACGTGTCCAAACATTTCTTGAATGCTTCTAGGGATGGTGATTCCACCACCCCCCTGGGCAGCCCATTCCAATGCTTAACCACCTGTTCAGTGAAAGTATTCTTCCTGATGTCCAACCTGAACCTTCCCTGGCACAACTTGAGGCCATTTCCTCTTGTCCTATTGCTAGTATTCTGGGAGAGGAGACTGACCCCCTCCTTGCTACAGCCTCCTTCCAGGTAGTTGTAGAGAGTGATAAGGTCTTCCCTGAGCCTCTTCTTCTCCAGACTAAACAGCCCCAACTCCCTCAGCTGCTCCTCATAGGAGTTACTGTCTGGATCCTTCAGTGGCTCTATTTCCCTTTTCTGGATATATTCCAGCACCTCAATGTCCTTCTTGTAGTGAGGACCCAGAACTGAATATAAGATTTGAGGTGCAGCCTCACCAGTGCCAAGTACAGGGGGCAGTCACTTCTCTAGTTCTGCTAGGCCCACACTATTTCTGGATGCCTTGGCCTTCTTGGCCACCTGGGCACACGCTGGCTCACCCTCAGCCGGCTGTCGACCAGCACCCCCAGCTCCTTTTCCACTGGGCCACTTTCCAGCCATGTTTGTCAGCACTTGTTTTGTGTTGTCCTAGTTTCATTTAAGGCATTCTTCTGCCTGGCTTCAATTAATGGCTCATAGTGTCAGTGGTCTCCAACCCTTTCTGCCTAATGCACGGTTGGTTGCTAGGAGTGCTGCCGTCATCCACGTTTTAGTTGTGGATGTGATGACCAATTTTGTATTGCTTTCCAAGATTTGGCTGCATGACTCAGCTGGTCCTCTGGTGACTCATTTCAGTCTCCCATGAGCCCAGAAAGGACTAAAGAGGGAAGCATGGCTATTTTCAGATGTGAAAAATTACCAAAACCAAGGACTATGTCCACAAAAGAGTACTGCCAACATTGAATTAATTGGGCATTTATACAGGGTGTAAACTTGCTGCTTCCCTTTGAAATTCTTTACCCAGTTATTGTGCTTCTGCTGAATCTAGTTTTCAGTCTCTTCTTACTTTATATCCATATGGATGCTGGAAAGCTCTCAGTGAGTTTTGAGTGCATAATATGTGATGAAAGTTCACAAGGCTTTTGGTGCTAAATTCCCCTGGCTGTTTTTGGTTTTTTATGGCAGTTTCCCCCTCTCATCATTTCCTGGAAGTCTTGTCATCATTCTAGCAAAAACCATGGGTCTAAGGCTGTTTTACTCCCGAGTCATTCCTATGACTATGGCAAAGCTAAGATGCCCAGTATTCTCCTAGACCTATTGAAAGCTGCTGTGATTTGACTACAAGTTTTTACTTGAATGGAATCTGTTTTTTTTCTGGAAGCTGCAGAAGCAGCGGTGTATTTGCTCCTTGTGAGAAAATCACACAGAGCTTATTTTCCCAGAAACTCTTCTTACCCTGTGATTCCGTTTGGCCAGACTTCCTTTACAACTTCGTCAAAACGCATAGGTGTGGCTGTGGACAGGTTGTCTGTGGTATCATCAGCACATTGGTGATTCTGAACTCATTGTCCCACTGTGTCTAGGCTGAATCCTTTAATTTTATTGCTATAGGAAAAGGAAAGAGTTGAGTATTCTGGGTTGAAAGCACATGGCTGCAAAAAAGTTGTAGTAGTGCCAAAGAGATGCTTATGGAAGGGATGCGGCAAGTGGCTGCCTGCTACTGGAAGTGCAAAGTGACATGTCAGTTCACAAATGTAGGATCAAGAGTGAGAAGGAGGCCTGACAGCCCCTTTAGCTAGTCTGTCATCTGCAGCTATCTCTCCTTCCTGGAGTGATTTTTGGTTCTGTAGTTTTGGTTTCAGCAGCTGTGCCATACCTGTGAGTGCCACAAAGCAATTACTCACAGTCAGCATAGACTGAGCCCAGCTCTCCAGGGCATGAGGCCTGCTCAGCAGGCCTGTGTCTCTGCAGGGTGCTGTTCAGGGTCTCAAAAGCACTGAGTGATCTGAAGCAAAGTTACACCAAGAGTTTCACTGTACACCTCTCCTAAGCTGTCACTTGCTTGGTCTTTCTTGCTTGAGGAGGAGTGTGTACAGCCAGGCTGGCTGTGTGGTCCCCCTTTCTAGCCCATCACAGTGGCAGCATGCCTCAGGCTGCACTGCAGAAGGCATTTGGCATGTGTCATACTGGATCTCCAGGTTTAGCTTCACTCCTGTCTTGCTCTAGTTTTTACAGTGCAAGAAGCCTGGCAGCCATGATGTTAAGCACTATAGAGCTGAGTAAATAAATATGTCAATAAATAATCATATCCGACGCAAAAGAGAAACCTGGGGGAGACACTGATGGTAAAAAGGGAGTTTTGCTGACACAGGTGGAGATTTTTATTGTTTTGTTTCCCTTAATGACTTCCCTTGGTCTCATTTCTTTTCTTGTAGAGCTTTGAGGGGGAGTAGGCTGTTACTGGTGTCCCTGAGCTTCTTCATCGCACACAAGGGCTTCATATCCTCCTTTCTCAAGTAGATATCCTTTCCTGAGCTTCTGGATGTTTACTCTTCAAGGCTCTGAAATCCTTCATGTAGTTTATCCCCATGCCTAAGCCAGGTTTTCTTTCTGTGTAAGCAAGAGCTTCATACATCACCTACGTTGTCCTTGGCCCAAAAAGGGCTTCTTCTCTGCATATTGATCGCTTAGCATCTCTCCTGTTAGACGGTGGCTGTTAAGACAGTGAGATCAGGCATGCACCACCAGCCCCCAGCCACAGCAGCAAGCCAGCAGTGGGCCAGGGAGGCATCCAGAGGCACTTCTGTGGGATTGCTTGGGGCAGCATCACTCATTTCTTTTGGAGATGATGAGATTCACTGCCTTCGTGGGTCATCCTCTGGCTACGCAAGTACTTACATGTCTGTGTGTGCCTGAGTGCGAGCGTGCGTTTTGTGTGACAGAGGTCGGTACAACCCCAAATACTGCAAACCCCAAATACAGAGTCATTGGTTTCCACAGATAAACCTGTCAACACGCTATGTTCTCATGGAGACTGCAGCAGCTCCCTTTCGCCGTGGTCTCATACGAGAGCTACTTGCCAGTCTCAAAGGTGAATGGATCAAGAGAGACATGTTTTTTGGGGAGAAATGAGATTTTTTTGGGGAAAAATGGGTCCACGCCCAAATCCTACACCGTATGTCTCCATGATGGTCTTTGGTTTGGGCTAGTTGGCTCAGTCCACTGTGCCTGTTCTGGTCCCAGCTCATGGGCCATTTCATGTCATACGTTTCTGGGTTTACAGTTCTACTTTGGAATGCAAACCAAAAGCCATGGGTGACACCAAAAAAAGGTTTCTGACTGTTTGGCCATAACTTTGAGGATGTTTTCTTAGCCCTAAATGATGAGGAAAATGAAGTCTGGAAGTCAGGGTGAAAAATTCATTATGTTTCCTTGAGGAAGGAAACACCCACTCTTTGTGGGTGGGTGTTTTGTGTGCCGATGTGAGGACAGGCTGTTTACAGAATTGTTTTAACTGCTTAAACTGAAGGTCAGGTAATCCACCTGCAGTATTCTTTCTCTTCATCTCCTAAAACACTCCAGAGCCCTCGATGTTTGAGAGCGCTGTAAGTCTTGTGTTTGGTCATTCATATTTGAAAGCGATATGTGGCTGTTGGGAGGTCAACAAATCAGTCTGTCTCAATTTTCTGCTTTGACAGAGCCCCGTGCCCAGCTTCCCTGCCTTCCTTCTTGTGCCTTCACCTTCCTTTGCAGACCAAATCCTGTATATTCCATCCAGACCTCACCAGGGGCTTGTTTCTCTCCAATAGGTCTGTATCCTGATGGATATCAAATGAAGGAAGGGACTTTGCGAATAGGCAAACTGACCTTTTCAGCCCCACTAGAGCCTGATCTGAGTTTCAGATTTCATAAACAAAGCAAGGGCTGAATGTCATGCAATGGCTTCTTTGCAAATGAAACACTTAGGAAAAAATCCTGTGGGAGTGAGAGGCTGAACCTGAGACTCCAGTAAGCCTTGCCCATGTCCTGCGTTCACAAGTAGGGTTGCTTCTAAGAAGTGAGGTATGCGAGGGGCCAGCCATTCCCTGTGGTTTCACCACACTTGTGGGCCAGTTGGAGTCATTGACATTACAAAGCTAATATTTACAGATGGAAAGTCATCCAGGTGGGGAGGCAGACATTGTGGAAAAAGCCAAAATATCCTTTCCACTAGGCAGTTGTGGGAAGCCATGAGTTGTGCCAGTGCTGTGTGGCTGAGGGGGTACAGACAGAGCAGCAAAGGGGAACTGATTCATTTTGGTCCCTTTTTGAGAGGCCTTGGTTTGGTACTCCTTCCCAGAAACTAAGATAACAGAGGACCGTATAGGATGGCCAGTGAAATCTGGGGTCAGGAATTGAGGAAGTCCTCTGTTTCCCCTGTAAGTTGGAGTGTGGTCAACCCCTTTTTGAAAGATGAACAAATGTGACCTAAACCATGCTGCCTGGAAAGCAGATCCTTCTTTTTTTCAATTCTGCTTTCAGGATGCAACTCTGTTAGCAAGTAGCAATCAGAGATGGAGCTTGTGGGAACCTAGAAGCTCCTGCCTTATAGACCTGTTTGGAGGTCAAATGTAGGGACCCACACAGACATTAAACTGGACTACAAGGCAAACCGTGGCCAGTTTCACATTTACTGCAGAGACTGTCTTGTATAGTTCTGCAAAGGAAACTTTGGGTGCTGTAGAAATGCCATGGTTACTGTTTGTTCCACTTTGTGACTGTGGAGGACATATGGGAGAGAGGAAGGTGGCCAGAACACATAGGCTGTTGCCAAACAGTCCTACCTGGCACACTGATGTGAGTGACTGCTTTTAGGCTCATCTGGCTCCATTTTGGCTTCAGGATGGGGAAACATTCCTTGGTAGCACCTCAGGAGCTCATTTAAGCATGGCATTATACGAGCCTCAGTGTGTCATGCCTCATTTTGAGTGGTGCTGTGGGTGTTACCGCAATCTTCTGCTCTTTACACAGATGTGGTGCTGCTTGTGGGTCCCCCAACAGCCTGCAGCACAGCCCCAGCCAGGCACCCCACACTTTCCTCAGCTCTGCTGGGCCTCTCTCCAAGAAATCTGAAAGAGGGATTTCTTCAGCACAGCATTTTGTTACACATCATTCAGTATCCTCCAAAGATAAAGCTTCAAAGCAGGGCTTCTGTCAATCCCACCTGTCTGATTTCTTGTCCTTTTTTCCTCATCCCATCTCTGACTCCCAAGCAGACTTTCTTCTCCTCTGAGGCCCTTGGGAGTACTGAGTGTTTGGTTTTAAAACTTCTTCCTAACTTCACTGACACCCACTTTCCTAAAATGTCTTTATGCTGACATTGTGCATAAGTTTCTTTGCACTCTCATTCAGACCTTGAAGGCTTTCAGTGCTGTCCCTGCCTCTTTGTTGTTCATTACCTTATTTTGCTCTTGGGACTCCAGAAATCGTCACAGGAGCTGTTGACCTCGCTCCCTGGCTCGAAGGACTGCTGCTCAGTAAGGTGCATCTGGCAGGGCTATTGATCTGCCTTCTCAAGCTGCAGAGACCTGATGTGGGCACAGCAGACTCCCAGGTTTCTTACTTCATGTCTGGAGAGCACTTTGACGTCTTGGTAGAGCATTTGCAGTGTCATTTCATGATTTCTGTAGGCTTTGACAGATATGCTGAAGGGGGTTTACCTGCTGGGGTCTGGCTCTGTTTTGTCAAGGCTGTAGACTATTATATTGTATTCACCTGCTGCCTTCATTTGCTTTCCACAGTGACATTGAGGTATCCTGGAGAGAAGTTTTGCACTATTCCAGTTGTGCTGGGTCTTCCCATAGGAAAAAGGGGTTACCTTCCAGTTCAGGGGAGAATGGACTTGACTGCTGGACTTTCTGACACCAAGATCTAGAAATTGGTGTCAGGTCCAATTGCATCTACAGGGAAGTGATGAGGCAGCCTCTGGTGAGGTATATTTTACCTGCATTCTCAGGTCTTGCATAGTTAATGTGAAACATAAACTAGTCACATGATTAACTGAGGAAATCTGTAATATCTCTTGTCATTACTGCAATTCACTCAAGTGGGAGATGGAGGTGACACTGAAAGAATTTTTCATGGAGATGTAATAAAGTATTCAAATGTATGTATTTGTCCCTGAGATTTTGCTTCATGTGTGTAAAACCAGGAATGTGTCAGAGAAGCCCACAGCTTGTTACTCAGACTCATGGGCACCTGAACCCACATCAAAAAGATGAATAAGAATCGTAATGTTTCGAGATTACGGAAGATTACTAGGGTTTTGTGGTTTGCACAGCTCACATGCCATTGTCTAGTGACCTACCAAGTGTGGGGAGTGTGGGAGATGAGATTGGAGCTGCCTAGATGTCCAGGCTCCAGGGCAGGGCCAGGCTCAGGGTGGTGCTGCCCCATTAGGTCTGTGTGGGATGTACCAGGGCTCTGGGTAGTCCCATTTTCCCCCAAGCTACTCATGAGGGTGGCAGAGATGCTTCCTGGAGCATATGGACCTAGCGTGGGCAGCTCTGCCTATCTTGCAGTCTCCATCCCACAGCCCTAGGAAAAGAAGTGCTGCCCCGTTGGTTCTGTGCACTAGAGAGCAACCATCTCCCACTATCTCAACACTGAAGATGTCCTGCATGGCAAAGCAGGTGTGTTCCAACTCACCAGCCTTCAGCCTGCGTCGGTACATAGGCACTGAGCCTGGGCTTGCCAACTGCCCTGCTTCCCAGGCGTGCTGATTAGCAGTCCCAGCCAGCCCTTACCACATCTCAGCACTTCCTGTGCCCACAGGCAGGTGTGGTGAAGCTGGATGCTCAGGCAAGGGGACAAGATGGACATGACTGGCTCAGAAGAACTCCCCAGATTTTCCTAACTGTCCTCTTTGCCCTTGTCAGCTGAGAAGGCTTTCACTACCCAGCAGATGAGTTGCCCTGGATTTAAGGAGTTAAAAGGGAGATGAAGAAGGGAGTAAAGATGGTTTGTGAGGATAGAGAGCAGTATCCTGAGCCACATGCCAAAATAACCTGCTCAGGCCATGATAGGGAGTAACTGCCTACACCACCTCCATGCCCAAGAGTACTAGGTCCTGGTTGATAATTTTTATCATACCTATAAAGGAAAGTCACGGTGCACAAAATAAAATAGTAGGCAGGGTTGTGGATGCTATAAATGCAGGAGAGGGATATGTAGGAGGGCAGTCAGGGTAGCGGGGGGGTATGAGATTTGAAGGTGATGATGATGGGAGTTCTTTGGCCGTTGCACTTCAGGGATGTGTATTTTGAGTGGGAATGAGAGGGAAGGAGGCAGATCCTTGGCTTTGTCCATTTGGTTTTGTTTATGGCTACTCTGTGCATTGAGAAGTCTCACTTTTTCGTTTGGCCATAAGATGTGGATCAAACATGGCAACTTGGAGCCATGTGAATCCAGGTCTGAAGCAGTGCTGGGGATGAGCTTTGTCCCATCTTTGAGACATCTTTGAGAACTGCTGCACAGCACATTAGTAGAAAACTACTAATTAGGATGAGACAGTTTTACTAGCAGGACAGGAAAAGCTGAGCAGGAAGTCAGGTTGATTTTCACCTGGAATGAAGGCTCCCTTGACATTTTCTGCTCACCAGGAACAGGAAGGAGCTGAGGATGTTGAGGTCTGAACTCCGCTCTGAGACTGTCTCCAAACATTCAGTAGCACAAGGGAAAGAATTTGTATAGCCTCCAGGGACATAAATTTTAAGGAGATTCCAAGTGGTACTGGGGGACAGTGCCTCAAAAAGGGCTACACAGAGGCCACTGTGAGGACATGGCTATTTTGAAGGTGCAGTACATTAGCCATACCTGGCAGATCCCCTTTTCATTGCCTTCTCAACCTGGGTGTGTATGTGGGTTTTCTGGCTTGTGCCTCTCTGGGGAGAAGTGGAAGATACTTATTTCAGTAGTGTCTTGTGTGCATCATTTATATGCTGAACACACGCCATGTGCTTTCTACAGTATTTTTCAAGCAGGCACTGTCGTTCTGGAGGCCGTCAGCAAGCAGCCTCTGGTTACAGAGCTCTGCAGGTACTGCAAAAGGTCTTACTGCCTACTTAATACAGGGCAGGGGCTTGGTCTCTTGCCACCACAAAGGCCACCCTTATAAATCAACAGTAAGTGCTAGGAGTAAAGCAGAAGAAAACATCAGTGACTTGCAAACTGTTCCTTCTTTAGTCCCCAAAGTGTATTTTTTGCCCTTTGGGGTGAGGTGGGTGGATAGGGAGCTTTACCTCATTTGCTTTCTTGAGACCTCTTAGAAGTACAAGTGAGGCGGCTGCATGATTTGTGTATGCATGCAGAAGAGGGCCATCTGAATTGTAAATAGCACCTGCTAAATTATTATTAAGTGAAAGCTGACGTGGGAGGAGTTCTCAGGAAAAAAACCCCTCAAGTCTTTTAATAAAAGTCGTTCCAGATGTTTTAACATTATCCCCTGGCTGCATGCTACATACTTCAGCTCATGTCGATGCTACGGGGAGTTAACGTGAGTCGTATCAAGGACAGGGAAGGCCCCATTAAATCCAGTTACTGTCAGTTGTGTGAGAGCTTTAAATGGCTGCACTAAAACTCATTATTAAAGAAAGGAACTATCAATTTTATTTAATGTATGGTGCCCAGCCTTGATTCTGCTCCCACCCCAGCAACTCGCCATGCTCGGGGTGATATAAAACTTAGACTTGCACTCATCAGGATGAGCATTTAACTGTTGTAGAGTCCTGGCTGCATCCTGGCTGGCTAATTGAGGCTGTGGGGGCTGCCCTGCACCCCTGCCAAGGCAGGCACCAAGCTCAGCCGGTATTGCCACTTGCCTTAGTCCAGCCAAAGCTTTTGCTGGTGTAGGTGGGGCTGCTGAGCTGGGCTTCAGGTGAGCAGGAGTGCTCGGTGAGCAAAGCTGCTCAACCTGAGTATCCTTACCCTCTCTGCTCCTGGTGGAGAGCAGAAAGAGGAGGAGCTGGGTGCCAGCCTTGGGCCCTTCCATGCAGAAAGCGGAAAGGTGACTGCTAGGATCTTCCTGCAGGCGAAGGGAGGTGACATGAAAGGCACAGTCTTGCACAGGAGGTTTCTTGTCAGACCTGGGAGTGGGGGTTTACGAGAACTTTTCCAAAGTGAAACATTACATTTTCCATGGCTTGTGACCCCTCTTGTCTTTCCAAGACCCCAGGAGTGAGGATGCTCTCTGAGGACATCCCCACTGTCTCTGAAGCATCAGTGTCATTGGGCTTGGCTGGCATGGGTCACCCCATTACTACTGGCATGTTGCCTCATGGACACGGTGGCAAGCTGTTGCCAGCCTATGTAATCAAAAGGCTGAAGTTGTAAATCATATTACAGGCTGTAATGAGGAATTTGATCCCTGTAACAAACCATCCAACTTTTATTCACATTTATTACTATTTCTGCTATTCCCATGGAGCAAAGATCCTTTTTGAAAAAAAGAACATGCCACCAGCACAGTTTGATTGTGTCCTTAGGAAATTTAGGGTTGTGTTTTTCTCGCATTAACTGCACAGGCAAATTTGCAATAAAAATTACTTGGCTGCAGAAGCCTTTTTTCCCATCACTGAGCTGTCAATCAGCCTGTAATTTCTTAGTATCGGACTATGCTGAAGGACTCACTGAATTGTTCTCCCCTAAAACCTCAAACATGAGAAAAACATTTTGATTGGAAGGAAGAAGATTTCATAGTTCTTTTTTTAGGGGAAAAAAATACCTCTCCTGTGATGGGAAATAACCTCTGAGGAGAGTGGAAGTGGCAGCAAGAGTCTATAGTCCTCCCTTTATCCGCAAGAAAGCACTGCTTCCTCCACACCCTCTGTTTTTGGGGTACCAGTGTGGGTCAGTGATTTTATCCCCTATTCCTGTTCCCCTGCTGAGGCTGCCAGCAAGGGGCTGGTTGTTGATGTGGAAACCAGTCCCTAACAACAACTCGTTTCACCAATGGGCACAGGCAGCCATCTGACATTGACAGTGTTGAGTGACTGCTGACCTTGTTTTTAGCGTCAGCTGATGTCAACTGGAGTACTGCCAGTTTGCACCAGTTGAAAGTCTGTCCCTTAATGGTGGCTATTATCCTGATTTTTACAGTGGCACTGAGAAAGTTGCAGCTGCTGCACTTCACATCCTTGACTTTAATTTGGGGTGCCTCGGTCGTTTCGTGTTGTCTTTAGAGGAGTGTGTGAGAAGAACATCTCGTCTTGTTCTGCGTCAGTCATTTTTTCCCTTTTTATTTTGTACGAAGAGAGATTGCTCAAGCACACCATGGAATGAAAGCCATAAAGCTATAAATTACACCTCTGCTAGGTCCACAATATGTTACCAATTACATCTGTTACATTATTCGCGTCCAGGGGGAAAACATACATCAAACCAACCCCACTCTCTCTAGGCAGGTTGGTACTGTACTAGAAGGAACACTGTGACTCTTCTTAATCAGTGGAAGAACAAACACAGCTTTGGCTCACTCACATACGATCCTTGTGTCCAGGATGACAAGTTGAGTAATACTGCTGCGGTTCTCCGAGCTCACCACATGCCACATGCTACAGCATTCGTGGCAGCACTGCCCTGTGGAGAGAGGAGAGCAAGTACTTAGAGGGGCAGGGAGCTGGAGGGGGTCTGAGTACCTGGTTGTGGGGACCTTGGAAATTGCTGCCAAGGAGGTTGAGAGGCAGGGGGGAGTGGAGTTAAAAGGAATGACAGCAAACAGCGTCAGAAATCCCCTTAGAGCTAGGGAGCACATCTGCAGAGGGGAGCACACTGTGGTTTGCAGGGCTTCATTGTCAGAGCAGGGTCAGCGGGGTTTTGTGCGGTGTGTTCAAACAGGGGCGAGGGTTGGTTTCCCCATGTGTTCCAATGGGGGTTTTCTTCTGCGTCTGCCTTGTCCTCATAAATGTGTCACTGTGGCAGGGCTGAAGGTGGGAGTGTTGAAGCAAACTGGAGCGATCGCTTTGCTGGTTACTTCTTAGTAGCTATGTATGGTGGGTTTTGGCTTACCACAGCATCCCTCTCCTGAGTAGTTCCTGGGCTTTGGGCAGCTGGGAATTAACTAGAAAATGGGCACTGGATGTGTTTAGGTCTGTTTGCTTCACCATGCTACTGAATTTTGTGAATGTAGAGTAACCTTCATATTTTTCTATGTGAGTGTATAAGTTCATGCATGTGTGTGAGCCTATATGAGCTCCAGAAAATGGTCTGGAGGAGAGCTGAGTGTCAGATACTGTCAGTCCTCCAAATGAAGAAGTCATCCATGTGCATTGCGGATTTTGTTGTGGTTTTGTTATTGAAGCATTTATTCAGCTTTTAACTTTTTAAAGTTGAAAACAAGTCAAGGTTATGTTTGTGCTTAATAATTCAGCAATGGTGCCAGCTCAGCACATTGTCTTTTCCTTCCCTAGTCATTCTGGTTTATTAAAAAGAAACACTGACGACAGATAGAAAGGTGAAGGAGGCTGTGCCTTTCTGCTCTAACTCCTGTCAGGTGCTCACTCCTTCCCTAGGAATCCCCATGGATTTGTGTTCTTCACAGTACCTTTGCCCCAGTGGTACTATCCCTACCCTGGGCAGGGAAAGCTGGAGCAAGTAAGGACTTAGATGTCCCCTTTTCTGTGGACCACATCTTTTTTTCTGAATAGACACATTTTCTGTGACAGTGGAATATTACTCAGAGTCCTTCAGTAAGTCTGTCTCAGTGATACTGTATTTTTGCCTCGATTATGAAGTTTGTGGGGTTGTTCTTTGGTGTTTAGTTTTTTTAAATAAAGATTTAGAAGATCGTTAACTCTCCTGGAGCCAAAGAAGCTTGCATTAAAATAGGATTTTGTCTTTTCTTTAAAAGTAAAGTTATATTAAGAGCTAATTCTGCCACATGCTAATATGTACGTTGCTTCATTAACAATGCTGTTAATTTGCAGGGGATCAGTTTCCCAGTGATGGTGTTGTCACTGTGAATAAGAATAGATGAACACAATTTTATAAATCTGGGAGAACTGAGAGCACACAGTAAAGCTCATGTTGTGTAACTCCTATCTCCACTGTCCCTGAGCACAGACCAGCATTGTGCACGATTCCCACACGCAGACTTGGCAAGCAATCTGAAACATCCTCTTCTTCTGCCCTGGCTCCTCAACTTTATCTGTGCACCTCAATTTTGTCACAGTGTATCGTCTCCTGGTCCCATCTTGACTCTCTGCAGGCCAGAAGCTACACAGTGGTTTTATGGAAATAAATGGAGGGCTTAAGTCAGATCCACCAAAGTGCTTAATACAGGATGAGCCTGAGGATTTGAAATTTGGCTTCTGTAGTCAGAATATTTTGCAGTATTTGACATGAGTTCTTCCAGAGAGCTAGATATATTTCTGGAGACAATGGGAATAGGAGTCTCTTTAGACAGAGGAGGTAAAAATAACATGTACATTCCTGTTATTAAAAATGAGAAGGGGGAGAGCAAGAGAGCAGAAATCTTGAATGTTGTTAGTATAGTTCAATCAGAGGTAGTGATTTATTTAGAGCACAGTATTTTATTTCTGTTGAATACATATTTCTGGAAGAATGTGATTTTTGCATGTGTGTGTCTGTGCTGTGTCTGAAGCCTGTGTCCCATTTCCCTTTCCTGCCACTGAGCAAATGAAAAAAGCTGGGGATGGCATCCTGACACTGTGGTTTCACTCTGATGTTGTATTGCAGGTATGGCCTCGCATGTGCAAGTTTTCTCTCCTCATACCCTTCAGTCAAGTGCCTTCTGTAGCGTGAAGAAACTGAAAGTGGAGCCGAGTTCAAACTGGGATATGACTGGGTACGGCACACACAGCAAAGTCTACAGCCAGAGCAAGAACGTGCAGTCCTCCCAAGCAGCCGCCGCAGCAGCCGTCAACGCCTCCCTCCAGATCCCCAATCCGAGCATCCCCTACGAACAGACCATCATCTTCCCAGCAAGCACGGGGCACATCGTGGTGACATCTGCCAACAGCACTTCTGGTGTGGTTGCAGTGTCTGGGCAAACACTGGGCGGGCCACACAACCTGATGCGTCGCAGCACTGTGAGCCTTCTGGACACCTACCAAAAATGTGGACTTAAGCGCAAGAGTGAGGAGATTGAGAACACAAGCAGCGTGCAGATTATCGAGGAGCATCCACCAATGATTCAGAACAATGCCAGTGGGGCCACTGTAGCCACCGCCACCACTTCCACAGCCACCTCCAAAAACAGTGGCTCCAACAGTGAAGGGGATTACCAGCTGGTGCAACATGAGGTGCTCTGTTCCATGACCAACACGTACGAAGTGTTAGAGTTTCTTGGCCGTGGAACCTTCGGACAAGTAGTCAAATGCTGGAAACGTGGCACTAATGAGATTGTGGCTATCAAGATCCTAAAAAACCACCCTTCCTATGCCCGGCAAGGCCAGATTGAAGTGAGCATCCTGGCTCGGCTGAGCACGGAAAGTGCGGATGACTACAACTTTGTCCGTGCTTACGAGTGCTTCCAGCACAAGAATCACACATGCTTGGTCTTTGAAATGTTGGAGCAGAACCTCTATGATTTCCTAAAACAAAATAAATTCAGTCCCTTGCCCCTTAAGTACATTCGACCAATTCTCCAGCAGGTAGCAACTGCCCTAATGAAGCTGAAAAGCCTGGGACTGATTCATGCTGATCTCAAACCAGAGAACATCATGTTGGTAGACCCATCCCGACAGCCATATAGGGTCAAGGTCATAGACTTTGGTTCAGCTAGCCATGTATCTAAAGCTGTGTGTTCTACCTACCTTCAATCCAGATATTACAGGTAAGAGACTGGGCTCATGTAACATAACTAGAAGTATTTTACCTATGGGAATTTTGCTACATTCAGGTAAATGAATGAAAGTCATCCCTTAATCCTAAACAAAGATGGGTCTTAGAATGGCTTGCTGGTGATAGGAAAAATTGGTGTCCTAACCCCTTGGAGTTTACTTGCATTGAAAACCATTGTAAATTTGTAAATAGTTAAAAAGTGTTGTAAAAATAGAGTTTTCCAGTTCCAATTTAGAAAGCCTTTTACCTCTCTTCTCTTTGGGAATGTTTCCAGATGAGAGGATGTCTCTGGAGAGTCCACATTTCTATTCCAAGTAAATGCATGTAGGTTCTTGGTGTCAGTGTTACTTTAACCTAAACAATCAATCTATATTTCAAATATGTCTTCCAGTGTTTACTCATATGTGAAAACAGGGATTTTACAAGAATGAGATTGACCCACAGGAAAACTGTGTGGATGCAGATGATGCTTTGTCAGGGAGTAGTTTTCACACAGGCTGTGCAGCTTGCTAGAGTCAATGGGAGTATTCTGACTGGCTCCTGTGAACTCTCCTCCCAGCAAGCAGACAGCCTGGCCAGGCTGGAAACACCTATTGCCATGCGGGAAGCTGTTGGTAGAGCTGAATGAGTATTGTCAGTGATTTGGTGTTGGACTGAGGACTGGGTGTGGTCTGTTGATTCCCACTCACAGTGCTTTGTTATGTGCTAGAATGGAGTTCTGACCTCTGTTAAGGCGTGCCTGATGTGAAACCTGTGAACCAGCTATATCCCTCTTCATTCTGGTGAACAGTTTCAGCAAAGCAGCCTCTTTTCATAACCCCTGGAAGGCCGTCCTCACCCTCCGTCTTGACTCCAAGACACAAAGTCTCTCCGTAGATGTTTTCCTCAGCCCCTCACTTTGGTACCAGTCGGCTTGAGTCAACATCTCAAGGACTGAGAAAAGCAATTCTGCTACATCAGGGGTGGGGGAAAATAGTGGGAGGGGGGAAACAGAATTTATCTTTAGATAATAGCTGAATTTGGAAATGTTCAGACCATGTTTTTGTTGTTGCACTTCTGTGAAACAGGCAAAGGGGGAAAACGCGATCCTTCTTGGTGACTGATTTAATGACAATCAGTCCTGGCAGCATCCACAGCTCATCAGATGGGTTACAGAAAACCAGGGTAGTTGCTCTGTTTGTAAATGGGAAAGAAATCTGTCATACATGGATAGGACTGGGGACAAAAAGCCAACATGAGTTAATAACAGACCCTTTTCCTACTTTAAACTTCAGGGTGGCAAAGCCTACCTGAACTCTGAGCTCAGAAAGAGTTAATTTTCACAGGAACAGGAACTTTGACAGTGTAACACTGCAGCAGCTGATTTTTATCTGCTTGTCCTTTGCTCTGAAGGAGCAAAAAAATCCTCAACCCTAGTTTATACCTCAGAAGAGGCTTATTAAATGAAATATTCTACCTGATGACAGTCCCATCCTCCAGGAGAGACATGTTTCTGTGGTAAATATGCAAAAGCTTTTAGGATTGCAATTACCTGGCAGACTAGAAATAAAATAAAAAAAAAAAAAAAAGATAATACAGGCGTTTTGTTGTTGAGTTATCTGTGATTCTGCATTAGCAGCCTAGGTCCCTAGCTGAAAGACAGAAGGGGCAGCCAAAATGAAATATGTGACAGAAAGCAGAAGTGAAAGAGAAAAATGGTTCATTCTCAGCGACAAACAAGGAATATTTTTGTGTCAGTCTCTGGGGAGGAAAAGGCTTGATAAAATTTGCTTTTTGTATTTTAAATGTTATTCCTGCCCAGTCTGAAGTTACAACTTGATAGATAATAAGTTCTGTCTGTCTAATTCCTCCCTTGTTTTTCGTGCCTGAATTGGTGGGAGGAGGGGAAAAAGGGCAGCAGCTCACCAGGAAAAAAAAAAAAAAGAAAAATCTTGTTGGGTTGAATTACATCAGCAGGGGGCTGCTGATTAAGCTAAATTCAAGTCATGAGGAAAATTTATATTCTTCATTTTCTGATAGGGAAAAATACAGCACAGAGTGAAGACCCCTTCCACTCCAAAGAGAAGGAACTTTAATGCTAGGGGAAACACTGGGCTTTATAAAGATTTCATGTGTCTTCCATTTAATTTACACTTGTTCTGCTTGCTAGAGTATGAAAGACAAGGGGATGACTTCAAGAAATGGCACATTTAAGCTGAATGTGAAGGAAAAGCTTCCTCAGAGTAGTAAAACCTCTCAGACTCTAAGCAGTCGTGCCAAAGAAGTGACAGAAGCCCTGTGCCTCATGCATTTAAGGAAAGATGAGGCAGAGCACTGGGGAATATAATGTAGAGTTTGAATCTCAGCTGGAGTTTTTTTATCATAGGCTTTTGGGAGCAAATTCCTAAGTTGTCCCCATATTTTATGAACAACTTGTTTTTTCTTTTCTGTATCACTACTTTTGAGACTGTGATGGATAAATCCTTTCAAGGGTTGAAAGGTGTTTGGGATCCTGCTCATTTTCAGGGCAATATAAGGCCTTTCCTCTTCTCCCAGAGGAGACAAAAGTATATTTAAACAAACTGTGTTCTTTCTTGACCTGAATCTGCATAAACTAAGAGAAGCCCCATGGCTGCTTGCAGACTTTATATGAGGGATTTGCCACTGCTGCCACGTAACATGCTCTGAAGATGAACCAGATCCTTCAGCCCATTTCTTGTGGGAGGGATGGATTGGAACTTGGTATTGCACTGCTGGTGCTGCTCGGGGGCCCTCGCTCGGTGCACCAAATTCAGCAATGTTTCTGTCCCACTAGGGATATTTCTAAGCAAGTGCTCTCTGGAAGAATGGTGATGGCATTAAGGTGGCAGAGTGGTGTGGAAAGTACCAAAAATGACATCAAAATGTCTTCAGTCTAACAGAATTTAGCTCCCAACCCTCTCAGAGGATATAGCCAGCTCCAGGCTAGATCTGGTGCCATAATTGATACTCTGGAGATCTTTCACTCTTGCTTCTGGGCCCATAGAGGGGCCCAAGGCAAAGCGTAACATGACAGCCTAAGGTGGACCTTTCAGGAACTGCCTCACTGCCAAGAATCCCTCTCTGGGAGGGCAGCGCCATCATGTCACCAGTGCAGCCCCAGGCCTCTGGTGAAGGGAATGAGCCCCAGCAGGGTCACACCATGGGCCCTGCACTGACATGACAAAGAACATTACAGCTGCAGTCTGTGGTCATCTCAATGGGTGGTGCTGTGAAGAGGATCGTCCTCCTTCTGCCCACCCATCTTCAGCCTGTGGTGCAAAACTCACTGTGGTGCAGTGTTTCTCACGTGGCATCCTTAGCCAGTGCCTGTAGGACCTGACTGGTGGCTGTCCAAATGTCCCTTGCTTGGGACAGGGGTCCCAGCCTTCCCCTCAGTCACCATAATCCTTCGTCTTGTCCCTTATCGCCAGCTGCATCAGCCTGGGCCTGATCATTGACCCTTCATGGGGGTACATGGTGATGCAGCTGTTGTCTGGAGGTGCCTGTGTGAGGAACTGAAGCTGCCCATGGGAGGCTGCTCTGCCCAGCTCACAGTGCGGGAGCAGGGCTCTGCAACTGGCAGTTTAACCAGACAATTTCTTAAGCTATAAATGAAGCCCTGTTCGTAGAGCAACCGATCAAAAGTCTACGACAGCTGCTGTGTCACAGGGTATCTTCCTGGGATTTTATTTTTTTCTTTTCTTTTTCGTGCTGCAGTTTGAAGGGGAGATCACTGAGGTAGTCTCTATGATCTCCGTTTTGCAGAGAGTCAGAGAGATGAATGACCAGAGAGATCCCTTCTGGGTTGATAAGCTATGTATGGACAGCTTCCTGGGAAAACCCATATACTGAGAAATACAGGGCTCAGGCTGCAACAGATATCCCCTTTGATAGAGCCCCTACTCATGTACCCAGGTGGAAGAGGGGATACTACCCTCTGGGAGGTGGGGGTGGTTGGGGTGGTGGGAAGAGCTGTGGTCCTCCCTTGCTGGAACCAGAGTGGTTCCCTATCATGGGGTGGCAGCACCAGGATGCTCGGAACAGTTGGGCTGCTCGTGGGGGCACTATCACTATGTTACTTTGCCCTCTTGGCTTTTCTTTGCTGTTCAGCTGAAACAGCTGCTGTGTTGGCACCGCAGGGATGATAACGTTCCGCTAATTAATGGCGTAATCACCTTACGAGATTTAAGTCTTTTAGAATTTGCAAAATATTGCAGATACAAAATAGTGGCTGTCACCTCTGCACTATTAGTGGATAAATGTAGGTTAGGTTCCTTGTTTTCAACAGGCTTTGGTATGTGGCGTGTCTGGCTCGAGTTGGGATGTCTGCTTTGTAGGTAAGTGGCCTTTGATGAAATGTTTGGATAACAGAGAATGAAGCCGAGTATCAGTTTGAAGAGGTGTTTATCAGTCTGGTTTCAGACTCTGCAAGAAAATATGCAGGCATAAAGGCTACGTGCATGTTGTCAAACGCCCATACAGAGTGAGTAGTGAGGCTGTGTGCAGGTGTGGTTTTTAACTGGCTGTACATGCTTAGCTGGGTGAGTGCAGGTCCTGAGGGTGCAGGGGGCTAAACTGGGTCCATCTGGTCACACATGGACATTGTGCCGTGACAGGTATCAGTCCTCTAGCTGTGCTGACAGGGAGCCAAAGCAGGGTAGATTCCTGAGCAGAGTCACAACCTCTTCCCCATCATGTGACTCACAGTATTTGTCATTCTGGCCAAAACTGCCCTTTAAATGAGGCAGTTATAATGGCACAGGGATAGGCTGTGCTTATTTGTTTACTCAGTGAATTGGCATCTGTTAAGTCCTTGTATAACAGTGTTAGTGCACTTATATTTCAAAATCTTCTGCCATTCTGGACTTGCAAAAACATCTCTATCTCAGACTTGACTGCATTTGCAGCCGTGGGAGTTTCATTGCTCTGCCAGTCTGTTTCAGTCCTACCTGCAACATTCACTGCTTTACTGACTCTGCCTCTCCAAGGTAAAGAGCAGGATAGCTAGATGGTTTGAGGAGGAAAGTTTCTTCTGGGGACTGGAGTGAAACCACAGAGTTCATTGTTAAAGTCTAAGCTTGGTTTCACTTAGTGATGATCATGTCTAGTAGGACTTCAGGCTTGCAAAACTGGCAATACATTGCAGAAGACTTTGTGGAGGAAAGCAGACTTCAAGCTATACTATTTTAAGCAGTTGTTCATTTCTTTCCAAAGGACAGTTGGGAGTTTGGAGTTGTTTTTTTCAGAACCAACATTCAGTAGGACTTTTTTTTTTTTTTCCAAACCAACAGCAGGATTAATTGAATCTCAGTTTCATTGTACCCTGACCACCAAGTCTTGGAAGGCAACAGACATTTAGCTGAAAGCTTTTGGCTTTGTCCCATCTTTGTGATAGTCAGGCCAGGTTGGGTTTTGGTTTTACAAAACTCAAGCAAAGATAGTTCTTTGCCAAGTTCTTTTGTGTATACATCACCTCAGAGCAGGGATGGTAAACCAGCATTATGTTTGCAGTGCATCCAACAGAAGATTCACACTGTATATTCCAAAATAACTCCCTATCTGCAGTCTAATTTAAAACAAAAAAACCTGCATTTCAGCCTAAACAATCTCCTCAGACTAGACTCTCCCTAGTGTTTTCTCTGTTTAAACCTTCTTACCATTTCCCTAGGTGTTTTTTATTTTTCTCTGAGCAGACACTCCAGTTCCTCCTTTATCTTGTCAAAGTTGGTGGTCTGCCCCTTTCCCTGTGATGCTGCAGCATCTCCCTGTCCAGCTCCAGCTCCGAGAGGAGCCCTGCATCCCCGTGTAGAGTCAGAAAGGCTGTCTGTCACAGGAGGGCTTTGTTTATTTATTAGCTACGTGTATAAGATATGCTCAGTTATGTGCTTCCAGGCACAAGAATATTTGTAACAAAGGCATGTTTTCAAGGAACCTGACAGGGAACCTTTCCCCGGCGAAGAGAGGTCTTCAATAGGCCAAGGAAGGGAGAAGTCTCGTGCTGTCTCCTTTTGCTTCATCTGTGTCTGAGAAGTGGAAAATCAAATATCTCAACTGAATGCTGAGCCAACCTGTTTAGTCCCCTCTCCTCTCTGAAAACAGCTCCTATATGGCAAAGATGGGGCACTGACATACTTACTGACAGTAATTATTCCTTCTGCAGATCTCAGTTTTGTCTTGGTGCCTGGAAAGGAAGGAACTTGTGTGCCCACCGGCAGGGACCAATCCATTAAGGGTGTTGTGGATCAGAGATGAGTATGTGAAAGGCAGCCAGAGGCAGGTACCAGGGTCAGAAGCACTGTTTTTTCATCAGCTACTGCCACCCCACAGGTGAGGGGCTCTGGTTCTGGTGCAAAAGAGCAAACAAAAGATGGGGAAGAATTTTGCTTCTGAAAAAAGAGCATTTTCCAAAGACTGCTGCAGCTTTTAAGGACATCAGTGATCCCCACAGAGGGAAGGGCAGCCTTCTAGATCCAGGCAGCCCCATTCACTCTCAGTGATGGTGCCCACAGCTCAGGCAGTGCTGTGTGGACAGGGAACAGGAGCAGGAGCAGAGCTGAAGTGACATGGCTGCTGATGAGGGCTCAGTGGTCAACCACCAGCTTTGACACAAGTGTCCTGCCCAAACTGGGGTAGCTCACCTCACCCTTCTCGACATCAGCTCAAGAGGAACGTGGTTCTGGAGAACTGTGCTCCCCTTCCCCTCCACCCCCTCTACTCCATAACATTTCCACTTAAGCATCCCTTCCCTCTGTGTGCATTCACACCACCTGGTGCCATGTAGCCCCCTGCCTGGGGCTGACCTCCCCAAACACAACACTTTATGGTTTGGAACAAATAACACTCCAAAAGGGGCTGAGCTGGAGTTCCCACATGCTTATTTTAAGGGCTTGCAGAAAGGAGGCGGTGCGCAAATATACTTGTTACCGGTCCGTGTACTACCACCTGAAGTCATCTGGGAACTCCTGATGAAAACATCACAAACCTTTTTCTTTTAAACCTAGCAATGAATCCTAAACTAATCCCTACCTTCTCTACACTTACTGCCAGACTAGTTTCAATGAAGCTGGGAGGATCAGGGAGTGGCTTGGAAGTCACAGTTTCCCCACTTGTGAGTTGGCCACAGGTGTTCTTGGGTTTAATTTTTTTTGTTCTTTTTTTTTTTCTTCTCCTACTACTGTTTCTCCCACATCATCACCAAAACAAGCCTGTCTCAGGACTTCCTGCTGTCTATTTTTCATCTCTCCAGCTTTATAAGCACAGTAAGTCCTTTTAAGGCTGCAGCCTGGTGAATGATGTGAAAAATCAAGGTCACTCTTGTATTTACTGTACCAGGGCAAGTCTGAAACAGCTACAAATGGCTAGCTTTACCTACGAGAAATTAAAACCCTCCTATTCCACCTGTTGGCTGTAGAGCTTCAGACTCCATCTCTGCAGTACATAAAAGACCTACTGTGTTTTGGTAAAGATACCTGTGCCCGGATCTGGGGCTAGGGCATAACCAGGCTCATTACGGTGACAACCAGTTGCTTCTGCGGCGACACTTGTGAGTGACGGTACGATTGGCAGGGCTACAGCAAGAGCCAACTGCAGTCAGAGTCCACTGTATGTGTGTGTGTGAAAGGCATAAAGTTTGGTCTCTGCTCCTAGTTGCTTACTTCTGTGGTTTTGTGTTTGCTCTTCTTTCTCTCCTCCCACTCAAGTCACTTCCTCACCAAGTGCAAAGGAAACAGAGCAGGGAGAGGGTGCTCTTTTTTTTTCAGCTCCAATGACAGAACAGCAGCAGCAGCTCATAGGACCAGCGGTGTGATGATCCACAGCTGTTAGTCGAGCAATAGGTGGCCAGTGAAGGCAAAAGCACTGTGGTCACACACACTGGTATCATTTTCTGTGTCTTCCTACACTTATTTCAATGCATATTTGAGTCAGGGCAGTAGCTGGCCAAGGGCAGTGGTGTCTGCTAAGAAGCAAATGAGGTAAGGGGCTGTTGGCATGAGATCGGTGCTCCAAGTGTGAAAATAAGAAGAATTATGAGTAGTGAAATTCATCATCTGCACTTGTGAGTATGAAAAAGCATTAGCAACAGTTTGCACAGGATTTCAGGGATACTTTGCTCAAGTACCATATATTTAAATCCTATCAGGTTTTTACCTCCCTCTGTACATTTGCTCACTGCAGGCAAGAGATGTAAATATAACATGGAGGAAGCTTACTGGGTATGTCTGTGCATTCATTAGGTTCACGAGTTTTAGGGCCCAGCACAGTGGTACTGGAAAGCTGTCTTACACTGAAGAGCATTTTCTGATTGGAAAGTGTTACTGCTCTGGTGCTCATTAGCAATGAGGTTAGAAAAGTGACTGACGTTGGTTTATAAATGAATGAGTCATTACCAGAAGAGAGAAATTACCTGAAGATGCTACAGTTAGTATGGGGTTACACATTCCCCAGCTTCAGACCCCTGAATGACGTGATTTCAGTCCCCAGTTTAGATTTTCTCAAGCCATTTGCTGCACTGATGCTTCAAATTAGCCTAAGCTAATGTAAAGGCGCCTTGTTCTCAGGTGGGAGCTCAGTAGCTACCTCCTTCTCCAGGTCATGCTGGGGAAAAGGAGGAACTCTCAAGCAGTTGAGAGCGGTTATCTTGCTTGAAAAGCACTAATCTTGTGGCCTGACTTAAGCTGAGTTAGAGCCACAGCTGTTACCTGTTTAAGGAGGAAGGTCAAGGAAATGTCCTTTGCCTTATAGGCTAGATCATACAATAGTTGTTCTGTGGTGCTTTGTAAGGAAAAAAGGAATGCAGAAGAGAGGCATCCATATATATATATCCTGTGAGAGACTGACAGTTCTAAGAGAAAGTGGCTCTAGGAACTGAGAGAGGGGCAGGGCAGAGGAGGAATCCTCTTACAGGCCATGGCTACCTGGAAGTTACTGTTTCCCATATAAGGAAAGGTGTGGGAGGAAAGAAGATGAGGTTTCACTCTACTTACCCTTTGGAGACTTCAAGACCAGAGATAGCTGATTTCCAAAGAGGACAGTGCCCCTCTCCTGTGATGGGCTGGAAGGTAATCTGTGAGTCCCTGAGTGGCAGCTTGAGCTCTATTTTCTGCTTATTGAAGGATAGAAGTAATTGCAGATATTGTTTTAATTTTACAGACATGAGTCATTCTGTGCTGACAATTTTTGCCTTTACTTTGCCTTTATTTTACTGTGACTGCATGGTAGTGCTTGGGTGCATGTCCAAGTTCTGTCCCCTCTGTCCCTGCTTCTGCTGGTTTGCATTAACTGGGGAGTAGCAGATTTCTACACACTACAAAACCTACTGTTTCTCTCTAAAGGCTGCTGCTAAGGGACAGAGGCAGGGTAGATATGGGGGAATTGGCCTGATAAGACATGAAAAGTGCCAAAAGTTTTATGGACAGTTTTCAGACAACTCTGGTGACTGGCACAGCTTCTGAGCCCAGGGAGGTCATCAGCTGAAGTGTCTAGAGAAGGAGAATTGTGTGTTCCAGCACCTGATGGTCATGCTCACGTTGAGGCAGGCAAGGAGAAGTTAGCAATGTCTCAGTTAACTTGACATCAGGAGGAGCAGTACTGTAATGAGTTGTGGTTTAGCTCCAGATAGTATGATTGCATTGCTTGTGGTAATACTGCTGAGCAACACACTCTCCACTCTCTAGACTATAGGTGTCTGTCACTGTTTACCTTGCACTGTTCTCCTTGGATGCTGTGTTTGCTGGAGTAGGGCTTTGTTTACACCACCTAGTGCACAAGGATTTTTGTGGCTGAGGCCTTTAAACAAAAGGGTAATAGAGAGTATAATGGTGCATATGAGCACGAGGGGTAGCACGCATGTTAATGTGACAGCTGGCATACAGAAGGAAAGCTGATGGCCTTTTTTGGATCCACCATGGTAAGAATTTTTTATTTCAACCAGTTGCTTCTATGCAGAGCTTTGCACTCAAAGTCTGGGGTACTGGAGTGGAAGGAACATCTGATGAGTTAAGAGAAGTTTCAGTATATTTCGTGTAAGAGTGTTTTACTTGCCAGTGGGAGACTGCAAAGAGAGAAAAGTCATCCAGGAGGAAAATGGAATATTTCTTTAATGATCACAACAGTCTTAAGAGGGACAGATGAAATCTAAAATGTAAACAGGTTCAGCTGAGGCTAGCTGAATTTGCTGGTTACTGTGCTAAAAAGTTAATGATGATATATTACCAATTGATTTCAATAGGTAAAAGGAAGTAGTGGTGAAGGCCTATATAAAAAATAAAAGCTTACCTAAGTGATCTCATTCGCATAGCTGTCAAAAATACAGCTCTTGCCATTGTTAGCCACTTAAATTAGTGGACTGGATTCTGGAGGGCTCCATGAGCACAAGCAAAAGCAGAAGGTAGTCATATTGCTGTTTCTGGAAATGCTTTTCTGGAGGCTCATTTGATAACCTGTCTCCTCTTGGCAGGTGTGTGAGGGACCAGGGAAGAGAAAGGTAGTATGGGCTGGATTTTACTTAGCAGTGCCAATATGCATACAGAGATGCGGTGGCTTCAAATGTATTCCTTTGTAAGTGAGGTCAGAATGCAGCTTGATGCGTAAGATACATAATGAGCAATAGAAAGAAAAGCATGTTAACTGGGCTGGAAGATAACATTCTGTCTTTTGAATGGATTCTTGTTATTGTCACCGATGTAACTTTTGGCAAAAAAAAATTATGTTGAAATTACTCCTTTTTTCTCTGTTGTTTAGCTCTTGTTCTCAGCTTTGTTATGGCCACAAAGAGAGGATAAAAATGGACTGGCACAAAGTTGGTTTTCCTGTATCATTTAGAGTTATGTTTTCAGCCCTTAGCACTTCAGTAGGGTCTGTTCTTCATTTTGAAAATAGCAATAAAAGAGCAGAGAACATAAGAAAACACAATTCTGCTTTTTTTTTTTTTCCTAATGAAATTGTCAGTGCTAGCCTGAACTCTGCCTCTGATCTGTATGAAGTCTCTAAACTGTGCAGTTAGAAGAAAGCAGAGACAAAAGGAGAGATAAAATATCCATGTGCCTGGGTACTTTAGAAGGTAGTAAAAAGCTCCTGAAATCTTGCTTGTTTTTAATCTGTATGTTTATGCCTACATAAATCCTTTGGGAATAAACTTTAAACATTTACACTGAATTTAGAGAATTACCTTCCAGCCTCAGTACCTATGATCTAGCAAGAGTAACTAAGATTAAGCTTATGTGAATGGCCCTCTTGGCTTTCAGAGTCATGGGTAATGTTAAAGCCTGTGTTGAATTGCTGCTCTAATATGAGGAATGGTAGTAATGGGTATGAGTCGTTATGGTGTGTTTGCTGTTCGTGTGTGGTTGTCGGAAGCATTGGGCATGCATGGGGAGATAGCTCATGTCTTAGAAGAAGGATCCATCTGCAGTTTTTGGCAGCTGAGTGTCAAGACATAGTTAACAGAACCCCTGTCACTTTGGGGAGCTGTTGAGTGGAGCTTGAACAAGCCTAAACCTTCAGCTGCCTCATCAGAGAAGTGAAGAATTGCCAGCCACTTCACTCCAGCAGCTCGAGAAGTGCAGCAGTGTCTGTCCCATGTTGAGTTGTGAGGATTTTTCCTAGCACCTTGGTGCCCATCTCAGGCTCTGAAGGGCAGCCAAAGTAGAAGCTAGGGAGAAAAGAGGCAGGAGTAAACCCAGGGTATGAGAGATTGATTCAGATGAAAAATGAGGATGGTAAAGGTCAGAGTTGCTCTAGACAATAGATGATACAGCCACATAAACACTCCTTGCAGCTCAGTTCTGTGATTTGGTCTTACATGGGATTTGAAGAGACTCATTTCCAGTTCAAGGTCTGTGCTTTTGAGCAACCCTGAAGCTCTAGCTCCTAGACACACTCACAGCTTTTACCTTAGCCTGGGGCAACAGGATCTGATTACTGCCCACACAATGACATTTGAAGTCATGTAAGAATCTTATGTGCAGAATATAACTCTAGTCATTGCTTTTGTAAGGGGGCTGCCACAGCAGCCCAGTGACAGAGCAGAAAAAAGGGGACAGTGCTTGGTTTTTGACAGAAAATGTCCCTGACTTACTGTATTACACAGGTCAAATTTCATGGCAGGTGCGGGCTGGGGGAGTGGGGATGATTGCAAACTTTGACTGAAATTTTCAGAGCCATTGGTATTACGCTCAAGCATCTTGTGAAATGACGACTTCCACTGTATTTCCTCCATGCTTTTGCCTTTCGAGAGATCCACATTGTTGCACCTTTCCCTTGGACACCAGGAAGAGTGCATTTGGTTGATACTGTGTTGCCTTGCTTAGAGTTTTGGAGCTGTGCCAAACTATAGTATTTGCTTCCGTCGCCGTTTTCAGCAGCAGCGTGGCCGGGCACTGAGTACGTTTCTTCACAATGCTTTGAAACATCTGCCGTGCTCTGATCGTACATACTCATGAGCCAGGGTTTCTGCACAGCGGTCGGAGAGCTAGCAGGTAGCTGGCCTTGGCAGCGGACCCTGCAGCAGCCAGAGGACTGAGACACTGCAGGAACCCTGGTAAGAATGGGCAGGAGGCTGCTTTAGCTATAGTCAGAGCTTGCTTTGCTTGAAGCTGGCACAAGACTTTCCAACGAGGCCCTGACTGACCAAGAGCTTAGAGGCTTTCTTATCTGTGGAGAGTGACCCAGGCTGGTGGCAGCCCATAAGTAATAAAGATATTAACCCTCGTTAAGCAACACGGGGATATCTGACAACGTTACCTAGTTGCTCAACAACAAGGCATGTTACAACTAACCAGCTGGGACCAATTACGAAAGCCTCACTAATGCTAGAATTGCCTGTTTGCATTGTTGGGCTGAGGTTGAAGAGATGAATGACTGCTCTGCCACACGTGGGCAGGCTCGTGGTTGGGCAGTGCACGGGGTGGAGCTGAAGCGCAGCTACCACATCGAGCGTGGGGTGTCTGTGCTCTGGGATGTGTTTGCTGGGCATTGATGAGCCGTGGTGCCCAACACCTGTATCTGCCCAACCCTCTGTAGCTTGTGCTCCCAGATGCAGGATGAGGAAGCACCCCCAGGACTGCAGCAACATCTCCCTCCCCATTCGCAGCTTCTCCCACCCTCTTGCTGCTGCGGCAGCACCAATTTATGCCCAGTACCTACTTAACTGCTTGCTACGGTTAGAAAAAGAGGGGGGAGGGAAGTGGAGGCTCCTGCTTATGGCTGCCTCATGAATTTTTAGTCACTACATGAAGATTTCAAGAGTGTGCAAATAAAACATAAAATGAAGCGAAAGACTAAGTGGCACTGCACAAAAGGAGGGGGGAAAAAAACCAAAACACTGAATCATTGTCCAAAAGGTGCAGCCATTAGAGAATAATAATAGTTTTTGTGTGCAGTGCAGCTGGGGCCACAGTTGCAGAAGGAAGGTCCTCAGTGACCTGTGTGATGTCTCTGTTTGTTTAATGTGCTAAAACAAAGAACTGAAAAGCAGACAGGGCCCTCACAGATACTCACAGGGCTTCTCTCTCAGTTCCTGCGTCTGTGCCCTCTTTTGCTGCTGTGCGTGTGTGTCTTCATGCTCCAAATGCAACTAATCACAGCTACATGCTCTTGGATGCCTTCCGTTGTGCATCCGTTGTCACTGTTCCCGGGCACTCCCCTGTTGTTGACTCACTATTTTTGTAATTTAGAAACTACACCAAATAATATAAACTCAAACCGTTACTATTTTGTTGTCTGTTTTTTGAATTCTCTGTCCTTCGGAATAAGCCCAGGGTAATGACATTATCCCACCCCTCCACCCTGACCTCAGTCTTTTTCTATCCGTTTAGCAAATGCTGCAGCTTGCTCTGTTTTAATGGGTGGGAATCAATGTGGCTTTTTAAAATTGGATTCTCTCTGCCTTCACAAACAAAATCAATGGTGTTATTGAGCATGTGCAGGTCTGTGTGAATGGGAGCGAGCCAGCAGGGTTTGCCACCTCAGCGAGGCAGGGGCAAAGCCTGTAGCTCACACAGGGAGGATCACCCTTTATTTCTCTGTCATTTTGGTAAAGGACGAGTAGTTGGTACTGTTCAGAAAGTAGACCATAGGGAGCACTTTTCACCAGGTAATTAGATTTTTAAAGTGGTCAGTGCGAGGCAGTAAAAATGGGCTAAAACCAGACCATTTTGAGTGCCCGTAGGAGGTTTGAAAATCCCAGTAAAATGAAGTGTAATCCAAACCATGCTTTATTTCAGTATGACTTTACAATTGGATTTGCCACATCTTGTGGGGTTCTGAGCCCTTTGCTCTCAGAAGGGAGTTTCAGTGAAGATGGGGTTTGGCTTCATTCAGACTAAGCATTTATATGCAAACAAATGGAATGGGGAATTTACGTATCCATGTTTATCTTTTGTGGCAGATTGAGTTTACTAATATTGAGCTCCCGTGGGAAAGCTGACTGGCAGAATTGGTCATGGTCTTGGGATATGGAGGGAAGGGCAGATTCCAGAAGGATGGTATTGTTTCAGGTTTTTTTTATTTATTACTTCTTCAGGGCTGATCTTCAGATTTAACCTTTTCAGGATTTCATTGCGTGGTGTGGAAGGAATGGATTCTTCCAGCATGTTCTCTTGGAGACATGTGTCATCCGTAAGTTCACGAGGCTATGGTAGATAATTGTGGGACTGTATGAAATGGTAACATGGAGGATATTTTCAATTAAAACTTAGCTGTGGAGGGTGTATCACAGTCCATGACAGGCCTTGTATCTAGTTAAAGAGCTGCATTGGCGGGACAAAAAAAGAGGTTCAAAATTCATTCCTTTCTGAGTCTTGCCCTCACCACGCAAGCACACCAAACGGTGTGTATATTTGTCTTCCAGGAGTTAGAGGGATACTACCAACTCTGTTAGATAGGACACCAGCAGTCTTCCAGCTGCAGCCAGTTTCAGACACCACTGATATGGGTTGGGTTCAAGCTGACGACTTTAGTTGTATGTGAAAGACTCCAGAACCTTTTATCAACCTGCAGGGCCATTCAGCCATCTCACATAAATGCACATGCCAGCGCTTGTTTTGAACACAGCTTTGTTAGGAGCACAGCGAGCTCAGTGTTTTGAGTGAGAGCAGAAATTTCTGGCTGTACAACAGAGTGGGTTTTCTAATGCTCCTGGCAGCTGAGAAGCTCTGGGTCTTGGGAAGGAAGGAATGGCAAGAAGGGACCTTTCCTCGCTGACTGCACCACCAGAAGATGTTTGTTCGGTGCTCTATATTTTCAAGGCTAAACAAGAGTTGATTTTAAAATGCTGTCAGGATGGAGTGTGGATAAGTGGAAGACTTGTGTTTCTAATATCTTCATGTCTCCACAAACAAGAGGAAAACTTCAACTGGTGTTTGATTCCTGGTGGGAGCTGCTGCTGGGGTAGCAACCCTGGGGTTTGTCCAGGGAAATCATCTGAGTTTGCTTTTCCTGACCTGCTTCAGATTTCTTGATTGTTTTTTGTTTTAAAAATCCCCATCACTCCTGGATTTCAGTTACAAATGGGGGGGCCACATTTCTAACAAACAAGAAAATTAACCTTCTTCCGTTCCCTGTTTGAGTGAGGATTTCTTTATGGCCATCCTTTAGTTGTGTGATTGTGACTGGCCTGGACAAATGAGACAGTTTAAGTATCCTGCATTCGGTTTAGCTCATCCATGCATACATGATGAAGTACATAAAGTAACTATAAATGATGCAGGAATTGTTTCTCAGTGCAGGGCTTGGTATATGTATGTATGTACTGGTGGACATCCTTTTTCATTGTGCAGACACAGTTTTATTCCATACAAGAAGCTTGTGATCATTAAATATTATTTCAAAGAAGCTAAAAATGTGTCTTTATTGGCTTCTTTTCTTTCCACAAACAACAAAGGTCCTACTTAATTATTTTCAAATGTTGGCAGCAGTGGGGTTTTCTGCAACTTGCAAATCAGTGCAAGAAGCTTCCCTTGTCTGAAATGTGTTCAGCAAAGGGTCTAGTCAAATACCAGTTCACTAACCACCCAATTTCCTCATGTAATGTTATTTTTAATCAATACAATAGGGTTTTTTTCATATGTGCTGGTGTGCTGATTAGCCCTGCAAAAAAATCAGTGTACTCTAGCATGTGTCAGGACATGCTTTTTTCTCTTACTTTGTGAAGTCCCCAGGACAGGTAGGTCATTTTTGTTGTGGAGAAGCCTCTGTTAACTATCAGGGCAAGAAACTTCTCGTGCTGCTTTGATCCATCCCTTCTCTCCACTCCAGTGTCTGCAGTGTTCTCTGCTGGGAGGGCTGGACCTTTGCAATGTTTGGTGGGACCTGGGGAGAGATTTCCAAATGTCCAAGCAGAAGTTATTCTCCCTCCCAGGGGCTCCTGCCATCCTTGCTTCCCTCTGTGCTGCCATGGGAATGGGTGAAAAATGTTAGTTGTTCTGTGTGTGTGTGTAAAAATAACAGATTCTTCTGTATTTTGGGTTGGGATTTTTTTTTCAGATTTTAGGGTCGATACTTTAAAGATTTGGGTTGGAGCCTTGATGTTTAGGAACTTAATTAAAATGAAAAGCTAGTGTTCTTAGATGAATCCATAGCTGAGAATTAAAAAAAATATATTGACTGAAAGATCTATCAAATAATAATAATAATAGTGTTTGGACTTCTATATCTTGTTTCGGTGTGAATAAGTGATCCCATGTAAGGCTAATCTGAACGTGATTTCCTTCCAAAATTTCACTTCTCCAAGTTTTGGTTTTTTTTTTTTGGGGGGGGGGGAAGAGAAAACAAACCAAACCAAAACAACCAAAAACTAAAAAACCAACAACAAAGCAACCAACTAAACAAAAAAACCCCAACCCCCAAAAAAACTCTTTTCTTTAATTCTAATTGAAAACCTACCACTATGAGTCAAATAAAATAAATGAAATTTTGGGTTTTGGCTTTATTGTAACATTTTTGGTGGTTGAAAAATCGATCCAATTTTATTTTATAGAGAGGACAATTTTTGCCTTTTTTTTTTTTTGTACAAAGCAAACTGAAACCCTCTCTTCTTACTACCCTCCAGACTGTATGCTTAAACATTCTTCAACATTATTCCTTTTTTTATTTTTTTTTTTTACAGTGGAATAAAAATAATAAATTGGAGTCTGAAATAGAATTGTTGCTCTTCAACTTTTCAAAGCAATAAGGGAAAATAGATCACATAGCGAGTTTTAAAAATCAGCCAGTGTGTGGGATATGCTACACTGAACCTCTTTTCAGAAAAGAACTGGATTGCAGCCTTTAGGAACTGTGTTTACTGTAAGAGAAACTGAATTTAGACCAAGTAAAGGATGTGGGAAGCACCAGCTCAGTACTGCTGTGATGGCTGCAAAGCAAAAAATTAAAAAGAAAAAAAAAGACACAGCCAAAACTGATTTTCCACCATGTGGATAAATTACTGGAAATGTCTGAAGCCCATTTGTTCTGGGAAGGTGCACCTCACAGTCATTTCTGCTCTCCAGCAATCTGGGAAAGGGTTAAAAGTGTGAGCGAGAACGGGCTGGGGAGAAGGCTGCTGCCACAATGCTAAAGACTCATTTATTGGGAAAGCGTTATGCTGCTTACTGTAATTGCAAGAAATTAAAAGAAAGCAAATTAGCTGGGAGCTTTTCAGAACTCTTCCTCCTTTTGCTGACGTTAATGAGATTTTTCCCCATACCAAAGCAGCGTTAATAACTTCTGCTGCGTGGCTTCTGTAAACCATTGCTTACGAAATTAAACAAACCCGAGGTGACAGCGAGGTGGGGAGCACAAGGGGTACGAAGCACAGGGGCAAGAATCCTTTGGATAGTTTATATTACTGTCTTGCAAATCCACATGCAAGGTAACTCCATGTTGAAGTGTGTGCCGATGGATCGCCTGCTGCCACCCGCGCTGCTCCTCCGGCAAAGTGCTGCTTTCCTCAGTCTATATTGTGTGGTGGCTTTTGTTGGGAAGGTTTAGGCAAGTGGAAAGTTTTATGTAGTAAAGGGATAAATGTCACAAGGGCTGTTCTTAGGGCTGTATTTATAGCCAAGGCATTTCCAGGAAGGTGAATTGGCTAAACTGGGGTGGAGGTCGTGGCAGAAGGGAAGGGCTTGATTGGGATCAGCTTCCGTAACAGGAATTCCTATCTTAAGCAAGAATCTGCTTCTTTCCAAGAAACTGGGCTTTTCCACAGCTAGCAGAAGTGATGCTTCAGAGGCAGGGAAGGAATAGAGTGAAATTATCTGTGCATTTGGAGGCCCCTCTGTGGGGAAATGCTGAGTTGCAAGTGAGTTGCATTGCAGGGAAAGGCTTTCAGCAGAGCAGGACCCCCTTTTGCTCCTCTGTCTACCCCAGGAGAGAGGTGGCCAACAGAGCTGTGCCTGAGTGTTGTCTCTTTGGAAGTGAGGCACAGAGGAGTTGGGATTCCAAAATACTGTTGGGATGGGGGGGAGTGGATGAAAGCAGGGAGGGTGCAGCTCTTGCTCTTTTCAGGTGCAGTCCTTTCCTGTGAAGGGATGGAAAAATATCTTTGTTTTTCTGAAAGCTTATGGATGCAAATGTTTGTTTATGGTGGCCATCTCTGTAGCTGTGTACACACAAACCCAATGTATACATACACGAGTGCATGTTGAGTGGGAGTAATATTTTGTAATTTCTAAGGCACTCCTACATGAAGAGACGTGGGTGCCTAAGAAAACATAGCTGAAAGCAAAATCAACATGACCTAGTAAACAACAGCTATCTAGCACATGTGTGCCTACTGTAAAGCAGATCCTGCTTTCCTGTGTGGAAGCAGATCCTGTGTGGGCTCTGTCTCTCTCGGACAGCGAGAGAAGCCAATGTCATTAGAACTGAGGGCTGTCTGTAACATTTTAGTGAACTGGGAAAATTTTTCTGCAGATTTTCTGTTGCATTTGATACCCCACTGTCTGGGTATAACAAATTGACACCCAGCAGGTACAATGCCTGCTTTGTGGGAAGTGGTACCTGCTCGGCGCAGTGAATGTGAAGCTTGTTTTTGGCTGTTGCTGCTTGGCACAGGCACCTTTCTGGTGCTGTCCTGTAGGCGACAGCACAATTTGTAAGTTATTAAAAGTTTAGGAGGATTCAGAAAAACCTATTCCAAAAGTTTTTAAGTATTCATGCCTGTCATCTAAAGCCAGTTTCAGTGCTTCAAAACAGCAGGAGAAAAAAATTACGCATTGTATATTTATAATACATGATTGTTGATCTCTGTTGACATTTACCTCTCCTCTAGAGAAGAGACCGGATAACTTGTTTGTGGCAGGGAAGCTAAATGTCATAACCAGGATAGCCTGTTACAGATGTATATTAACCCTTTCAATTAATTTTGTTAATCCTTTGGGTTTATCGAAGGGTAATGTGATAAATCAGGCCTGTGCTTTTGTTCTTCCGTGTAAAGGGATGCACAGTGAAATTTGCACTGTTCTGGGCATGGGCACAGAGATGGGAAACATAAAATGACTCTTGATGGATGACAGCAGGGAACAAGCAACCCATGGGAGGGACCCCAGGAGACAGTAGCTCTATGTGCCTTTGCAGTAAGTGTGGCCAGGTGGGAGGCAGTTTGGAGAGCAAACTAGTTGGTGCCACGGACCCAACAGCCGTGTTTGGGGCATTTTGAGGGGTGACTGTTTTGGATTAGGTCTTGTTCAGTGGGTCACTGCCTGTTCGTGCACTCTGAGACCTCTTTGCAGTGGGAGCACAGAATAAGTGGGTGCGACTGAGAGGTTTTTGTTTGGACATTCTACCTCCCTGACAGAATCGGGGTTTTAACTTTAAGAAAGGGAGAGGCATTTCTAGACCTCAGTGATATTGCAAAAAGGAGTTTGAAAACAAGCTAAATTTTAAAAACTGAATACATTCTTTAAAAAAAAGTGTTATTATCTTGTGATTTCAGGGATGGGCAAGTGATGTTTTAGGTTATCCTTTCCTGGGAGAAAACCTGAAGGAACACCCTGGGTGGGAGAAGAATATTTCTGTGATTCTCCCTGATACTGAAGTTAGAGGAATTGCTTCTCTTAATTTAAATCCATGCATCTCCAGTGCAACAGCTGTGAAGTTATTTGTGGTTCAGGTTCACTGCAATGACAGCTCTTAGAAAATCTGCTTTCAGAATTTTCCTGAGTTGTGAAAAGCAGCTGCCGAGGAAGTCTAGGCTATGCTATTTTTTTTTTAATTCTTTTTTTTTCCACTTTTCTAATTTTTACAGACCCATCCCCCTTTGCATGGGGATGTCCCAGGGCCAGTGCTCTTTCTACACCTCTTGCTTTAGGCAGGCCCTAGGACATCCCGCATGAAAAGGGGTTTGGGGTGGTTGGTGTTATGTGCCAGCCCTGGCCCTGGGGAGTGGAGAGCTGCCCAGGTGGACATCCTTTCTCTGTGCACAGCTGCCCAGAGCCTTTCAGACTCCTAAAATCCTCAGCATCCATTGGGGGAAGAAATTGGGAAGAACCAGAGGGGAAGATAATGGCCCCTGTGCCAGGAAGCCTTTATGGTGAGCAGCCAGGTGCAAGACGAAACTCTGGAGCAGGAAAGAAGCGCAAGGTCATTCCCGTTCTGTTCTTTTCCTCGAACCTCCTTGTTTTCAAAAGCCGAGTACCAAACCCTCCACTGCCTCTGCTCACACTGACCCCTACACTTACTGCTTCTCTCAGAAATGTGCTTGTAGTAAGAAGGAATTGAAGAGATCAGAGCAATAAAACACAGAAATCACCAGTACCCGGGAGGGACAGCAAGTGCAAAACCATCCCGCGGTCGGCAAACCGGTTGGGAAGGAGGGATTTGGATGAATGCAGTGTTGTTTCATCTGTGGGCTGGCCATACCAGGCAACACATGGCTTAAAACCAAGAAGAGAAAAACACAACAGGTTGCAGTGGTTTTGAGGGGTGTCACTGTGGCATGGAGAGCTGCAGCTCGCCACTGGAAGCCCTAGAGAGGGAGAGACAGGCTGGATCACCATCACCTGGATGATGAAGAGATTACCAGTGAGTTATTAAACACATAAAAATGCCACTAGGGATTTTTGCTTCTCCTTTCTCCCCTCTTCATTGAAAATGGGGATTTCACATCTAAGATTTGGGTTTGTTTTGTATCTTGCTTAAACGATACAGTGAACCAGAAATCTGAAATGCTTTCCATAGTTGAAGATCACCACCCATCTGCTGAGATGACTTCTAGAAAACTGTATGTTATGGCCAGGGTTTTTTTTAAGTGTCTCTGCATACAATTTTTAAAGCGTGCTGGTAGTTCAGACTCAAAAGGCATCCCACCTTTTAACTGCCTGGCTGGTTCTCTGACTCAAGAATCTAAATGCATAATATATAGTTAAAATATTTTATATATATATTTTAAATACTTCAAGTATTTAGAGACATTTTTTTAGGTGAAAAAAAAATCCACTTCATTTGAGGACTAGCCTGAAAAAAATAATCATATATCATTTTTTTTCTATATGTGAGGACAATTAATAGTTTGTATTCTCCAAATGATTTCTAGTGTGTTGTAGTGACATCAGCTACAAAGCAATACAAATTTTAATATCAAACTGTAGGAAGAGCACAGGTAGGGAAAGGATGTTTGTTGAATGAAGAATGAAGCGAATCTGAATTTTGAAAATTCCCAGAGCATTTTAGAGGTAATGCTTAAAAATTAAACAACAGAAAAGAGCATATTTGCACCAAAGTGGAGGGTAGTTCTATTTGACTTGGATCTCCATTAGCCTTGTATGAAGGCAGTGTGACTGTGGGAAGTATAAATCCACACTAAATTTGGATTAGGCACCCTCTGGATTCAAAGTAAGCCTTTCCACATCTGCAATCTCTATTAATTTATTCCATTAATAGTGGAATACAGGTGAGGGTTCATGCTGCTTGTCAGTACAGTTACTGTCTGCCAGGCTGATTGTCTCCCATTCTTTATTCTTGTCTTTTTCTCTTTTCCCTTTAATTCAGATTTCTGACTCAAGAAGGGGAAAGCTTAAGAGCACAGCCCATCAGGGCTGGAGCAGCTGCCCACACAGATGGGGTGTGACTGCTTGGTTTCACTGGGTTCACTTGCTTTTCCTGTGGGCAGCTGGAGCTGATGCCTCTCACTTCTGGAATGAGCACCCACCCTTCATGGCACCTTTTGCTTCCTCAGCTCCATCCATCCTATTACTATCAGTAGGGGTCAGGACTGCAGGCTGGGGCTGACACAGACATGGACTGCAGAGTCAATTGGCAGTTACCTGGCATTTTACCTACTTCCAATCCATGCAGATAAAACAGTGCTGACAATGAGCACCTCTGCTGGTGTTTCTGCAAGGTGGGCATGCTGTAATCATCCACTTCCCGCAGTTGGGGGGGAGAGTGAGGACACCCACCCTGGAGCAAGAGGGACTTGTGAGTGGTTGCTGAGGTCAAAATTGGTTATCAGTACTTGCAAGAAACTTGGAGGGGAAAAAAAAGCAAGTGTAGGATGTAAGTGAAACTCAAGAGCAGAGGTAGTCTGCAGAGTTAGTTTTAAGGAGAAAGGGGAAGTAATATAGACATTGCAAGTTTATTCAAAAGTTTTCAGTCTGGAAAGGGCCCTGCTTAAATCAAAAATAGCTTCCCTTTACGGAAGAGGCTTCCTTGCTCATTCTTTATGTATTTATATCTGACTTAGACTGGCTGAATGGACAAAATGTTCTGTACTTATTTCCTTTTTTTTTTTTTTTTTTTTTTTTTTTTGCAAGAAGGCAGCAGTCAAGTGCAGGAGAAGCGAAGCCACGGGAATGTGCTGTGTGTACCACACCAGGGCTCTCTGGTCCTCACCGACCAGGGACAAACACTCTGTTTCTAGGGCAAGAGCTGGCACCTGAGGGACGTCTTTTGTCTGTACCTTTGTGCCTCTGACATCAGGAGAAAAGAGCTGTTCCTCTGGCTCTTTCTCTAGGCTTTTTGCTTTCATTAAGCAGAGAGCATCAGCCTCTGCTATGGAGGAAACAAGGGCAGAGGTGAAGGATGGTGAGACTGCCAAGGCCAGCATGAAATAACCCTACAGGATTGAAGGAGAATGTGTGGAAATCTCCCCCTGACTTCTATCAATTAAAGGGAAAAGGGGAATAGTTTAGGCATTGCAATTAAAAAGAGGTAATAGAGTCTGATTTACATTTCAGAATGTATTAGCTTGGTTTTAATTGGAAAATAATTTGAATTGCAAGTGAAATAATTAGATTAGAAAGTCACTCAGCAATTTACTATTCGTATTCCCTAGAACTGGACTCCTGGTTCATAGAATACTTGTGAACATTAAGGGAGCTGCTTTTGATTTCCCTCTTTTTGCTCTCCCTGTCACTCCTCTCCTAATGAATTACATTCTGGAAGTAGAGGCACATCTTCATTAATGACCACATTTTATGTCTGAGCTCTCAGCTGGTTGCAGGGGCTTTTTGGAGGTATGAAATTTGTGAGGACTTTAGAGAAAAGGGCAAAGGGAATCCAATTCTGGATTCCTCCAAGCTGTTTATTCCAAATCTAGTCTGTAAAAGAAAAGTAATTGTCAGGCTCGCCTGTGTCCCTTCTTGAAGTGATCAGGGTCATTCTGGAGTTGTTAAATGCAGGAAAACTGGCACCAGAGATATGCAGTGCTTGCAGTGAATGCATTATTTATCTAGGGGCATAAATGTATAGCTGGTGCTTTATTCACAAAAGGCACAGCACATCCCCGAGCACCTTGCAAGCCAGGACCCGTAGTTCTGTGGACTTGTATGCACGAGTGAGCCCAGCCATTCTTTCCCTCCTCCTTGCTCCAGGGCAAGCACTCTGGGATGGGGACAAAGGCAGGCTGAACCCTGGGTTTGTGTCCCTGACAAGCACAGGACTTGCTTTTGTGTTATGGAATGGTGCTAAGGGTTTTGTGAGGTTCAATCTTCATATTAGAAGGGAAAATCTTTTTCCATCCCTGTCATGGGGAAGTACACAGGGGAATCATATTTGGGGAACTTACCTATCGCAGCTTATTAATGTTATAAATCATCATTTACTGGCTCATAAAAACAATCTGTCATAAATTACAGATCTCGGAAAAAATCCTCACAGATATGAGAGAGCAATCTATTACAGCTCCTTTTTCTCATTTCTTCTCTGATAGACCCCAGCAACTGCACCATCAGCCTATGGTTATTTCTGATTATTTATTTACACACAAAGCCCCTGCCTCCTCTTCCAGGTCAGGAATGCTTCTTTCACTTGAGGGATAACTTAAAACCAATTTGATTGGGCATGAAGAGTAATTGGACATCATTTTGAGAAGCAATCCCTCTCCATAATCCATCACTGTTGTCACGCTAGCCTGTCTCTGAGGCAGGGCAGCATTCCCTTGTCTCTGGTAGTCCGAGGCTGTTGTTCTTCCAAAGTAGAGGCCTCTTTTCCATACTAATTCTTTTCCAGCCTCTGTTTGTTTCTTTAATGACTGAAGAAAAAGCAGATATTGTTAGATAACTGTCTATAAATGGTTCTGGCAGCTTTGTATAAAGGCATGTGATAAATTTTCAGGAAAGGACTTGTTGCCAGGATAGCTTCTGGAGCCAAAATGTTGGTGCCAAACTAAATGGGAAGAGCACATATGAAACATCAGCTGGGGTGCTAGCCTGGGGGGTTGCAGCCTTTCTTCAGGTGGGTACCCTTCTTGTGACAGTGGGGTGATGCTCTTGGCCCTGACCTCTTCACCAAATCTTCCTGCAGTTTCTTGATCCCACTCCATCTGTGCTGTGCCATTGTTTTTTCCTTTTTTTTTTTTTTTAACAACCTTTAACCCTCTAATTTGATCTTGGAGGCTGTGCAAGGAACCCTATGGATTTGTTGGTGGAACTTCACATACGTGTCTGTGCGCAGTGAGTGGCCTGTCCGTGTGACTGGGGCACGGTTGGGACATGTGCCACAGGGGGTGAGGATGCTCACAGGTGCTCTCCTGGAGCTGGGCGGAGCTGAAGGAGGTCCTGGGTAAAGGGCAGCAGCAGGGCTGTGACCCAAACCTGTGGTTCATCAGGAGCTGCTCCTCCTGCCTTCTCCTCCTGCCTTCTCTGGCATCAGCACCGTAACTCAGGCCTCATAATGTCTAGTACTAGGCAACAACTTGAATTCCCAAGCTCAAAAGCTGCAGATTCCTCCATCTTAAAGAGCTATTCTTCCATCTGTAAGCTGGCAACTCATTTGATTTTTAAATTGTGTTTTCGTGTTGAAAGTAGAGACGCAGGGGAAAGGCCCCTGTGGTAGGACCCTCACCTCTGGCAGCAATGTGCACACACTGTAGTTCCCATTAGTTCTTGTCCTCTCCAAGTGGATTTAACTTTCATTTTTAAATGGCAGCATTTGAAAGGCATATAGGGCTGAGCTAACCATGTAAGTAATTAGACTAGGAATGCAAGCAGAGGGGGCCATCAGCACTCATTATTTAAGAGCCAGCTTCATTATTTTTACTGCTTGGATGCTTATCTTAACATCACCAGCCGCTTTTATTTAAAGGGACTTTGCTTTGCAGACTTAACATTGCCTTGCTAGGCTCTCCTGGAAAGGCACTCAGAGATCACGCACCTTCTTGGAGAGGTGAAACTGAAATAGTCTGCTCCAAAAAGGATGCTTCCCAGTGCTGAGGCTCCCAAAGTATTTATACCCTGTGCAGGCTTTGCAGAGATTTGTACCCCCATACCTGGAACAATGCTTTCCACATGATAAAAGTGAGATGCTCTTTGACAGCACATGATATTTTTTTATTAGGTCAGAGCATGAAGATTGTCCTGGGCATCTAAAATTAGAAAACTATGAGGTCTGTAGAGAAAAGCAGTGTTAAATCAAACTGTTGCAGTCCCTGCCCCAAAGTGCTTGCATTTAAACACCCACCTTCTCCACCGGCTCCAAGCTTCCATTGAATCTGACTTAGTCTAAGGAAGCTGATGAAACTGCACAGTCCAAGGTAAGCCCAAGTGCAGTGGCAACTTTTACTCTGACACCTTTTATTAAATATGTGTGTGCCTGGGGCTGTATTTTGGTGGGAGATTTGCAAAGGGGGTGAATAACACAATATTGTATACCAAGTGATTGTGTCAGTGTGCTTCTATATCCTTTCCCTGAGCCCTTTCACTCTCCCCTGCTTTTTATCATGGTTGTGTGTGTGCCTGGGCTCTGCTCCTGTGAATGATCTGTACACAAGGGTGGGTCACGACAGGAGAGGGATATGCTACCAGTCTTCAGAAGGAAAGACTAGTCTGAGATGCTGAACTCCTCCTGAGGGGCTTTGAGATCTATAAACATGTGTGATGCTCTAGTGTTCTTCTCATGCCACCCAAAAAACTGCCTGGAAATTTGAGGACATCTTGCAGGAGATGGGCTGGCAGTTTTCGCAGCAAACTCCCGGGTGCAAACTCTCCAGGCACCTGGGGAAAGGAGAGAAGACACTTTCTTTTACCTTTGCAGTTTCCTGCTCTGGTCTTTCCTGCAAATTTGTGCCCAGCCCGGCAGAGTTAAATGCTGCTGTTGCGTGCAGGGCTGCTTTGTTGCCATGTCAACTGTGCATGTCATTTGTTTACATTTGATTTGGCAGAACATTTCATGATAAGAACCCAGGCCTCCAGCGACTTTGAACTAGGGGGTGACTGGGCAGGGGCATGGCAGGATGGAGAGAGAGGGAGAAGGTCTGCATCCACATTCTGCTGGTTGCCCACCAGACGAGCAAATGAAGCTGCCTGGAACCTTGTCATCATAGTTAGTTTCCAGGAAAGTAGGAGCAGGGAAAATAAGTGTTGATTCTCATACCAATACCGGCGTACATGGATTCTCAGGTGGCTTCTCATAGTTTGATCTGTGGAGTGTGAAGGTCATTTCCACAGCCTGCTGTGGCCAAGGTTGCTGTAGCTAAGTAATTTCTGTGATCCTACCAAATTCCCGACAACCAGATCTAGATTGTTTTCAGGTGTTAGTCAGTGATGGTAAGAGATGAATCTTTACAGGCAAAGACCCGTAATTCGAAACAAATCTGTGACAGACTTTCCTGAGGACTTTCCCCAAGTAAAAAGAATACCAGGGCTTGGCCCAAAGCCAGGGAGAAAATATGCCTTAAAGAAAATCTGCAAAGACTGAAGTACTATGTGAACCCCTGAGCCAGTGCAAAAGCAATGCAAGAAAAGTAGATGCAAAACTAATTATTCAAAATTACATCACTGACAGTGGATATTATTTTTTTTTTGTAAATAGAAGCAAACTGGGAAGAGATTGGTAAAGTGTAAGAGATTTTTCTCCAAAGTACTTTTAACTGTTTGACAGGGATGTTTTTCTCCTATATTTGTTACCTGACTGGGAGTGGTAAATTCTCCATTTCCTTCTCTGTGCTGTTCTTTGCCTTCTGGAGATTGGTTGCTTGTGGTATTGGTGGGAAACACATTCAGGATTCAAGTGCTGGGAAACTGAGGAGGTGATGCAATTTCCCCCTTCCTTCTTAAAAGAAAGAGATTAATTTACTATGCGTCAATATTAAAAGCAAAGCTTGCCTCTCTGGCAGCTCTGCTGGTGAGGACGAGGGACAGCATAAGGTCTGTGATCCCTTATGAGGTGCGTGGCTCTGCCAGCCCCTCCTCCAGGCACCCGGGTGAGTCACAGCCCTCTCTGGCAGGCTGCCTTCTGGGGGGTTTCTGCTTTCATGTGAGAGAAAATACCCTTCATCTGTGATTAATGTCCAAACCACCGAGCACCACCTGAAAGACCGCGCTGCTGGGAGCGTAGGAGAAATGAGCCGTGGGCCGGCAGTGGGTTCTCCCGCTTTGATGTCTGTCACTCTGCTTGTTGCTCTGGCTTGATTTTTACATACCTGTGTGTGATAGCTTGGTCCTGAGCTCACCAAGTTGTCTTCTTGGGGCATGCTCACACACGTGCCCTTTGGTGAGCGGTTGCCTGAGCAGTGATGCCTCCCTCTCCCCATCTTATGTCCCTGGTCCTTTGGAGCTGGTCCACTCTCGTGTGACCCAGTGAGAATTTGTACCAGCTTGTCCTAAGCGAAAGATCAGAGGTGGGACCTGGGGTTTTGGGCAGAGACTGGTTAAACCAGCAGTGCCACCAGGAGGAGATGTACCTGGAAACCACAGCCTCCATAATTGTCAAGCTGGGGCTGTGCTTCCCTGAGCTTTCCATGGAGGTGGGACTCCAGGTTCTGCAGGTGGTACTTGCTCTTCACATGTGACTAGAGCTTTACAGGAGTTGCCTACATTAGTACCGGCTTTGTTACTCATCTGTTAATCAGGATGTCTCCCTCCAATTAAGAACAGTTAGGCTCATGCTGAGGAAGTAGAGAGGGAAGGTGGGAAATGTGGCAGTGTGACCGGTGTTGAAGCAGGAGTAAAATGCCCATTTTTTTTTTTTCTGTCTTGCATGACCTGGAGAGATCATACCTAGATAAAGGGCTTAGCCAGCCTAATGACTCTCTTGGTCCTTGGCCTTGCTAGGGCTGCCCAGCTGGGCTATTACAAGTGACTATTAGAGTAGGTCCATTCATTAAGGTCTTGAAACAAAACACTGAAAAATAAAGCCTGTTGGGTACTACCAACAGGTTTAGGGTTTAGTCTGGATCCTAACTTGTGTAAGGTTTTTGGGCACTAATGGTAACATGGTGTGTTCCACTTCTTGCTTCTTAATCTTCTACTTAAGGGTGAGACTAGGTGCTTTCCTCAGAACATGAGATTCTTTAATTTTAGACATGAGGTCTGGCACCCTTTGTGGAAGCCAGCTGTCTTCTCATTTTCTTAGCAGTGCTTTCATTCTTCTGCATTGCAAGCCAGCTCTTTTTCTGTGTGGGATCCTTCTCACCTCAGCCCTTTCCCAGTTACGTAAAGGAGGAAAAATGCTAAAAGAGTGGTTGCACTGAAATTTAAAAAATAAAAATAAAATCGTTGAGGCCCTTTCTGATGTGTTGCTACATGCCAATTGTCTGCTTATGGTTATATCTGAATAAAAGCACTGCCATGGAGCAGGTGTGGATCTATAGCGTTATCTGTAATAAAGAGCAGTATGTGGGATAATAGTATGGAGTACAGTTAACAGCAAAGTTAACTGCATTTTGGGCTTGAACCAATGATCACCAAAGACAGGATGTTGCTTTGTAAACATTTCAGTTGTTATATTGTTTTGTAACATTCTGCTCTCCCTTATTCTGAAGTTGGTATTTACATAACATATAAAACCCAATGCCTGAAAGAGGCATGTGGAGATAACTTCTACAAGCCCTTCCTTCAGGCTCGTTGCTGAAGCGGTGTCAGCTGGAAGAGTCACCACTGAGGGATGCAAGGTGTTCCTGCTCAGTTCTCTCCTGAATTCCAGCTCCTTGGAGACTCACAGTTCCTATGCTAAGAGCAGGGACATGTTGTTTCAGTATTTATTGGGTAAGACAGATGCCCTCGTTCCTTTGTCATTTCTATCAGATGAGCTTTCCAGCTGGGAACCTCATTTCCAAATAGTTCTTCAACAAAAATTACATTCCTTGGACTGCTTGTTCTCAAAAAGTGCTCCAAGTGACCTTAATGCCTTCTCAGCTATCCTTTACAGCTGAGAAATATTTCTAAATGTAAGGTCACCAATTACAGTGATATGTATTACTACTAAACTTGGCATGTGTAACTAAAGATGGTCTTGTGGCTAACATACAAGGTTAGGACAGAGGAAGTTATTTTCTTGTTTGCTTCTGTGAACTTTTTGTAATTATTTTTCTGCTACATCTCTCAGTCTTCCCATCTATGAAGTGGGAAGTGCTTGCCTTACCTGGATATATGAAAGTTTCTGAAAGTCCAACAGCTGTCTTTATGGAAATACAAAGTGCTTGGGTCTTTCTGATAGTACCCACACCCTAAGGGCTGACCTGTTGGCTTGCTTCTCACAGCTAGAGTCAAATGGAACTTCATACCTGCCTGCAAGCAGAGTGATAGTTATCACCAGATCTGAGAGCACCCTTGATCTAGACTCTGCTCCAAGGGACCAGACAGTGTATGTTTCGAAGTAAAACTTTCATTCTGTTAGGTATCTCTTCAGAATTCTCTTGTTAGGAATACTTCTGCCCCTCATCAACATTATACCTGGGGACCTGTTGATTGCCAGCAGCAATTAATGCAATGCTGGTAGCAGTGCTTGGGAAGGCATGGAAGTGATTGACTTTCAAATTCAGGGCTGCTGTTTGCAGGCCTGTGCTTCAGGGAAAGCCTGTAACAAGGTTTCTGTCTAGAAACTGAGTGTATTTGATGTGAAATAGTAAACAGGGAAATAATGTACAGAAAAGTTGACTGTACTTCTTTTAGTGAGCAGAGCTGTACTTTTAAGTCCACTTTAGAAGTAGGTTTTGCAAGACAGAGCCTTAGACACTTTGGAGGGCAATCCTCTTGGCGTCCCAAAAAGAACATTGCAGCCTCTAATTAAGCGGAGTATTAACTACCTTATCTCCTTGATGAAACTTGGTAAGCTCTGCTCTGACAGACGTGCACACACAGCTTTCTCCCTGGAAATTTGGAGGCTAAGACATGCTTTCTCTATCATCTATATGATTTATTTTTCCCCTGGCTATTCCTCTGGAGTTGCAGTAATGTACTGAACCAAGTGCAGCTGTCTTTGCGTTGAGTCGTATTTGCATAGAGCTCTATTTGCATGTTGGCTTGTGCTGCCGTATAATATTAATAAGGTATTAAAGGAGAGCAGGGCGAGGGGGAGGGGCACGTTAAGATTTCAGTCTTGTCTAAGCAGAGCCGTGCAAATAAATTTCCTTTTATCCAGAATTAATGACTAATACGTTAACTGGCCTCAGAGTGGGATTTTGCTTGCTTGGGAATGATGTCTGCAGCAAGAGGCTGTGCTTCCCATTCCATCTTCCACACCCTTGGAGATGTTAGTGGATTTGTCCATTTTGGCTGGAAGCTGCAAGGCTTCTCATGCAAGGAAATCTCTCTGGTTACAATCCTGCATGTCTGGAAATAAATGCAGCCAGTAGAAAGCCACAGCATGGGGATGGATGAGAGGCAGAAAGGGGGAAGGGGGTAGGGGAGGGTGTGGAAACAAAGGAAAAAGGGGGAAAGAACAAGTTTTTTACCAAGAGAAAGCTAATGCCTTGAACTCAGACTGAGCTCATGCCCATAACAAATGTTTCAGCAGAAGGGTATGTCCGCCAGAGGCAGGAGAGTTGGGGTTACCTGCCATCATTCAGTGCGGTGGCTGTGCTTGACATCCAGATCTATCCTTGCCCCAGCGATAGCCTGGCCTGGGCATCTGTTCTGCCTTGTGTGCCAGGCTCAGCAGCAGCATGTGCTAACCGAGGTGATGGTACTGACACTGTGGTCCGAGGGGCTGCCTGTTAGTCTGTGAGGGAAATGGGCAGGGAGAAGCAGAAGAGACAGATCCCTTGCCTGACCAGTTCTCAGGAGAGCCAGGGTGGGACCTTGGAAACTCGACATTTGCACATAATTAGCTCTCAGTGATGCTAATCTGATTGCAGGACCCTAGGAGCCCACTTGCAGTAGCTCATGTTGGGGGGAGGCCATTAGGGTGATCTCCAGGGAGGAGTCACCTTCACTCTGCAGAGTAAGAAGTACTTCTGGAGCTGGCACCCCTGGTACCTTTTTATCAACAGCCTGAAGAAGAAGGGGAGCTGTTCTAGAAGGACTTCTTTTATAATCAGGGCTTTATTAATTTGCTCTGTCCTGAATACATGGGTGATTACGGGAGGGCCAGAGTTCCCATGTGCAGGAAGAGAGGTGCCTTAGCCCCAAGCAGGTTTTCATTGCCTGTCCTTGGGTTTGGTGGGCCAGAAGTTTTCCAAACCTAGCTTGTCACTAGTGTGCTAATTCTGAGTCAGCTTTCCCCAGGGTGCCGTCCAGCTGAACTGGGTTGGCTTATCCCGAAGTCTTGGTGGTTTAACTCAGAATGAAAGTATAAGAAAGGTGGTAGGGAATGCAGTGTTCCTGTCTCCATGCTCAGTTCACATTGTAGACATTTCGGTGCTAACATGGTATTCCCACAAGTCACTAGGGGGAACAGTTTGATCTTTCTGTGGAGATGGTGCCATGTTATGGGGGAAGCTCTGTTCTTAATCAGTGCTGAAGCCGTGAGGGGAAAAACAAGTCTGCGACATCACTTGGCAACACAATTATTATAATAGGGTTTGCTTCTTCCTACACTGCCCAACTGAATTATTTTCTCCATATGGTGGAGCTACTCTGTTTTTAACTGGTTCTTCCTGCCCCTTCACCAGATGGCTGTTTTTATGCAGGACCTCTCAGCTCTTGCACATTGTGCCTTGCTGAGCTGAGAGCAGGGAAAGGAATTCACATGAAAGCAGGGTCAGGACAGGTGCTGCTGTCCCTGATCATGGGGGGGTGAACATACCTGGAGCTGGACCTTAGGCATCAGTGAGATTAATATTCTACCTATTGCCTAACAGGATAACTCGAAACAAACATCCTGTTTGTTTTTGGTGGTCACGAGATTTTGATGAGATCATGGAGTTGAAGGAGCTGAAATTGGGCTGAACACTAGAAAGTCTTCCCCTTCTTGGTTTCCAGCTCACTTCAGGCATGACCTGTAGCAGCTCATTGTCATCCTTGTCTTGGGTGTTAAGCACAGCTTGGCTAATACATTGCAATCCTGTCTGTCTTCTTGCTATTTTTGTCTTCCTAGGGCAGGGCACCCACCTGTAAGCTTCTTGTTGCTCTCCAGCTGCCAGGGGATCCTTGTCCTGCATCACAGCATGCCTCTGTTTGAGTGCATCCTTGTGATTCCAAAGACACAAGGAGAAGGGGGAAAAAAAGAAAAAGGACACATACAGAAATTCCAACAGTAGGTGTAAAGTGTTTAAGAAAGATAAATCACTTCTGTAATTTACACTTAGGAGAAAATAGCCCATCAGAGTTCTGGGTAGCCAGGCACTCTGCATCTGTATTCAAGGGCCTTCCTCATTTGCTTTTAGTCTGCTTTTCTAAAGAAATGAGATGTGTGTGATCACACTGCTGCTGTGTTCCCCCTAACTTTGGAATCTGGTGGACAAATTCAAGCAAATTCGATGCAGGGGGAGAGGTCTCAGTGGTATTGAGTTCTACATGTTTCATGAAAATAGGCAGCTGGGCAGAGACCCTGTTAATGCATGCCCCGAGGGAAGGGCTGCGGTGGCGGCTTGCCAGTTAATATCTAGTGTTGGAGGAGTGTCTCTGTACAGGAGCTCAGTCCTGAGACCTCTCTCTGTAGGAAACAGCAGAAGTCTTTCTCTGGCCTTTTCTTTTTTATTTTTTTTTCCCTTGGTGAGACTTGAAAATAAAAATAACACTTTTCATCTTCAAAAGGCTTTACAAACATCAGCTAATTAATCCTTCCTTCATCTAGTTTGCTACTTCAAGGAAAAGTGGAAAGGCAGAGATTTTTCTGAAAGTGAGTGAGGTGGATCCTCAGAGAACCCATAACAATTCTGGAGGGTCTGTGGCTGTTGCTCCAGTCCAGAGCATGCGGCTCTGTACCGTGTTGTTGACTGTTCTTTGTTTCTGTAACAAATAAATAAACAATGGAATTCAAAGAAATACCGAGAAATGTCCCCAACACATATGCCTCATCTATGCCTAAACCATCAATCTGAAAGAACTGTAAATGGGCTTAATCAGGAGGTCAAGAAAATTCCTATCATTAAATTTAGATCTTTAAAATCGATCATACATGCGATACTCAAATTTTGTCATAAATTACCCTGAAAACATAATAAGGGCATTTCCTGCTCTTCTCTTGATGTCCCTGAGGATCTTGCAGGCAGTGTCAAAACCAGAAGCTTTAGATATCTCCTGGTCTAGTTCTCTTCTCCCTTGGTCCAGCAAACCATACTTGGGCACAGTGTCAGTGGCCCTCTCCACTGGAAGAAAGAAGATCACTATAAACCAGGCCTTCCTGGAGTAGTCAACACAAGGGGTGGGGATGGGAGGAGGGCACAGAGCACAGCCAGCAGTAGGTGTAGGTGGGTTTTACTCTCTTGTATTCAAATGAGTTCTGTGATCGGGTGTTGTACTGATGGTAGCTCTGACTTCTGGTCTGGAGCCATCTGTGCCTTGTCTGTGTGCAGGATGGGCATCAGTGCAAAAAACCAGTGCTCCTGGTGGGTTTTCCCTTGATCTCAGCTGTCAACCAGGTCTGGAAGAGGTGCCAGGATCACCTCCAGTAACAGGGATGTGGTGTGGAGCATCACAAAGGTTCAGTAATGAGGTACTCCACTGAGTGAAGGGGGAAGCTGTGAAGAGGGGGTGAAGAGCTGAACAAGCTGTGCCTGTAGCTGGAATATCTGTACCATGGTCAATCCCGAAGATGGTGGGCCATGGTTATAGCCATCCTGTGCTGCTTTCCTGAGAACTTGGCTGAGGGAAGCCTCATCTGAGTGCTTGCAGGCATGGGAGCAGTGAGTTTGTCTGAGGAAGGGTTTGGAGAAGCGTGTGGATGAGAGGTTTTGCATTTCACCTCTGGGACATGGGAATCAATGTCAATTGTGGATTTTTTCCAGCATCCTCTCCATGGTCTGTTGTGGATCCAGCTGGTCTGATGCTGTGATTTTTTTTTATTTTTTTTTTTGGTCAGGTGTTGTTTTTTTTTTTGTCCCTCCACGATCATTTGGAACCACATTAGAATATTTTGGTGTGGTGAGAGTCATTACATTTGATACAGTGAGTTAGCCTTGGAGGGCAGCAAGTCAACAGGTGCTGTGCTTTTGGTTTTCCTCGACAGTGTGAAGGAGGCCTATACCTCCTTGGTTTTTCTGGATCCTACCTGTGCCTAGTACTTTGCTATCAGGATCCTGAGGTGAACATTGTAGAGCTCAGCAGCCTCAAAGACACTGCAAAAGCTTTTGCTCTAGGTTTTTTTCTCAAGAGAAATCCTGTATTTAATTTCTTTTTGAGCCTACTCCTACTGGCTTTTCCAGGATGTTTTTCTCTTCATTACCACTCTGAACTTCTCTGGAGTCTAAAACAGGACATGCATACAACTTTGTATCATTGTGCTGGCTTTTGTCATGCAATCTTTTTGCTTTTGTCAGCAAATTTTTTCTATTCCACTTTTCATCAACAATGACTCTCATTGCAGATATGGTTGCAGTTAGAAAATAATTATTTTAGTATTGTTGGAGCGTGAATTAATTATAGTTTCTGGTGGGACAGAAAAAAGCAAGAACAGAAAATGGTTCTCAATCAGGCAGAAGTTTTCGTTATTTTATACATATTTACTATTATTCTACAGCTGAAAAGCCTGGATCCAGAAATACTGCAGAAGGATGAAGTGGTGGTTACAGAACGCAAATTCTCAAAGGAAGTTATTTTAGGTTTCCCCAAAGCAAAAAAAAAAAAAAAAAAAAAAAAAAAAAAGCCCTCAGGCTTCCCTGAATCAGAAACGTGGTGCTGTACTTCGGGTAGAAACACATCAAGTTCCTTGCAAATTTGTTGTCTTCAAATCATTGCCTTGCACTTCCCCTGCCCATCTCTGCATAACCCATATTTTGGCTGCTCATGTCTGTGTGCATAAATATGCAAGAAAGGAGTCCAGAGTGGCTCTTAAAGCCTAGGTTGGGTTTGCTGGACTGGTAGATAGAAAAATTACTTTCTTATTTCTTTTTCCTTTTAGACTGAGAAATTCAGATCAGGCATCAGGAAGACGCAGTAAACAAGGAGCCTGGCGTTGCTGTTTTTAGACAGGCACTGTTCGGAGTAGGATTGCGCTTTAGGAGGTGCTAAGTATGTTCAGCAATATTGGCATTTTGTTTCAGTTGGGTGAAGATCCAAAAGAAATCTGAGCCCTTCATGAATGGAAACGGTCTTCCCTCATATGCCCCTACATTGCTTCTCCCTCACAGGGCAGGTGTAAAGAGCTGCATCCCTTCCACCTCCGTCCCACCTCAGCGTCTGCTGAGAGGTGGTAGCTTCTCACATCTGGTGAAGGAAAGGCAGGAAAGCCCTCAGGCTCCCTTTCCCTGGCCACACTGCCCTGCGGGGATCACAGAAGCCGTGCTACTTAATCCTTCAGCCGCCGTGGCACGTTGCGGGGCGGTGACAACGGGCATAAGCAAAATACATAATTAATAAAGCAGCAGTGGCTGGCATTTGCTGCTTGGCCATGGTTGGGACGTGAGGAGAAGCGGCGGGGTAATTATAGATGTGAAAAATGAGGCAGGAACACGCAGTAACCTTTCTAGGTTAGCTGTCCCTGTGATCGATGGCCTGCATTGTTTTCTCACTAACCTTTTGGTGAACCTACCCTTAGAATAACGGGGGAAATACAGTTATTTCTTTCCCCATCTTGTTTGTTGGTAAAGCACTTGTGTACCACCTTATTATTGCTCCCTAAATATTGCCATGTGTTGGTAGTAAATCATATGGTGGGGAGTGACCTGCCCCTCATGCAGGGACCTTCTGTCCTGCCCCTGCCCAGCTGGAGGCTGCCTGCCTGTTGAGGTGTGGGCAGCAGCACTGACTCTGTCTTAGTTCCAGTTAAACCAAAAAACGTGGCTTTCCACAGCTGAAATAGGTGTCAGGGAGCTGCGGGGATAGAGGTGGGGAAGGGTGAAGTAAAGAAGGTAACGAAACCAAAGGTGTACACTGTAAGGTTTTTGGTGGAGGGACAGGGAAGCTCCAAGACACTGGGGCAATAAATTCATGGGCTTAGAACTGGACGAAAGTGTCTTTAGGAGGAGGTGTTGGGTCCATTTGCATCCCCTGCTGCTTGAATGTACTGTGATTTTACCTGTCAAAGGCAAACTTGCTCTGTTTTCACTAATTTCTAGCACAGCTCTCAAATGATGAGGTTTCTGAGAGCTGCAATCAAGTTCACGAAGCCCCAACTCCTTTGTCAGGAGGAGGACATTTTGGTTCAGGCATTTCTGGAGGAAAGCATATGATATACACCAGATAAAATTGCAACATGTAAAAAAAATGTGAAGAATGTCAGGAAATGTTCTTGAACCCTGCAGTTGACTTAGCAGAGAGCTAAATGGTTACAGGCAGTCACGATAATTGAAGATAGGAATGTATACATAAGAGAGCCCCTTCTTTCAAGAAAGGGTGGATCTTTGCCTTCATGTCCTGGGAAGTACTTCTGATTATTGTATTTGTTTTTCTGGAGTAATTACTAAACTTCCTCTCAGCCAAAAGCATTACTGATATATGGGGATTTCTTCGCCCTTTACAAGGACAGTACTGGCTACTTACAAAACAGTCAAATTAAGAAATGACATCTGTACTGCAGTATGATCCAAGGACAAATTAGTAGTTAAAATTAATCAGATGGGAGTCAATCCAAATTCCCTTCGCGTACGGCAAAAAGTTTCTTTCATGTTTTTTTTTTTTTTTCTGCAAGATTTGTCTCTCCAAAATTTCTGTCATGGCCACCTAAGATTTTAACATGCAGGAAATGTTTATATTTTTTTCAGAACAGTGGGAGAGCTTTAAGGATTTGTTTTGGCAAGAAAAAAATGAAACAGTAAAAGGAGACATTTGAAGAGTCCCAGAAACAAATATATGACTATGTGTTGACATGTTATGAAGGTGTTGGGAGCGACTCCTTACTTAAAATTGTGTTGAAATTTGCACTTACTATGGATTTAAATTCATCAGCTTCACACTTTAATGATTGAATTTAGGCTTCTGATTTGGTACAGAGATGCGTTGGAGAACAATTGAATTTTCCATGCGATGGTTTTAAATAAAGAATGAACTTAACTTTGCAGAAGACTTTATTTTAAAAGTCTTTCTTCTGAAGTGGTGCCTTTCTCCCCACAAGCATCATGGTGCCTTTGGGACTATTTGCACACCACGTTCTTGCTTTATTTTGGTTTTCTGTCTGGCTCCAGAAAGATGTGTGACATTACTGGTTAAAGTCCGAGTTGTTCCTCTGCTACAGCTGCAAGGGACCTCTTCCATCTCTGGACAATGGAGCAATTGCAGTCTTTGGCCCTAAAATATGGTAGCTGCAGGAGCCAGGCTCGTAGCGGTCACCCCAGTGGGTCAGGGATTGCGTTTTGTTCAGGCTTACTTGCAGATCCCTTCTTAGCAGATGCTGAGCTTTTATTTCCAGAGTGATAAGGGATCCCAAATTTGGTTGCAAGTCTTTTAGCGTGGGGACTGTTTTCTTAGATTTTTTTACAGCATCCAGTACAGTAGGGCTCTACTTAACACTTCCAGATGTTGGCCCTAATATAAATGCAATAAAAATAAATTAAATTCAGAGTGGATTTGTGTTTCTGCAATCTGTGGAAAAGGAATGTTTTTCCACAGTGCTGTGCCCTGCTACTTGTACGGGGGGCTGTTGTCACCTGCTCTGCTGACTGTGCTGATTCAAGTGGGACTTGAGTTGAAAGTGGAGATTTTCAAATCTCTGCAGCAGGAATAGCCAACTGGGGCAGCTCCAAGGGGTCCCTGCTGTTCCCAGCCACACACACCTACCTCCATGTGCAGATGGGCAGGCATTCCCAGGATTTTTCTTTAAACTTCTTTGTAGACCAGGCAGGTCCTCATAGTGTATAGGCAGGGTGCTGTGACTCACCAAGCAGGGCTTAAAAGTGAGCCTTGGATTTTATGAGCCGCTCCCAGCATGGCTGCTATCTTGCTGGGTCGTATCTACAGGTCATTTTGCCCTAAAATCTGCCCTACCTCAGTACTACCCATCTCTTTTGCAAGAGCCTTCAAATCCACATATTGTTATTGCTATTCCCTAATATCATAACTAGAAGACAGGGTCTAATAGATATGGCATGCTGTTTGCAAGGACCCCGCTTCTTTTCTTGGCTTTGCTGTGCTCTCACCGTGTGATCTTGGGCGAACTGCTCCACCAATCTGTTCCCCTGTCACCACACATCGTCTTAGATCATCAATTCTCTGGAGCAGACACAGTCCCTTAGCATGTTGTGTTTTAGCGTCTAGCGTTATGAGGCTCCAGTCTCCGCCGGGACTTCTGTGTGTTACAGAAATACAAATAGTTGCTGCTAATAATAATATTAAATCTGTGTGGCTCTTCAGAGATAAGTAAAGGGCAATGCTCCTTTCTCCGAGGAGCAGGCAGGATAAGTACTTTATTTTTGTCTTTGTCTTTTTCTAATTATAAAGAAAGAAAGCGGCCAGTAGACATGATTAAAAAAAGGGGAAAAAAAATAAGGCTGCAGTAATTTGATATTTTTAGCCTCAGACCTGCTACTTGCTCTGTGAAGCCAATCTTAGGATCATGGCCTGAGTCTGGTTCATATCCATGTTTGCCAGGGATAGAAATCGTTTGGAGCCTTTTATTGACAGTTGGCTCAGCATTCAGGCTAATCCCATAAAACCACCATGCAGCTTGATGCAACTTCCAGTGTTTGCTGCGAACAAAAGTCTCGGGAACGTTACAGATCAGACACGAGAAGCTTCACTTGGCTGTTACATGGCAGGGTTCTGGGCTGGAACGATAAGGGGCTGGGATGGAACTGAGTGTGGCAGAATGGGAGGCCGTCGGAGATGAGAAGTCAACTTTTGTTTGTTTCTGTGTGCTATGGGATTTTTTCAATTATTATTTCATTTCCAAAGAAACGCGGCAGCAACAACAAAAGGTCTTAAATATTCAGCAGTGAAAACAATAGATTTTGAAAAGGAAAACAAAAAGTTAGAGCCAGCTCTGGCATTGGTGGACATTTGGCTCTGAGGGAAGCGAGAACAGCTTGGATTTGCATAAATTGCATACTGCGGGTCAGAAAGCAGAGTCAGAATTATGCTTTCATTGCAGTGGCATGAATGGGAGCGCATAATTGGCATTCTTCCCCTCTTGATCAGATGCCTCCTTCAGGGGATTTCTGCACCCAATACGTTGCAGCTCATCCATTCACTGCCTGGCATGGATAGGGCTTTTGTTTTCAAATTATGATTTTTCTATTCTCTGATTTCTTCCATAACTTGGGAAAGCCCAGCCCTCCCCCCGTGCACGGCCCTTTGTTTCGGAGAACAACCAGAGGTCGTGCTGTGCTGAATGTAGCTGTTGTTGCATCACCCCCCTGTGCATGTTTTTGCGCTTCTGGGTCAGCGTGGAGCTGATGACCCCTGGGGGCAATGGTCATGGTGCTCTGTGTTGTTCACCTCCTCCGAAGTTTATGGATTCCTGCATTTCTGAGTCCGAAGAGATGAGCATGATTGTGGTCAGTCCAGTAGGGCTTCCTCCAGGGATGTACAATGCAAAGATGCACTCACTTCTGGCTGGGGCAAGCTTAGCATGTCTCTTGGTCAAACCCAGGGCCTGGCTTTCTTTTCCATTATTGGGCTTTTCTTGACTTTTATGATTTCCAGCTAAATTGCAACGAGGACTTGCTGGCTGAATCAGGTTCAGCAAAGCACTTAAATGCATGCTTAACTTGAGCTGCATCCAGGGCCCCCGCCAGGACTCGGACGTGTGTGTGCTTCAGGTGATGTGCATGGTAAATGCTTCCAGCAAGTGCACAGAGTGCTGCTGAAAACTCGTGTCCATTCAGACATCAGCAGCCACATGGAAGCCTTTCCAGCTGGATGTCATGTCCTGGTCATCCTCCCCATGTGGTTCCTTGTCAGCACTGCTCTCAGGGCTTCCTCTCTCATTCTGGTTATATGTTTGCAGTTTGCTTCTCCACAGAGCCACTGGCCAGACCATGTGCCTCATGCCACTTTGTCCTGTCCCTTCCTAGGACCATGCCCAGCCTGCTGTTGATCTTGGATCAGTTCAGTGGCAGTGGCAAATAGCAACTAACAGCTACTGATGGCTGGGGCCTGCCTCTTCATTTATTAACAGGCAAATGTTTTAACCTGTCAGTGTTAAGAAATTATATTGATTGGAGAGATTTTTTTTTATTCCTTCGGTCTGCTAATCAAAAGGGCAACTTCTCCTGTAGTATCTTCCTGCTGTGGGCTCAGTTCTACTGTACCTTGTTCAAAAAATCTTTATTTTCAAGGCATGGGGAAAATTATGTTTATAAAATATAAACTATGGGAATTTTCATTCCCCTCTGGCTTTAGGAGGAGGAGAGCAGCTGGTAGAGAGTGGATGAGAAAGGCTTTATCTGCTATATTTTGGTTACTGCGCTTTGAGTGATGGGTTTAATAATTGATAGAGCAATTTAGCAATGATCCATAATCCTGAAAGAAGCCTACGCTCCCCTCCCTCTCCCTCCCTTTCTCCTTCCCTCCGAGACTGACAGGCTGCTCTCAGTGGTTTTGTCTGCAAAATTTCATCCCTTGGTTTCTGTAAACAGCCTGACATGGGAGAGGGGGAAAAAAGCAACTGTTTCTAAATCTTTTGTCTTGTTTCCACAAACAGCTGTGCTCCCTTCTCCAGCTTTGGGCTTCAGTCATTTATTTGCTCACATGCTCTAGCTGAAGAGAGCAGGAGGTTTTCTTTAAGGCCCTAACCTAAATGAGGTGTATATATGCAATGTATGTAGGAAAGCAGAGTGGTGCAGAGCCTCCCAGCAGGGACCCCTCCCTCCCCATTTAAACCCAGGCTTTGTTCATGGCTGAATCCATCTTTCTTAATCCCAGGAAAGGTGCAAAGTGATGACAAGTGCTTGATATGTAAGCGCGGTTTACTTGAAAGTCTTCCAGGATTAACCTATGGAAATTGCTTTTTCCAAGAGCCTCATGTGGGTGGTGGCAGTGAACATCGGGCTCCTATTGGAGTGCCTGACATGTGAGTGTCTATGTGACACCTGATTTTTAAAGATGGATGCAAACCCATGGCAATGTAGGGCTGTGTTTTCAGGTGCATGGTGTGCATCCCCTCCATGAGGTAGGGAGTTTCAGAGCTCCTGTGTGGATTGTCTGCCTCTCTCTTCATCCACAGTCAGTGCGGGAAGAGAGGGGGAAAGATGAGACAGAAAAAGGAGACAGACATGGTAAGCAAGAGAGAAAAAGAGACAAGGTTATAGGTACTGAGTATGTGTTGAGGCCAAGGCAGGGTGAAGAGAGGGAGGAGGGGCAGCCTGGCAGAAAGCCGGGTATAGGCAAAGTCAAGTGAGATGTATTATGTTTTTCCATATGTATTACATAGATGCCAGATTGACAACAAGTTGTAATTAAGCATGACATAAAATCAGCTATGCACAGCTGTATTATTCCTTAAAATTACAAGGGGTGAGGTCCTCTGGGGCACAGCAGAGTCTATGGATGCTCCGCCATGGGAGGTCTGTAAAACAAGCTGGCTGAATGCTTGCCAGGAGTGACACAGACATTGATTGGATGGCCCAGGATTGGGACAGGGAGGGAGTGGGTGACTTTCCTGGGGTCCGGGCTAACCCTGTCAGCCTCTGACACCGATCTCTGGAGTATTTTCACCCTTCCCTGGTGGAACATGAGTGGTGTCAAGGGGTGAGTAGTATATTCAGCTTTTATGATTTATTTGCTATTAAATGCCCTTAGCAATGATAGGCTCACTAGGCCTGGTTGGTAATTACGCCAGTCAAGTTCAGGAGTAATTGTTGTGTAACTTGCTTTCTGTTTTTAAAAGACCTAACTCTGTGTGTGTACACTTGATAAAAACACCCTGGGACCTGCATCTGTACCCCCGAAGCACTCCCAACTATGTAATATTTTGTCTGCATGCAGAAGGATCTTAGTGACCTTCCTACTGAGAAATGTATAGTTACTGTACCTTACAGAGTTAGAGTAGTTCAGGAGGGAAGGGGCTTTTATTTAGCCCAACCTGATGGTCAGGGTAGGGTCTGCCGTGAGATAAAGATCAGGACTTTGTCTTGCTGGGTCTTAAAACCTCCAAAGATAGCAACTGCACAATCCCTCAGGGCCGCCTGTGCTGGTGGTTCATTTATCAGCACAGTGGAGGTGTTTTCCCCATTCCCAGTGGCAACCTCCCCCATTTCAGTTTGTCTGTCATCTCCACTTCCTGCTACCAACCTGAGTGAATAGCCTGGCACCGTTTTCTCTATGTGGCAGAGGAGAAGGAGGCAGGCTGCTGTCATGTATGCCATGACCGTCCCTCCTCACACTGAGGTTACTCCAGTTCAGCCATACACTGGAGTCCCCAGGCTGAATGTGGTGTCCAGATGTGGCTGGAGGTGGGTCATCACATTCCTTGGTCTGCTGGCCCTGCTCCAGGGAGGCTGTTGTGGCAGCTGCTACCCAGGTCCTTGTTTCATGCCCACTGCCCCGCAAGTCAAGGTGCTCATGGCCACTCCAGCTGAGCAGTTCCCCAGTTGTCACCAGGGCTCATCCATCCCAGGGGCTGGACTTGGAGTTTGTCCTGGCTGCATTTCAGGAGGTTCCCATTGGCTCATGTCTCCTGCCTGTCCAGGTCCCTGTGTGTCGCAGCCCTGCCCTCAGGTGCATTGCCAGGTCTCTTCAGTCTGGCATCACCCATAAACTCAATGAGAATATACTCTGCCTCCTCCTCTGGGTCAGTGATAAAGATGTTAAACAAAACTGGTCAGGGATAAACCCCTGCGGTACCTCACTTGTTACCAGCCTCCAGTTTATATTTATGTCCTGTAATATAAACCATCACCGAAGGCTGAGGGGATCCAGCTTCCAGTCCTCTGAGCTGATACAGATATTTTTTGATGTGTTGCAGACTAATCTTGAGGGATGGGTGAGGGCAATGTGAGCAATGCAGTGTTGGAGCTACCCTCTAGTGGTGGTTGTGCTGGTGGTCTGACAGCCCTGTAAATGGCTCAGGCTACACCCACAGTCCTTTCCAGAAACCAGATGTACCTGTGTTTGATCTGTGAAGTAGAGAATGTATTTATAGGCCTTTTAGAGGCACTGTCCCTGCTTATCACTCAGACCAACACATCTTTGTGGGCAAACCGTGATAGATGGGGTGGCATTCCTCAGTGGCCCTTTCCCTCCCTCATAAATACCTGTGTTGACTAAACTCACCAGGGTTTGAACTTTGTGCTGGAATCTGAAAGGCATGGCATGCCTGCATGTTCTGGGATAAGTCCTGACTTCCAGGGATGTCCCTTGCTGAGATTCTGTTGGATTGGTGTTTCCCAACATGGTCCAGAGATCATCTCACAGTCCTTGAGGCCCCACCAAATGGTCTGCAGAGCTTTACCACCTCTTTATGGGTTTCAGCTGAGCATTCAAACTGACTCCAGAACTTGGGGATGCAGGAGAAACGCAGAAGTCCCTCTGTAAGCCAGCAATGAGAGTGAGCCCATCTCTCCCTTGCAGAGTGACACAGGTGGGGTTTGGAGCTTCTCTCCTCTCCACTGCATGGGACAGGGAGTGAGTGAGCGAGCAGGAGCTGTTGATGCTTCTAGGTGTTAAGCTCTGGCCCTGATGGCTGGCTTTATCACAGACTCTGGAGCAGAGGATGGCCTTCGTCTGGGGGTCATCTATATTTGATGTCTGCATCCCTTCCATGTGTCTGTACGAGTGGAGGAGGGCTGAGGGAAATACCAACGGTAACGTTTTACTTCCAGAATATGAGCCTGTCTCCTTTTACATGCCTTCACTTAAGAAGTGATTTGGGGTCTGAGAGGTACAGAGGGACAAAAAAAGATGCTGTGTGCACTCCACTTCATTAAAAAAGAGCTAAGAGCACTTTGCATCCTGCTGTATCTGGCAATAAAAAGTGGATACAAAATATAAAAGGATCAAGTGAGTGGGTATGAGAGTCCATAACGATGCCAAAGAAATGGTTCACCTGAGAGGAGGATAGAGCCCCCTCAATTGAATAAAAACCCCTTTGTAAGACACATGAAGAATGCAGTTCCTTGTCCTCACAGGAGGTATCGGTGCATAGGAGAGCACGAGCCCTGAGTGGGGTCAAGCCCTGGGTGTGCAGCTGGTCAGTGCTTGCCTGCTCAGGCAGAGGGCTTCAGCTCCTGCCTCTCTGCCTCTGCCCGGGGCTTCCTGGGTGGAGATGTGAAACCTGCTGCTTCCTAGAATTCAGGCTTTAGCAGGTGAGACTAGCAGGTAGAGTAAGACAGGAGCTATGTATGTCAGCTCAGAGACATCATTACTGGAGGTCTGTCTGCACTGCCTGCAGCTGCCTGCAACCTTCTTCTAGAAGCATCATCCCAAAGACGAGAAGCAGGAACACTTTCTGCTCAAGGTGCCAGCAAGTATCAAGTTTTGAGTTATATTTTTGACTGGTATGTATACTTGTCCATGGAGGACTCTGCTGAGACTATCACACTTGGCCGTGGGACCCTACCAGAGGTGGTAAATTATCCCTGAGGAGGACAGTTTGCAGGGAAGTTTTAAAATTCAGAAAGAGCCCAGCTCTCTGAATCCCAGTCTGTGGAAATGAATTTTTTTGGCATTTGTTTTTAATGTCCTGTGATGTGTGGGTGAAAAAGCCAGTGAGCTAGACTGGTAATTAATTTTTCTGACAGAAACACCAGACAATGAAATTACCCTGCCACAAAGCAGGGTTGCTAAAGTAAATACTCTGCCAGCGGCAGGCCTGAAAGCAGGATGGGGTCATATGTGAGGTGCAAGCAAATGATGAAATGGCACTTCTGCCTCTGAGGACCTGCGAGTGCTGCCAGCACGTGGACCCTCACGCCCTGGGTCCCCCACACTGGCAGCTCTCTGGGACACATGGGCACATTCAAGCTGGGCTCCAATGTAGTGAATGACTTGCTGGACCCAGGGCTGAGCCAAGGAGCAGTTCACCCTTTGCTGTCCAGGCGAGTAATTTGGTCGGAAAGGGGTAACAGATGTGTAAAGTGGGGATGGGCTGGTTGCTTTTCTTCTGGAGACAGAGGCTCTTGGCAGGGCCCTTCAATTTTTCCCAGGTTGGTGGCAAATGATTTCTAAATCTTTGGTCTACGCTGCTGAGATCTGTGTGAGCTATAGAACAGGTTGTGCCTGCACATGCAGAAGGGGAGTGCCTTTTTCTGGGAGACATAGAGGGCAGCTCATGGAAGAGGAAGGACAGGAGGGCAAAGTTTTCTGTTTTCATTCCGTGTGTCTTGTACAGGAGACAGGAGTTACTGTGCCAAGCGTGTTGCAGATGCCAAAAAAACTGGCAGAGAGCAGCAAATGGGGATGTTCTTGTATGTATCAAGGTATCTGGCAATGGGCTGCCACTGTGTGGTGTCAGACTAGATCCTCACCACAATTGAAAGGTTTAGTGAGTCTGTTAAAAAACAAACAAATGTACTGTTGGTACAAAAAACACTTCTCTATGCAGCCATGGAGGGATCTGCTGAAGACCTCACTGCTGTTCCAGGAGGACCTGCTGCCATGTGCATTGTCCTTCCGATTTATGATTGCAATACTCTGATGTGCACACTTTAATAGGGCATTTTCCCTTGTTGCATAGTGTTAGCAGCTGCCAAATGGAGAAATCCCACACGAGAAGGGACCAAGACATGGAAACTGCCTTCTGTCCCTTTGGAAAAGACAGTTACACCATTCTTATTGCTGAGCTAGATCTGAGTGCTTTTTGGAATTCAAGGATCAGTTCTGGAGTGGACTGCATGGACATTTTAGGACCATAGTTATTTAATGCATTAATTATCTGTAAAAAGTGGTGGACCAGTAGTGAAGTGTTCAAGCTTGCAGATATCACACACTTGCTTAGGTTAGGCTGCAGAAAAGAGTGAGGAGCATTTAAAGGGCTGTATCTAGATTACAGAAAACATTATGCCAGATCAGTGCAGTACTGAAAAGCAGTAAACATTGGAAGAGGAAACATGAACTATTTCTACATAATTCTATGTCCTAAATTAACTGCAACTCTTCTGGAGGGAGGACTGTGTGTCTCAGAGGATCTCCCAGATAAAACATCTGCTGAAATGCCTCATGTCACTCCAAAAGCAAACAAAATATTAAGCTTAGGGAAGACTGGAATGCAAAAGCATTCTGCAAATAGTGTAAAATAAGTCTAGGGAATATCCTCATGTTTAACTCTTTCTAGGTCAGTTCAGCCTGTCTCCAAGCAGTCATGTCAGAAAGAGGAGTTGTAGGGTCAGGCAATGGAAGTGGATTGAAACATCTGTGGGGTGGTACACTGAGAAGGCATAAGGTGCTACAGACATGGGAGAACAGGGCAGAGACACAAAAATAGCTTGTGCTAAAGGAAAGGTGATTCAAGCACTTTCATCTTCACCTCTAGACCAATTTGTGTAAACATGAGGTGAGAGGTAACAAATTTAAACATGATGAAGGAAAATTAGGCTTTAAACAACTGAGTTAAGATGCTATTCAAAACAGAAGGTTGTCTATGGAACTCTGTGCCACAACATGTGATTGAAGTCAAGATCTCACCTTGTCTTAAAAAATTGACATATTTATGTTAAGGAAGAGAGGAGTTTCACATGTTAGATACAGGTCTATATGCAGAGGGATGTATGCATCCCTAACTGAGCATGAAGAACAATGTCCACCCAAGAGAGGTTCAGAAGCATTTTATCAGTGGACGAGTTCTTTCATTGCAAAACTTGTAGCATCCTCCACTGAAATTGGCATTGGCCATCTCAGACAGGCAGACCACTACTGCCTCTATTGACTCCAACTCTCTCTTTCACACAGCAGACAGGAGGTGTCTGCTGGCTAAAAATCTGGGAGCCTGTGTGGTGTCCAATACCTGTTGTTCTTGGGCTGTCCTAATGACTGCTTAATTAAGTTAACAAGATCTTTTTGTCTCAGGGCCACTCCCTGTCCATGGAAAAATCGCAGTTATGACATGAAGTCTGGGAGAAAGGTGCAGCAAGTGATGTACGCAGGGCACCATATCACTTAGATCTGGCCGCCTTCTCACAGGTGTTCTCATCACTGTTCCAAAATGATCATCTGTTTGGGACCTAACGGGCAAAGATTGCAACTAACATTTAGGCTTAATTGTGTAATGCGAATACAGCTTTCAATAAAGTAAAATAAAATAAAACTATCTCACCATCTCCCCTCCCTAAAAGGATAGGTCTGGTTTAATAGAATGAATGGTGTTCCGTTTAGTTGCATTTTATGTGTTTAAATAATATGGGCACTGGCTTGTGCTTTTCTTCCCAGCAGCAGAGATGCAAAACTTCTTTTGCGTGTAGAAAAGAAATTGTCTCCTAATCACTGCATTCCAGAAAGTGCAGCTTTAAGGAAAACCCACTGGACAGCCAAAGACTCAGGAGAAAAAAAAAAAATTAGAAATATTGGAACCTCAAATTCTAGGTCATCCCTTCTTGCTGAGGTCTGGAAGTGTTGGCAGCATAAGTGTGGGGAGAGAGGGAGGGAGGTGTGTGCTGCATACGAAAGCTGTGCAAGCAATTTTTATAAACAGGGAGTTTTCTCCACAAAATAACATTGGGAATATCCCACCGGTAGTCCACCCTTCCACTCCCTCCACTTGAGTTAGGGGGAGGGATTTGAAGTTGGAGGGGGGGGGGACACGGATGCGTGGCTGAGCTCTCATTAGTGACCAGGGACATTTCGTTCACAATGTGGAAGGCAGACAGGGAGAGGCAGATGGCTTTGAATGCAGGATTTACATAGTAATGAGATTCAGGTCACCATAGCTGTCTTTTTTTCTCTGCATTTTGTCTAGGTGTCGAGTAGTGTGCAGGGATGACAGGGATGATGGAAAAGGGAGAAAGGGAGGAAAATTAACCCCTTCCTCATAAGGAGAAATTGGTGTTAGGAAAAAAAAAATTGTCACAGTGGGCTAAAGAACAGTAGAGTATGACAACAAACACAGATGTAGCTAGGAGGGCTAAAGGTAGCCACTTTTTAAGTTTCTGGCTTATTTTTTGTGGTAATGACACAAAGTATTCTAACTTTAAAATCCCAGAATTTCCTGAAATTTTTACATTCTGCATTGCTGGTTTGAGAATAGATATTTTGGGGCTTTTATTGTTACAAGTCAACCCAAAGTTTTAGAAGTTTGTGGACTGAAAATGGGGCATGGCTTCTTGCTACAAGGCCTTTGCTTCTTTCTTTGGAAAAAATTACCCATTTTGCTTGGTTTCTTGGCTAAAGACTTGTCTTCACATGATTGTAGTGGTGTGATTAAAACATAATATTTTCCACTGCAATTGGTAATTCTTAGTATGATCTCACTACTGTCAGATCTTATCCTGATGACAGATGGGAAACTGGGAACCATGGGTCCTATTTCAAGCTTCGGATGGTGGCACTTGATTTGCTCAATAGTCAACCCCAGGCATTCCCAAGATATGCATCAGGGCCCAAGAAATCTCAAGGCTATATTTAAAATTATGAAAGTTTTAAAGCAATGTGCGTTTCTTTTCTCCGTCTTCTTTTTTTTCTTTATAGTTAGAGGAGTGTGGGAAAGGAAGTTACTCTTTCTGCTGTACATCACCTGACTCCAGAAGCTGGGGCTCTAGAAATGTTGCAAAAGAGCAGGAGAGAAGGTTTAGGTGATCCCAGTGTAGAGTAGAAACTATGTCACTGAACTGCATGTGGACATTTAGGCAGAGGTGGGAAAAGTAGGGAAGGTGTTTGTGTGTGTATAAGGTTTTCAGTATTTGTAAAATCCTTTTCGTCCTTCCACAAAGAAGTTGTTTTTGAAAGAGAGCATTTGGGGCACTAAGGTCAGGATTCATCTCATCTCACCTTGGCCACTGGAGTTGAGCGAGCTTGTCTAACCTCATCATACAGACCTTTTCAGCATCAGTGAAGAAGGATTCAAACTATCCCAAGCAGTGGGACAGATTCCCCTTGGAAGGGGAGGGGCAGAGGTGCTTTGATGGCATCTCCTGAAGCCGACAGTAAATGCATAGTCAGAGTGCCACTGCATTTTGACTGTTTGGGCTGAAAGGGAAAAGCAAATCTAATCAGGTGCCTGGGACAGACTGGGAAAGGAAGACTTCATGGCTACTTCCTCCTGAGGAAAAAGCTTAGGTCTAATAGATCTAATTACGTTATTCTCTGATTTATTGTTACAGCCATTTGTTTAAAAAGTCAGTAATCCTTTTATACCAGTCCTATAATGATTATTTAATGTCTGGCTGTTTGTGAACCCACCAGTCTGTGTGAATGGAGGATGCTTCACCATGGGGAATCTGCTCAGTTCTCCACAGGACAGTGAGCTGGGCCTGAGAGCCTTAAGTTGGGGCCTTAAGTGGGTGGCTTCAAATTCCCACTTGCTGAATGAAAATAACGGTGGTTACATAAACCCACTACACTCTCCTTTACAAAATGCTGCAAAACATAGGGCTGTCTTTTGGCTGTATACAGCCACAGTACTCCTCTGCAAGGATAGATATTCACCGACTAATGTTTGGTTAGCAGGCACTTTGCCGGTAGCCAGTGGGTCCCTCAGCTCTATCAGAGCAGTGACACTTGTTGGCCACAGCTCCGTGGGTGTCCCAAGCAGCACCAGCCACCCCATGCCAGCTGAGTGGGTCTGCTCCCCTTACTGATGTTTTCTAACCTCTTCCTTTGCAGAGCCCCTGAAATCATCCTTGGTTTACCATTTTGTGAAGCAATCGATATGTGGTCATTGGGATGTGTCATTGCAGAGCTGTTCTTGGGCTGGCCGTTATACCCGGGAGCTTCGGAGTACGATCAGGTGGGTATGGATATTGCCCTGGGTCCTGGTAAGTGCATGGGTGCTTTTCCCTTCTCTTGTCAGAGTGAACAGATGCCAGCTTTTTCACTTTTGCTAATGAGGGGTCTGTGTTTCTTACCCTCCCAAGACAACCCTGTTGTTATCCACCTGGGGTGTTTATTCTGGGTAACCGGTGTGCTGCTTGGTATGCTGGCTTTTAAGACCTGACTGCCTAAGTGAAATCTCAATCAAGAGTCAACGCTGCCATTGACTGGAGAGCTGTGTACATGTCTCTCCTCGCTGAGCAGAGCAGGCACCCTTTCTTTGCTGTAACAGCAAGGGCTGAATAAAGGTTTATTTGTTAGAAGAAACTGCACAAACTCAGCTGCATTTCATAACCCTTTTATGAGAGTGCATATTAAAAGCAATGACAAGAAGGAGAAGGTTCGCATTGATGTAGGTTTCCAGTTAATATAAGCTGTCGTCCTTTTTCTCCCTATAGGCTTTTGTGCTCTTTTTGTAGTCCTAAAACTGATAACACAGCGGCTGCTGGAGCCAGGGCTGTGGAACACTTTCCATTCCCACAGTCTTCTTCAGGCTGATATTAGCTGTCTGCAAATGCAGCCTGTAAAGGGTCTTTTTTCTTTTAGGAAATAGATTTTACAAAAAAAAAAAAGGCAGGATAATAAGTTTTTCATAAATTTAAATGTTTTGACTCTTCTTTTGAAACTAGTATTTTTTTACTCAGAGCTCTAAAGGTAATATTTGGCAGGGGAAATAACTTGCAGTGAAGAGCAGGGCTGTTAGTGACTCCAAAGGAAATCAGACGTAGCTGAAAAACTTAAAAGCGTTTGAAAATCACATACCAAGCATGAAGAGTGGATTTCTTTCCCTGTTGCACCCCAAAAGCCATAAAACACGCAGCTGAAAAAGAAATCACCATACCTTTACTGTCCAGCTTAACTGCCCAGCACAAGGCTTCCTCTAGTAAAGTATGAGGAGGGCTCCTGGGGAGCTGGGAAAGGGGTAGGGGCTGATCCTGGCCCCTTGCTGCAGCACTGGGCCAGGATCTTGGTGCCTCTCTGGTGCATGAGCTCTTCTGATGGACCTAAGGAGCAGCAGAGCTGAGCAAGCCATGCACAGTGAACTGTGTCCTTCCAAGCACTGAGTGCTTGGAAGTCTTTGAAACAGCAGCTGATTTTTATGCCTTCATTAATTTTTTTATCCCTCTCTGTCTCTTTTCTAAAAATCACTTTCCATTCTTCCCTGGAGTTTTCTAGAGTAGATGACTGTTTTGAGCAGTTTTGCAGAGTCTGCAGCAATTTTTCAGAACAAAACGTTCAGGAGTCAGAAGATACCAAAGTTAAGGTCTCATGTGGCACCCCAGGCATGTGTCTCTTTAATTGTGTAATCACAGACCCTTTCTCCTTTATAAAAAAATAAAAGTTGGAGATCCTGGAAACATGTCTTTTAGCTGTGTGGGTGCCAATGAGATCATGCTTGTGGATGTAACCCACATAATAAATGACATCATGCAGTTGTCATTAGAGATGAAGTACTTTACATACCAAGAGGGTGTCACTTCATTTGAGAGTATGTTTCGTCCAGGTTCAAAGATAGTCACTTCATAGTCTTCCATTTTGAACTTCAAACTGCTCCCAGGACAGGCTGTGCACTCAGGTGGAGGAAAACCAGCAAAAGTTAGAGAGAAAATAGTAAATTGTTGAAATTCTTTCTGGGAGAGGAGAGAGTGACATAAAAAGGTGCAAAGTGGTGAGACACCCCATTGAAATAGCTGTCTGGATCTTTTCTCTGATCTCCAAAACTTAGGGACTTTCCTGTCTTTGTCCTTAGGCCTTGTGGGACTGTGCTGTAGGGTGAGTTTCCAGTGATATACATGATAAACGGAGGGAATTCCATACGGAAGTTCTCTTTCCTCTCATTCCTTGCACTAAAGTTTTTTGGGTGAAGTCTAACTGCGTGCTACATTTTCTCTTTTTTTTTTTTNGGTGAAGTCTAACTGCGTGCTACATTTTCTCTTTTTTTTTTTTTGTTTCGTTGTTTCAAATGCCTCCTGCACTCCTTCAGGGAAGACCTCCAGAGATCTTCACAGGACGAACAGTGACCTCTCATCCTTCTCTTACAGATTCGCTATATTTCACAGACGCAGGGCTTACCAGCAGAGTATTTGTTAAGTGCAGGGACAAAGACTACGAGGTTTTTCAACAGGGATACAGACTCACCATATCCTTTGTGGAGACTGAAGGTAGGAAGACATTTCCTTATTTCTTTTACCTTGCAGTTGCTTGGAAGTGAGGAGATATTCAGGTCACCTCAGAGCCTAGGTCTCTGCTTTTTGCAGTGCAGTGCAGACATTGGGGTGGGTATGGCCCAAGGTAAAACTGCCATCCCCAAAGTCTGCAGCCCATAACACACCTGCTCAGCATTGCTTTATGGGAAGTTTAAGTCTAGAATTGACCTGGAAATCTTCCTCTAAGTAGTCTGTGGATTGGTGTGTAGTTTAAATGAAACATGCCCTTGGCAGACTTTGCTCTAATATCTAATGCATTGGGGGGGAAAAAAAGGCAAGCATTTTAATTCTGACAATCAAAACCAGTAGTAATGTAGGTGAGCCCTGAGTCTCGTGTGCCAGTGTGTTTGGCTGCACGCAGTCCCCCAGGGAGAGAGGCCAGTGGTCTTCTGGCTGTAAGGATAGGATGCTGAGCTAGGATGGGTGTAAGACACCCACCATAGTTGGGAGGATCCTCAGAAATGAAAGGGAATAGATAAATCACCTCGTGACACAAAAAATGTCACATAACCATAGCAGAAATCACATCGATGTTGTCTGGTCAGGCAAGAGAGGCACGGTGGTCTCTGATGAGGACAGAATGAGGCACATGTGGGCACATAAGCACAGCTGACTGCAGGGCAGTGTTGGTCAATGCTCTGTCCTTTTTTGAGCAGACGCCAGATGATCATGAGGCAGAGACGGGGATTAAGTCGAAGGAAGCAAGAAAGTATATTTTCAACTGTTTGGATGATATGGCACAGGTAAGAGCATTGGTGAGTAACCAGGAAGACTGTTTACATGCCTTCTGGCAGCACTAAAAAAAGGGAATTACATGAGTTCTCTGCACATCCTGTACTTGTGTCAGCTCCTGAAAAATACCAGGATTATGACTACCAAATTAACTGTTATATCCAGCTTTGTAGGGGTGACTGCAGCCATAGTAAAGCAGCCTTGGAAAATGACTAAGTCACATCTCTGAGTGTTGAAATCCTGCGTTTTCCCTATGCAGTACTCCTCTGTGTGACCACTGGCAAGTCCCTTAGTTCTCTGTGCTTTAATATTTCTGTTTGATAAATGGTGACACTGGAAATACTCACCATGGCTGTAGAAGAGTGCTCTCTGTAAAATGTGGCTGTCTGGGGGAATGGGGAGTACTAATTCACTTGTCAATTCCATATAGTTGCGAAAGGTAATCCCAGCATAACCACTCCTGTGACAGGAGTTTGTGCTAGCACACAAATCATTGTGCAAAACTAGTTCAACACTGGAGTTTGTACTGGCAAAGTCTAGACATGGTAGCATTGATAAGCAAATATGCAGAAATGGAAGACTGGAATCAGGGGAGACTTTATAAATGCATGAAATAACGTGGGGTTTTTTTCCCTGGCACCTGATGCATGAATGGGATGTTTCTCATAAAACTTCTGAGAATTTTTGTGTATTTTATATATCTCTTGCTCACGGGACACATAGATAAGTATCTGATAGCACAGTACTTTGTATGATGAATACACTGATTATGAGAGCTTGCCTGCTACCACATGGAAACTGTTCATCATCAGTGGAGGGTGACTAAGTGTTTCATTAGCCATTGACCCAAGCGAGCTGAACACTTAACAGTCTGTCTAGAGATCTGACATGCACAAGCCAGATGACCAGCCAGAGTGTGCCGTGTGACTTCAGCAACTACCCCTTTAGACAGGGAGGCTTGCAGGGCATGTGCTCCAGCGAGGAGTAAACACAGTTTGCTGGAGACCTGACCATCTGCTCTTTCCTTTGGCGCTCACTCTTGTCGTTTCTCCTTTAGGTAAACATGACAACGGATTTGGAAGGAAGTGATATGTTGGTGGAAAAGGCAGACCGGCGGGAGTTTATAGATCTGTTAAAGAAGATGTTGACGATAGATGCAGATAAGAGGATAACACCCATTGAAACTCTGAGCCACCCTTTTGTCACCATGACGCACTTGCTCGATTTCCCTCACAGCACACAGTACGTGGCTTTTGTTTCCCTTGGGTTTTGAACTGGAGGGTGAAGGGAAGAGCTGGCTGTGGTGGAGACCAAATGTATCTGAAGGGCATTGTTAAGGTGTTTATACCCTAAGTTTTAATCTTTTCCTGGTTAAAAAAAAGGGGATTGCCAAGTCAAGGTTGTTAGAATTGTGTTGTAGGTGCTTGGCATTTAAAATGCTGAAATGTGTGCTACATTAATTATGTAAATATTCAATAATTACGTATTTTTCCATTAAAATGCAGAAGAAATTATGCAATTAGTGCTGAAACTATCAGTCTAACTCAAAGTAATATAGTAATGATTGTTACTGAAGTAATCAACCTTATCTGCAGTGGGGAACCGACCTTTACTCCCAGAACCTTCCCATCTTGCAGGGGTCAGTTTGGGGCTCTTTGCTTTTTAAGGGAAAAGCTATTCTGCAGCAGCTCTGTTTTAAAAGCATAGGCAACAGGATGAGGAGTTCGATTTTTGGCTGTTTGTTGTCTGCCTGTGTCACCTTAAATACCACGCTGTGACCTCATCTGACACATGTGTGGAATGGAGATGGGCTCCGTGGCTTGCTGGAGATGTGAAGAAGTGTCATGCCTTCGAGCCTGACTGCCCCTTCTCCTAAGGCTGCATTACAGAGCAGAGCAGCCTGAAGTGCAGGAAACCTGCACCCAGCCCACTGCCCTTGTCCCCTGGGCAGTTCACATAGGGCCAGGCTTCTCAGGTGTAAGTGAAAAAGGTAGATACATAGTGGGAGTTTTCCAAAGCCTTCAGGACACCTAGCTTTGAATATCCTGCTCTACAGCACTTGCAGTTCAAGGTGCTTTTGCAGGCTGTCCCTTCCACTTGACAGGAGAACAGTTGCCAGCACAGTGTTGTACTTCATTGGGTGCCATTTGCATGACTGTTTAAAGGCTGTCAGGAGCTCAGGTACAAAATTAAAGGGGATTCCTTAAAAAGCTCTAGAGTATGTGTGTGTGAGTGCTGCAGAGCAACAGGTAACTGTGTCAGCTCTCCTGCTTGTATGTGTGGCTGCGGTATTTCAAGTTCATTTAAGGTAGCTTTCCCTCTTTGAAGGAGCTGTAGCTGCCTTTTTGTAACATTTATCACAAGATAAGAGCAGCTGCTTACCAGAAGGTAGTGGGTGCACGATCTGTGGTAGACCCAGACGTACCATGCACAGCCATTTTGGAGCATTGTTATCTATAAATAGATAGTAAATGATAAATGTAATGAAAACAAGATGGGAGATTGTTGTGCTAAACACGGAGAAAGTAAGTTTCATATAAAAACCACTCATAAATAAAAAATGACAGTATTTTCTAACAGCGTGAGCGTCACAGACAAAAGTCTCTTAATTTGCAACAATCCTTCTTACTGTGCAACAACTGATTGTGTAAGATAGGAGAGATTTGTGACCTAATGCATTGCCGTCAGAAATCTTTCCACTAACGCAACAGACCATAACCACATCTTCATTTTTGAAGTGCTCACTTGTGGCTGCTGAGGCGAAGCCCCAGAAAGGTTGAAAATATCACTGGGGCCGATAGCAGTGAGGATTTTACCCAAGTAAAGAATTCAGCATCAGGTCTCTGAATACTAAATGCTGTGCCAGCCGGGTGCGTAACCCCACGCAGCCCCTCCACGTAGGAAGCAGTGATTGGAAAAGAGAGCAATAAGCTGTAACCAGCATGGCAAGTTGATGGAAATTTTGTCTGTGATTGCCTGTAGTTTGGAGAATAGAAACTTCAAAGCCTTGAGAGATGCAGGGAGTTGTAATCTGTCTTGAAAGTAAATCGGGCAGCAGAGAAAGTGAGAATATGTGGAAGCTGTAACTTCTGGAAGGAATCTGCTGTGGCACGCTTCAGAGAGGCTGCAAGTTTGAGCAGCACGAGATGGGCTGTTCTGCTTACTTGCAAGCAGACAATTAGTGACTTTAGGTCCCCATTTCACATAATTAGCTGCCTGGATCTTAAATTGCTGAGTACTCCTCGGACTTTTTCTGTTTTGATTTGTCCCTGCCTTTTTTTATTCCCCCCCTTTTTTAAAGAACAGAGAACATGGTGTTGCATTAGTAGAGCTTACACCTTGTTATATAAAACTGTTTAGTAACACACACAGTTCACCATGTAGAGAATATACACTCTTTTCAATGCTTTTTGCTTTTTGAATGGGGAATTATGTTCATACTTGACTGGCAAAAATGCAATTCAATAGTCTTCTGTATTTATTTGATAAGTGTTTGATTTTGCTGAATGTTCTGCAACTAACAGGTATAGTTCTGTAAGTGAATGCTCATAATGTGCAGCTGTGCACAGTGTCCTGAGCCTGTCTTGTCTGCAGGTGTTTATGGCCCAGATCCAGTTATCAAGATATTACTCACAGGAAAAGAGAGGTGACCATTTGAATAAGAGAAAAGATAGGGATGAAAAGATTGAGGTCCTCTTCCTGGTCAGCTTGAGGGATCATATGAGGTTGTCCTTTTGAAGGGACATTTCGTTTCTTAAAAATTAGGTGAGGATATGTTTACCTCCTCTAGCAGTTTAGATCATTACAAAACAATCAGCATACAGCTGATTTTTTACAGCTACAGCTGATTTTCACTGCTTGGAATTGCTATTTTTCTGTGTTGAGATAATGGAAATAAAATAAATGCCTTTATACTTTTTGGGGTTGAGTTTCAGATTCTAAGATTGCATTTGTAAAATCAATTATTATGGAGGAATTGTGGGAAAACTGTATTGGTTTTTAGACCTCAAAAAATGAGATTTTATTAAAAATATAGTTTTACACAGGTTTGCTGTGTTGTTATTTCTTAACCTCTGTATGCTTCGGTATCCTAATTATAAAAATGAAATACTGACAGTTTCATGTAGTAGATGCCTGGTGAGCTCTAAAAATGTAGAGAGTATTTCATCTCCTTTGCAGGAGGCACAAAATATGATACTTCTCAAAATTTCCATTGCTGTATCAATAACATTTAAGGGAAAGTCAGCGTAGAGGAAGAAGCCGTAATCTTTCCCCCAGAGATCCAATTCTCAGTGTGAGATAACCTCAGAACCGGATTGCCTTGGGGCATTGATGAATCTGATTTGGCATAACCTTTTTCAATATGAATTGTCCCATTGACTGCAAGAGGAGGTCTCATGTGCTTCAAGATAAGCATCTGTACAAGCATTTAGCCAGACAGGGGCAATGTTTTAAGGGCTAGGCTGGACTCAGCTCTCAGTAAACTACTTCTTGAAAGGAACAAGGGAGATTTTTTAGTGGTCTCATTGATCAAGAATAGTAGAATTCTTCCTTGCAAAGGACGTGTAAAACTACCTTTAGGCTTGCACAGAGGCAAAAGCGTGAGTTGTCTTTTCCTCTCAGGCTCAATCATCAGAAAAAAAACAGTATCTATCTTTCTTTCTTGCTCTCAGTCTCTTTCAGTCCTTAAAAATAGCCACTTTGTATTTCTTGCCTTGTCACCTAAAGAGCAACCAATTTGCTTGCTGCTTGTGATTTGTATTGCAGTGCTGAGACCCCTGGGAGCACCCAGGAGTCCCAAAGCAGCCGCTCTCGTCTTGGCCTTTTCAGTACAGAGTTAAACTGACTCTCACTGGTTAAGAGAGCCCTGCATAAAACAGCAAAGGGCTTTAAGAGCCTAGAAAGTGCTAGACCTGCCGTGGAGACCTAATGCAGGGCCACTGTGATGAACTGTTACCTGTGTTAGTCGGTTGGTTGATTTTCTGTCTGTTCCTTGCCCCCCTTTCCTTACACAGTGTCAAGTCCTGCTTCCAGAACATGGAGATTTGCAAGCGGCGGGTGAATATGTATGACACAGTGAACCAGAGCAAGACGCCATTCATCACCCACGTAGCCCCAAGTACATCAACCAACTTGACCATGACTTTTAACAACCAGCTGAACACAGTCCACAACCAGGTAAGGGCATTGATCAGAAGCAGACAGTGCTTGAAACCTTTACGTCAGCAGGGTCTAGAAGATGAAAAGCGAAGTAGCATCCCATTTAACATGCCTGCCAAGAGATGGTGCCTTTTTACTCTCCTTCCTCTGCTCCTTTCGTCATTCTCTTTTCTTCAGGCAAGCAGTAATCTTGTGGCATTTTGTGTGATGGTGAAATGTTGCCCATGTTGTTTATGTTGTTGTTGGGGTGATAAATCCTGCTTACTTGGAAGTTGCTATGGGGAAAAGCTCATTAGTCCCTTAATGCAGCAAGTAGGACTTCACTCCCTGGGTCAGGCAGAAGTATTTGTGATCTTACAGCACTTCTTCAAATTTGCAGTGAAGTAAAAAGAATTTAAACCCTTCTGTAACAGACACAGCACTGTAACTGATCAACATGAAAGAAGAGTTTAATGATAATGTTTATTCTTATCTCACATTGGTTTTACTCCAGGTGCCACAGTTGATGTGGGGACTGTGTGCACGTATCCCCACTGTGAACAAACTGCACTCTACTTCAGTGGGCTCTGGCTTTATAATTGTGCTTTGTATTAGTTTCACTTGCCCCAGTGTTGGGGGAGTGCTATGTTGACAAATTTTTTGTGACTAGCAGACGAAGTTGTTTACTGCGGTACTGTATTACAGCAGTGAAGGGAAACTCTCCAGGGAGAGCACTGTAGGAGACTGAAGCTCAAGAAATAGCTACTGTCTTTTAAGCCTCTTGGGAACAGGCTGCTCAAGATTCAGTCTAGAGATTGCAGGTGGCATTGCGGAACTGGTGTTTGGAAAGCCGGGGAGCTAAAGGAGTCTGTGTAGACCTACAGGGTGTTCCTGCGTCAGTCAGAAAACCAGACTTCGTGACTCAGGTCCTGATACATGTGATCACAGAAGGTCTTTTGAAACAATTCAAGCAGATTCAGACAGAGATAGGTCATGACTTGGTGTGATAGGGTATTAGTTGCAAACACCAGTTCCCTTTCTTGTCTCTTTCTGAGTTGCTGACTAAAGAAATGCACACCACAGGCTCCCCTAGGCCCCAGCTGCAGGGCAGAGACACCATTTGTACCACAGTTGCTAGTAGGAAATGCAGACTTGCTTTCGTTTCCTCACAGCTCACTTGACATTACGATCAGTTGTTGGCTGGGGAGATCCATGGTAATTTCTGAATTCTCGCAAGGGGTGTGTGTTGTGAGCAGAACCAGTATCTCCAGTGCTCCTAGAAGAAGTGGTAGAAATATTTCCAGGAAGGGTTTTTTAGTTTGAACAAGCTCTAAGCCTTTCACAATTCTCTTCAACATACCATTCATCTTAGCTTTCTTTTGTTTCCTGTCTCTGCAAAATGTCGGGGGATTGCCTCCTTCCAGTTACAGCTTCTGAGATTAGGAGTGTGGGAGCTGTTGTGGTTGCTGCTCGGTATGTTGCACAGGAGAGCAGATTGCACTTCACTGCCTCTGCGTGGAGAGGGGATGATGAGGAGGAAGAAATGTTTTGTCGTCACATTCTTCGTGTCTGTGGCTGTGGCAGTGCAGCACGGGTCCAGTAGCAACCAGTGCAGTGCAAAATGCTTAGTCTGCTGTCTCCTCCAGCCTTGATCAAAGCCTCCTCCTGGGTTCATATATTCACCATGAGAAAGCGTTGTCTGACCTGTCATTTGCCATGAGAAAGTAGTGTCTGACCTATGTCCAGCAATGCTTCCGTATGTTTGGGCAGAGGGGGAGGATGGGCTCTGGTCTGGTAGAGTCTGGCTGCCTGGGCATGAATGCTAAGGACATAGTTTTAGAGCAGTGACAGAGCTGTTTAGTTGTCTGCAACTGTTAGACTCAGTCCAAATGAAAAAAGTCTTCCAATTTCTAGATGTTTTGCAGAACACTGGGATGATTTTTGTGGCTTTGCAACATCCCCTGCTGGAGTTTCTGCTCTAAGAGATTTTAAAGACAAGCCAAGTTTGGACTTTGCAAGTATTAGTATTACCACCTGTTATGCCTTCTGATTACTTCAAATTCCAAACATAATTCAAGAGACGTGTGCCATCTTAGATGCAAGGTATCTAAGAGAAAGGGCTGGAATGAATCTCCCCTCTCAGGATGAGACTTCACAAGGCATGGAGGTGCTGAGTTTATTTTACCTCAGAAATATGAGCAGCTCCTAGACCTATGTACATGATGAGTGAACAACATGATTTGTGGATAGTAACATTTTCTGACCCCATCTTCATCATACTGCAAATCAGAGGCAGTTGGGTGAGAAATGGGGCTACAGTTCTGCTTTAGAGAATGTGCTGTGTCTCTCAGCAGTTCACAGCAGCACTGCATGACCAGAGGCCCTGTGGTGTGGTACAGCTGTGGTTACTCAGGCGGATTGTGCTCCTTTTCCCAGCGCTGCCCCTATCTCTGTGCTCCTCAGTGTCCTGTTCTACCCCTTATTTGGTTTTGGTTTGCTGTTTTGTTTGTTTTGGTTTGTTTGGTTTCTTTTTTCACTTTATCTTACACTATTTTACTTTTTTATTTTGTTTTTGGATTTTGCTTCTTCCAACGTACCCATCTCCCTCATTTTTTTGTTTGTTTTTTGTTTAATTCCCGTCATTCCTTTAGACCACCAACCTGGCTCCCACCTCCTCCAGTGCCACTATTTCCTTAGCCAACCCCGAGGTCTCCATACTAAATTACCAATCTGCACTCTACCAGCCCTCAGCGGCGTCCATGGCTGCGGTGGCCCAGCGGAGCATGCCCCTGCAGACAGGAACAGCGCAGATCTGTGCCCGCCCCGACCCCTTACAGCAAGCTCTCATCGTCTGCCCACCAGGCTTCCAAGGTAAGGAACAGCCTCACCGGACCTTGGCCAGTTGCTGCTCCCTCCCCACTGCTGTTTAATCCAGCTCGTGTTGGAAATGAGCTCCCTTAGTGCAGGTCAGGTGGCAGGAAGAAGGCTGGCCTAGTAAATCGGAGCAGTGAGGTTGTTGCAGGTGGAAATGTTTGCAGCGGTGGAGGATCTTGCAGGGACCTCTGACAGCATGAGTTGGAGGTAGCTGGTCTAAAACAACAGGGCAGGTGCTGAGAAGGGGCTGAGGGAGAATATGTGATGTTTGTCCTCTTTTGCCCTGAACAGAGTTTGAAGGCTCTTCTGCCATACTTTGGTAAACTTGAAAGCTTTCCCCCACAGTAACATGAATCAGCACGTGCGTAATGGGCTCATCACTTCTCAGTGATTCTATTGCTAAAAGGGGAACTCAGGAGGGTAATGCAGCAGGGAGCATGGTGGGGGTGGAGATGAGGGTTTGCCCCCATAATATGCTCATGACCATTTATGAGTAAAATTCCCTCAGCTCCACCCTACTGCCAACAGCTCTGCCTGTGTATACAGTAGTAGGTACCATTGTTAGACAACTTGGGTGATGATCAGAATTAGCCACTTGTCCTTCTCTTAACTTTACATGTTGTAGCAATTTGGAAAACTAGATGGGTATCTGTAGGAAGTGGGCTAAATAGACCTTGGTTCAGCTGGTGCAACTTCTACTCTTCAGTTCTACAAGCCTGTCTGTGCAGCAGTCTCTAGGCACTTGTTAAATGTTCTGCAAGATTATCAAAGCTCTTTTGAACTAGAGAAGTTTAGCTAGACCTCTTCTACGTAGTTAAAATGCATCTCAAGGGTTTGACTTCAGAAATGTATTGCTAGAGTACATAAGCTAACATCTTCAGCTTGCTGTCCTGAGAAAGCTCTAAAGCAGAGGAGGCAGCACAGGCTGTGCTGAGGTGGTGGAGAGGGAAGCTTCCTGCTGCTCGGTTAGGCTTATGTGTGGCTTAATCAGTTTGGGGTGTGCTGGAGCTTTTCAAATATGAGTCCCAAGAAGCTGTTCAAGAGAAAAGGGAGTACAGAGTTCTGGATTCCCATCCCACTGTCCCACTTTGGTCTAAAGATAGCATTCTCACGTAGCAATAGGTTTGGGCTGGCAAAGACCATTTTCTGTTGTCAAACTGGAGAATATGGTGAAGAGAAGCCATTCACTCTGCTGTTTTCTTTTTCTCCCTGTATACACTGTATTGTGATATTTGCTGTGCATTTGAGGTACACTAAAAATATGAACTCAGTTATTCCCTTAATACCTCTGAAAATGTCTTTTCTGTACCCTTAATACATGTATCATGTTTGTGAACATTTGTTGGACATCTCTGGGCTGGGGTAGAACATGTGGCACTCTGATAGCCCAATTTTTCAGAGGGACTGTATATTGCAATTTAAGTGGACATCAGCGAGTGCCTTTAGGCACCTCTGAAAACCAGAGCCCTGTTCCTAGCAGTGCTGCTGATGGCTAATGCTGTACCTTCTGTGCTGGTGGAACAGGGTTACAAGCCTCCCCTTCAAAGCATGCTGGGTATTCGGTTCGGATGGAGAACGCAGTTCCCATTGTCACGCAGGCTCCTGGGGCCCAGCCTCTTCAGATCCAGCCAGGACTCCTCGCACAGGTAAGGAATTCTGAAGACACTGAGCTCAGCAGGTATTTACTGTGTTGTTTAGCTCTTGAAGGCTGAGGAGAGTAGCTTTATCTAAGGGCCTTCTGTGGTGCAGTTTGGAGACTTGGGCAGCTATATAAGGGTCTGCAGCTTTCTCTGAAATGTCCAAATCTCCCCCAGCTCAAAGGCTATGTCAGAGTTGCAAAAGCCTCCAGAAAAAACTTCTTTCCTTCTGGTTTTCTACTGGAATCAGTGGGAAAGCCTCAGGGAAATCTGTATCCGGCCTCTGCTGAGGAGGAACCAATAATAACCTTCCTGCATCCTCCTGAACTTGCAGTCTCAGTGGTAGTTTGTAGTCAGGAGTCACAGTGGTGAATTGTGTGTTGCCAATAAATGTCTTCCATGCTTTAAGACTCCACCATTCTGTTTTATGAGCTGCACCTCTGCTCTTCAGGTATGAGTGAGATGGAAGGAGCAGAGGCAAAGGCCCCACAGGCAAGGAGCTCTCCTTGTCAGCAGCACTTATTGGCACAGTTGTCAAATTGTGCTCATAGGAAAAGCATGGTTGCTTCCAGAAGAAAAACAATCAGAAATGGGTACCATTGATCACATGCACATCCTCAAGGGGAACCCCAGCTTCTCAAACTAGAGGAGCAGTTCATTTCACCTTGTGCTGGCTTCAGCGAAATCTGCCCCTACTGCTTTTGAGCTGGTGCCATGGTAACTTTGCTGATAACAGGCAGGAAAAAAACCCGCCTAGTATACTTAATACTAAGTCGTGCAACCTGGAAAAGGTGACCTCTTAATTAAAAATGCATGCCTCTGACTCAGTCTTGGTTGGTCTGCAGTCAGGTACCCACAGACTTAAGGGTTTGTGCCTGTGCCCTGCACTGCTGCGGTAAGACTGTTGGTGCTATTGCCTTCCTTTGCCAGATGCCAGTTCTGCTTATCTGGTGGATCAAAATGCAACTTGCAGTCTGTGTGATTTCCACCTGCCCTGCCCCTTCCCAATAGCAGAGCCTTTGTTAGAGGACTGTCTGAAACATCGAACCTATCTCTGTTACAGCTTGTTGTAACAACAGACGTGGGCCACCACTCTAGTTTGGTAGGAAAGGAGAGCCTATGAGGCAGTCAAAACAAAAGCCGTGGCAAAGCGAGAGCAGTCTGTGCAGGCTCAGAGCCTGGCACCTATTGCTTGTGCAAGGAGTCAGCCAAGGCAGTGGATGAAGGAGGTCACAGGGCTTTACATGCCCCCATCATTCTGCCAGGCTTCCTGTGGTGTGCTTTCTGTGGGGCTTGAAGGAGTGATCTGAAGCCAAAGGCAGCAGGAGCCTGAAAGATCTCAGGACCTCACGCTCCTTCTTTCTTCTCAAGATGGCCTTGTTGGACTTCATACAAATGAGGAATGTTTGGTAGTAAATATCCTCCTGAACACCCTCCCTCCCACAGGTCACCAGTTTCGGTGCTGCCTCTGCCACACAAATGCCGATTTCTTGGGCTGCCCCTTTCATACTTTCTACCGACATTTTATTTACTGCCACTTCCAAAAGGGAATTCAAGCTGTTTCTGAGAAACTCTCCTCACTTGCATAGATTTTTAATTTTTGATTTAATAAAAGAGAGGCAGTCTGCCTGTTGATGTATCTGTTTGCCTGGCGCGATGAGAAATGCTAGCTGTCACTCTGGTGGCAGGACACTCTGATTGATGCCGGTGGCATCTGGTGTCCGTGGGCCTCACTCAGTTCGGGCTGAGCAGCTGGTCTGATAAACAAATCTGTACCCAATTCCAGTTTCCTGAATGGAAAAACACAGCTTCTTTGTGATGCTTTGTAGTCACATCTGATCTCTGAGCGGCTGCGTGTCTCTCTCCCAGCAGAGAGCTATTCCCCTCATGCACAGCTGCTTATCTAATACTCTTCAGACTGGACCATGGGATTGCTCCAACTATTAGAGGGCCTGTCCCCGGCAGAGAGTGTAGCACTTCCAGAGCCCACTTCTGTCTTTCCACCTGCCTTATTTGTCCCACTGATGGGGCATGGTGCTGCTCCTTGTGCTCCCAGCACACAGCACAGGTCACTGTGCTTGACCTCATCAGGATGCCTGTGGCTGGTAAGGCCTTAGTGCATCCCAGCGCAGCTGGCGTCCAATTCCCCCCGTGCATTTTGTACAAGACCAACCGCACCAGAGGAAGGAAGGAGGAAGGAGTTCCAGGGGCCGGAGGGACCCCCCGCTGAGGCACTGACAGATTTTGAGCATCATCTCTGGCAGCTGTGTGTCTGCAGTCTGTGGGATGGAGCTAGGCAGTGCAGGGCAGAGCAAGCAGCCTGCAAGATGCAGGGTCAGTGGCTAAAGTAACTTGTTTGTAACTTGTCTGGGTCTATTTTCACCCTCTCAAGCAAATGTGGTCCACATACTGTATGCACAGGGACTGGTGAAAGGAGACTGATCCTGTCTTTTCTAATAGCTCTCTGTGGCTTTTGATCTCAAAAGAGACAAAACTGTACAGTTTTCTGGCAGGCATCCATGACGTGACCTAGAACTGTCCCCTGTCCTTGAATAATGCCCTGAATTCTTGATTTTGCCCTCCTCTTAACTCCTTCCCAACACCGCTTCCCACAGAGGTCCTGCCACCGGCTTTCAGAACAAACACAGTTATTCCATTAGTCGCTCCTGCTCTATATCCGGAGCACGAGCTCCGTTGCACCAGGGGATCCCCCAGCTCCCAAGCGCGGTGCTCCACCACGGCTGCAAGATTTCATAGTGAGGCAATAACTGGGAACAGGCTGCGGCTGCCGGCGCAAGCCTCTCGTGTGTGAGCACAGCGCGCTGTGCTGGTGGATCAGCCTAGACAAGTCTTATCTGCAGATTAAATGATTCAGTGGTCCTTACCTAATAAGTGAGGAATTTGTGCCTAGACCCTGACACTGCATCTAAATTTATGCACTGCAGTCAGGCAAGGAGCTTAGTTTTGTTTCGTTCTCTTCCTGAAAAGGGAGAAAGCAGTTTTCTCTGCAAGTAAATCCAGGTAGTCCCCTGGGACTGACTGCAAGAGTAGTTTAGTCTTCTCTTTTAAAGCAAAGCTGGGGAAAAAAGAGAAAAGAATAAAAAGGCTTTTTTCCTCCCTGATCTTTTAGTGTCTTTGCCTCTTTCTCTTACTTGCTTCAAGCAGCAGCAGCCTGTGGTTGTGGCTCCTTAGATGAAAGGGTCTCAGGAGCCTTGTGACTGTCCATCCTTTGCAGATGTTGTGAGAGGCCTCACTGTAGCAGCCGTTTCATCTAACTCAGTAACATGGAAAGTTACAGGACAGTCAAACTTTGGAGCAGAATGGGAAAAGGTGTTTTTTGGGGCGTGTTTTTTTTGTTTTTTTCCACTGGGGGATAGGAGGGGATCATGGGGACAGTTAACTGGATTCTTGTGAGGATGGAGAAGGGGACAAATGTATGCTTGGAACAAGCCTCCCCTCAAATTTAGCCTCCTTGGAGCTGTGAGATAACACAACACAGGTCCAGTATAGTAGTGCAGGTTGAGACTAAAGTGGGCCATAGCTGCTACCCCTGCATTCCTCAGCCCAGGCAGTGATAAGCTGCCAGAGCTGCCTTTGGGCAGCACGTAGCAAATAAAGTTTCCCAAGTCAAAAAACCAACCATCTGACTGTGTGGAGTCACTGGAGCAGGACAACCTGAGTCATGCCTGTGGCAGCGCAGCTGGGGGGATATTGCATACCAGAACGATGGCTCAACTCACAGGGCAGGAATTTACACCCTGTAAGGGGGGCACTCACTCAGAAAAAGCAGGAAAGCACATGGAGAGGACAGGCATGCAATACATAGCTGTGCATGGCTTCACTCTGCTTTGCCCAGAGAGGCTCCTGGTGAGCTGCAAGCAGGCTGCTGGGCTTCTTGGCTGTGTAGCAAGGTGTTCCTTCTGAGGAGCACCCAGTGGCTTATAGGTGTTCCCTTTCCATATCCCCAAATTCACTTTTTTCCCCTCCTTGCTAAAGCCCAGTTCTTTTTCCTGGTCCTTGAAAAGTTGATTTTCCTTTTTAGTTCCTTTCTGAAGTCATTTAGGTCCTGTTGGGATGAGAAAGAAAACTGGCTGTAGGAGGGGGAAATTGGCAATGGAACCGTAGGGCCCAGCTGATCTGCAAAGTCAAAATTAAAAGGTGCTAAAGTGTTTGATGTTTGGGTTGAAAAGCCAACTAGTTTTGATCCCTCCTATTCCTAGTTTAGCCTAGTTTAGCTGCTGCTTTGTACAGCAGGGACTTTTCCCCCTTCCTTTCGATCCTCTATATTGATGACTTTTACTGCTTTTACTGTGCTTTCCTAACGATATTTGAAAGGGGATAAGAGCTATGTAGTATGACCATGATAATTATTGGGGGCCCCAGGTGAGCATGGACCACCACTCATGCTTGGTGCATGATGCCTTTTGTTTTCCCTCTGTCTGACAGCAAGCGTGGCCCAGTGGCACTCAACAGATCCTGCTCCCTCCTGCCTGGCAGCAGCTGACCGGGGTGGCCACCCACACTTCTGTCCAGCATGCGACCGTCATCCCGGAGTCCATGGCAGGCACCCAACCACTGGCAGACTGGAGGTAAACTGGAGGTGCTTGGAGGCTCCCTGAAGTACCCACCAGTGCTGGAAGAGGCCTGAGAAGAGTGGGGGCAGGAGGGATGGGGTCTCACAAGGGCTGTGAGGGAGAAGGGCTGCAGCCTGTCGCCCCCTTGTCTGAAAGCTATGGACAACTTCTCCGTTCCATGTCCTTGGGTGGAGTGCTGTGGACTAGGAGCCCAGTGGGCCCTGGAAGGGAGGGTACCTTGGTGAAGGGCGGTGGGAGCCTGTGGAAGAGCCTGCCGAGGAACAGCTGGTTGCATGTTAAACGCATGCCTGTCTCCCCACCACACAGGAACACACACGCTCACGGCAGCCACTACAACCCCATCATGCAGCAGCCCACGCTGCTGGCCAGCCACGTGACCCTGCCCGCCGCCCAGCCCGTCAACGTGGGTGTCGCCCACGTCATGCGCCAGCCGCCCGCCACCACCTCCGCCAGGAAGAGCAAACAGCACCAGTCGGCGCCCCGGTGAGTGTGTGCCCGCCCCGGTGAGTGTGTGCCCACCCCGGTGCTGGCCGTGGTGGTGGGATGGGGGTCCCATGCTTCCGAGTGCAGCCCTGTGATGCAGCCGTGCTGGCCAACGTGGTGTTCACTGCCGTCTGCAGGGCAAAATAAAGTTTATTCCACAGCCTGCAAGGGATTAGGTTACGCATTCTGTGACTGGAGTCTTTGCTGCTTCAGCTCTTTGGCACCCAGGTCAAGAGAGTGGCAGGTAAGAGGTGATCCGGTGCATTTTACACCCAGTGAGCATCATTTTGCATGGGAGTCAGTGGCTACAGGAGATGCAAGATGGGAGACTCAGGCCCTGTTCATACACTTGTTATGCTGCTGTGATTACCTGAGGCCTTGTAATTGAAAATGTAACTAAATTCTCAGGTCAGTGTGCTGCAGTGCCCAGTTGCCACACCTTTTCTTCCCTCATCATCTGGAAGAAGCACTCCCGAGGTGCAGTGTTTGCACTTCCATGAGGTGATGCACCTCAGAGGACCGCATCTTCAGGAACATGTGCCTGATGTGTGCGCACGAGATCTGCCCTTTCAAAAACAGTGGAGTGATGACCTGTCTTCTGAGCTTTAATGCCATGTGGAGTGGAGGACTGGGGTGGCTTTAGGCCACCTCAAGCTCTCTAGCTCCTAACATAGGTGGTTAGTCCCTATCTTCAGCAGTACACACCAGCAACAGATCTCCATGCTGGCCTTGATATAATCATGGCAGCACAAAACGGAGCATTTTATAAGGATATCTCACACAAGGGCAGTCCTTAGAATCTGTCAGCTCTCAGTCTACCATTTGGCTCTGCAAGGAGGAGTTTCTTGCACAACTCAGATGGTAGGATGGTTGCAGCGCCTGTCACAGCAGTGTAAGCTTGTCTAGAGGACAAGGATGTTTGAGATGCATGTGTACCTGTTCTGGGGAAGGTCCTCTGGGCTGTGCAACTATGACGCTTCTTTAAAAAGAAAAAACAACAAAAACACAAAACAGAACAGTGCAGGGGAGAGAACCAAAATGGGTCACCACTTGTGCAGAGGCAAAAACAGAGGAGCTTGTGGTTTTCCTGGGTGACTGCACTGGGGTCAGAGGAGCTCTGAGTTCGCAACCAGTTTGACTCTAGTTAAGAGGCCACTATTTAAATCCTTCCCATGTATCTGCTCTCTAATGTTGAATTTACTTTGGGTGGGCTCCAGCTGTCTTAGTCAATCGGTAACACAGAGGAGAGGCAGCTACGTCCCCAGCAAGCCAGCAAAGAGAGCACCTGCTGGAACCAGTGTGCCTGTGCAGGGCCCCCCTTCTCCCTTCACTCTCCAGGGGCAGGATGGCAGCATCCAGGAGGAATTGGGCATCCTCAGAGCAAAGGGTTTCTACAGCTTCATTAATTGTGACTCTTTTGTAGCCAAATGAGGAACTGTGCTCCTTTGGAGAGGAGGGTACTCCACACTGCTCATTGGTATTCAAAAAGCACTTTGAATGCTACTGTGCAGCCATTTGTTATGCAAAAGACCCTGTGTAAGTTGGTATAGTGTGATATACTGCCAGGGTGACTTCCTTTTGATGGATGCCACCTATTCCTTTTGTTAGCTTTCGGGCCAGGCTGAACATGCAGCCCAGGCCCCACAGTGGAACAAAACCAGAACTTTGGTTTTTTTTTTTTCCTTTTTGAATCTCCAGATGTTTTGCAGTAGTGAGAAGAAATACAAGGGAGAAGGAAAGTGTGGGAATTGAGTGAAATGGGCTTTAGTCAGTGTGCTTTGGTAAATAACCCCATCTGCAGACCCACACTGTGCTGCTGGGTGGATAGGTTCTGTGTTCAGACCCCTGATCCAAGTGAGCCTTTTCTACTTGGTCTGGTAGGGAAGCTGATGTAGGAAGACTGGGAAAAAAACAGGACTTGGGAATGCTTTTTTACTATGTAATAAGAATATTTTTCTTTTCTTTCTGATTTACGTATGCTGGATGCTGCTTCACATGGAAATTAAATGAAACTGAGTATATGTCCTCCCTTCTGCCTGCTCTCATCTATGGGGCACCACTGTCCTAGTGTATTGGGCAGGAAATGTTCATTGAAAAGATTCTTAAACAGAAATTAATTTCTGTTTAATTAAATTAAAAACCAGTTTTCCTGATAAATGATTGTTGTTTTCCACAGCAAATTCTAATTTTATCTCTAGCATTTTCTGGCCAAAAAAATATCTGGTCATGATGCATCTGTGCAGGATACAGGCAAAAGAGATTATCATTTAGGTGGTTCTCTCTCCTGTGACAGCCATAGAGTGCCTGCCTTTGTTCTGTATGTCTGGACTGTGTGACTAGCCCCTACTCTCCCAGTGCAAACTCCTGAGAGGCAGCATTTCTCATCTGGAAATTTCTAGGAAAAAAAATTTGAATTTTTTGCTACAAGAAGCTGCTTTTCAGCCAGTGATATGAATAAGTCATGCAAGGTGCTCTCTCCTTTGAAGAGGTGACTGCGTCAATTTTGCAGTTTTCCTAGACTCCATAGACCAGTGCCACTGAATCGGAGACCGGGACTCACAAGCCCTTGGTGACGGGCAACTTGAGCAAACAGAGTTTTAACCAACTAACACCTTTTCCCATTTCCAGAAACACATCCACCTATGAAGTTTCATCCTCTCAGTCCATCAGCTCGCCCCAGCGGTCGAAACGAGTGAAGGAGAACACGCCTCCCCGCTGTGCCATGGTGCACAACAGCCCTGCCTGCAGCACCTCCGTCACCTGCGGCTGGGGCGACGTGGCCACCAGCACCACGCGGGAGCGGCAGCGGCAGACGATCATCATTCCCGACACCCCCAGCCCCGCAGTGAGTGTCATCACTATCAGCAGCGACACGGATGAAGAGGAGGAGCAGAAGCATGCACCCACCAGGTGAGCAGTGGCTCTCTGCTCTTCCCTGTGTGCAGGAGAAAGAGACAGAGGCAGAGAAGTGTTGGAGCATCCCAGGAGTTGCTGTAGGGTTCCAGGAGCTATATTTGGGTGTCAGCATCCAGTTTTTCCTTTCATTTGAAAGGAAAAAAAATACTAGCTGAGGACTGCATAGATTTAGTTGAAGCTCCCTTCTATGCCTGTACATTTGCTGTGTGACCTTGGAGAAGTGCAGTAGTCTCTCCATACCATAGTGTCTCATCTGTAAGAGGAAAGAATACTTCTCTCTATCTCACTTCCGTTGAAAGGAGACTTCAGAGAGCCTATGGTGATGAGTCTCTCTGAGACAGCTGTTTAAAACAAAGACAAAAAGAAGGGCTTGGAAGGAAGATGCCTTAAATTTGCCTTTTCTCTTTCTAACTGATCCAGGCATCTGTAAAGAGCATTAAATGACACCTTCGATATGTGATATTTTTCTTAAAAAGGTTCTCAAGAATAATGGTTCTGTCATAAACACTCAACGATAATAAATATATTGTAAGAGATTTGCTTAGTTTTGATTGTGTTGTCAAAACATCCTTGAACTATTGTAAAAGTGGCAGAAACTGACTGCTTTTTTGTCTGACTGCAGAGAGGTATAGATGAGGCTAGAAACACCGTGGTGACTGAGTTTGCTCCTTAGGGAATTAACTCACCTGACTGAACAGTGTGGCCCAGGACCGCTGCCACTGCTGATCAGCTCTTGTGGATCAGAGAGAACTTAATTTTCTAGGACCGTCCTTTCAGCACCTTTCATCACATGCAAGTGCTCTAGGTTTCCCATCTGATGCCAGTCACAAGACATTACTCGGCTTTATAAGTTGTAGAGAAGTAGTCTTGCAAACAGCTGAATAATTTTACCATCTTTATATTGGTAACTGAGCTAGGAAATTTTTAACCTTCTCTTTCCAGTATTGGTGAGAGATAATTATTTTTCTATTTATTTAAAATACACTCTATGCCAGATTTTCTTCTAATCACTGGAGATACCTATCTATGTCTCTGCATCTCTGCATTGTGGTGATAAGTGAAGCCTGCAAATGTGCACAGAACAGATGAGATGCATTTGGCCTCCAGGAACTAAAAATCTGTAAAGAGCCATATGATTCAGGCATCTAGGCTGGAATTTCAAGCTGCCTCCTGACAGCCACTGCCGCTTCCCATTCCCCTTTTCCCTACCAATGAACTCCACTGGGCAGCAAGAGCTCAGTGCCTCTCAAAGTCAGGCTTGCCATGAATGCAGTGGTTATCATGGGCACTTGATCACAGGACAGTGTAACATATTTCACTTTAAAAATAAAAAGAAATAAAATTAAAAATTGCTACAGCATTCCTTGCTTTGGTAGGGGGAAGAAAGTGGGGTTCCAGAGGGAGTTGAGTGAAGATGAGTGTGAAAGTCAGGGAGACTAGAAATAATGAGCCCCTACTTCCAGGGCTCTTACGGGAAAGTAAGGGCAAGACAAAAGAGATGCTGAAAACTAAGGTTGTGAGGTGGAGCAGCATGAAGAGGGCAGGTATCTCAAGGGTCATGGGAGCTCTTTTCAAGCATGTTTACCCATGGTGCTGATCCCAGGCTTTGGGAATTATGTGAAAATACTTAAACTTACCATCTGGGTGTCTTTCTTTGGTCCAGAGAGGGGTGGAGGGAAGAGCTGGAATACTGCATCCAGTTCAACCAATGGTTGTCTCTTCTGCTTCAACTTTGCTGCCCTCTGACCAGTTTCTTCACTCAACACCTCTCCAGGAAGACAGGCAGAACAAAGTTCAGGAACATGTCTAGAAATTGAGTCGGGAGTTTGAGGTATTAAAATATTTGGGTCTGCTGAGGGGCTTGAAAAGTTGTTCCAAGAGCCAGACTTACATAAACAAACTGGCTTTGATGTGACTAAAGCATATTCCGGACACGTTCCTGCCTGGGATCAGATCCCTGGCTACTTTTTGTATCCATATGGCATATCTATACACAGTGCCAGGATGCCAGCATTCCTGGAAGGCCAAAGCTTAAGAGATAGATTTAATTTCTGAGCCATGTAGAGACATTTCGCATGGACACGAGCTGTTCTCGAGCACCTTTTGGAATTCCAGAGTGAGTTAAATTGCCTGTGCAGATGTATCCAGAGCAAATAGAGAATTAGAGGCAGAGGCACAGGTGGAAAACAGCATGTCCAGAATGAGAATTTTTGGTTAATGTCTCGAGGAGAGTGAAATCAATTCGCTCAGTGCCTTTTAACCTGGGTATATCTAATACCATAGTCTCAGCTGGAGTGAGAGTGTAGCTTCCAGTAAAGTATCAGCATTTAATACCAAGGAACTTTGTCCCTGCTGAAGTTGGAGTCTTTCTTATTGAAAGTTTGTCACATGTAAGAAAATACTCCAAGTTTTCTCACTTGCCTATTTTTTTGGCTCCAAGAAAAATGGGAGTGACAGTGAAGTATTTGCATTAATGTAATCAGTGCCCAAAGGTTCAGGATCTGAGTCAAAAATGAAACCATGCAAAGAATGCATTGTCTCACCCATATATGCAAATATTACCATATTGGGCAATAGCTGTGGTGTGGGGGTGAAAAATAAGGAATCATTTGAAACATGCTATTGGTCACATCCTAGGAATATTAGTTTTTTCTAGGTTAGAATATAGAAATCGTATGTCACTTGACAGATCAAAGGTAATTGTCTGATCCCATCTTATTGATGGCAATGGTAGCTTTACATTAACTTCACTGTCATTGGTTCAGCTCCTGAATTTGCTACAGCATTTCCTTCTGTTATTTCTTACAGGGTTAGAAATTTCTCTTCGACCCATGAGACTAAAAATGCTTATTTTATTGATTCCTCAGTGAAGAGAGATTAGAGCTACTTGTGGTTGTGAGAAGTAGTAGGTCCTTTGAGGATGTAAGAGTTGGTCAGTCTCAGTTTAAGCAGTACTGGTAATGTTGATAAAAAATATTATGTTGCTGATACAGGAAAGGAGTCCTACGGCTTGGATTTACTCCATCAGAAAAGCCTTTCTGTAATACCAGAGCAGCAGAGAGAGCTTTTCTCATACAGAGGATATGAATTTTTTATTGGTGAAAGAAAAATCTGAAAAAATCTTTATGAGATGGGTAGAATTTTCCTTTTCCTACTGAAAAGTAGGAAATGTTATGTTACATGTTTATAAAATACCAGCTGATCAGGAAGGCAGGGCAGCACATTGCTCCTTTTGCACTGTTGATGAGCATAGCTTGGTGTAATCTTTATAAAATCAATAGAAAATGTTGGGCTTTTGTTGGGTAAAGGTGCTGGGGAGGTGATGTGAGATGAGCTCTGGAGGACCTGCTTAGTGGAGCCTTGTCGAAGGGGGCCATCTACTGGGCCCCAGCCCCGAGCCTGGGGCAGAGTCACCAAGGAGGAACCTCAGGTACAGTTCAGCGGGGACCATCCTCAGAGAGATGGTCAGAGATTTTCAGGGGGCAAAATCCTGATTAGAACAGTCAGCTCATCAAAACCAAGGCTTTTTTGCAAGATACATTTAGTTTTTTTCTAGTAATGCAGTAAAATCTGGCGAAGCTTCAAAACTGCAAAAAATTTTGACCTTTATTTAAGGGGAGAAAGTGTTAGAGGAGAAGACTTCTTGTTTCTCTTTTAATGGAGAGTTTTATTCTTTCAAAATAGACACAAATAATAAGAAGAATAAATTGAAATAGTCAAAATAAAAGGGGAAAAATTTTACTGAATGAAATTGTTTTTTCCTGGTTTCTGATGCCCACACTGTATGTGACATTTAGTCCCTTCAAACAGCAGGGGGGAAAATTTGCATATAAAATGCATTTTATGAACAGGAAACAGTTTTGTCACCCTGTTTGTTTATCATCAGTGAACTTGTACACTCTCAGCTCTGCATCCTTTACGAAGAGACTTGATAGGCCGAAGAGACATTCACTGCTGTGCTGTAGGATAATACCCCAACTGTTATTTATTCTGCATAGAAGAATTCAGGTCTAACCTGTAAAGCACTGAAGAAAGTGAAACAGAAAGTAGACTGATATTTACTTTTTAAAATTTGTTCCTCTTTAGTTTCTCTGCTTGCTCTCACAAGAAATTCAAGCAGGCAGACCAACTGACCAATAGTGCCACTGCAGTTGAGGTGATTGGAGCACATGCTCGGCGAGTAGCAAGTAGTAGGGGTTAAGTACTCCCCAGGGTGCAACTTCACCTGTTGCTCTAGTTTAAATATAAATCCTCCTTTGATTAAACATTGCTGAAGCTTAGAAGTGGAAAAAAATAAAGCAACAGCTTAAGCATGGAGCGGAGAGACACAAAGGCATCTTGGAATTGTGGCTGGGAGGGAGAGCACACAAGGTCCTGGGGAGGGATGCATTGGGCTGCACTGTTGGTTCAGTGAGGGGTATTTCTACATTCTGCCAAGAGACTCATCACAGAGCATGGCAGGAGGAAGGGGTGGAAGGAAGGGCAGTGGCGGTGGCTGTTGTGATGTGCCAAGAATCCTTCCCCTCCAAGCAATGAGTGCAGCAGACAAGGAAAACAGGATTTTTCTTGAAACAATACAATTATGGCCTTCAGGTGGTAGGTTTTGAGGGTCCTTGCACCCTAGAGAGACAAGAGAGCCTCTCAGTTCCCCACTGCCTATGCTGGTGTCATAAGTAACATCTCCCCATCTTGGTTTTCCATGGGATCCTCACAGTAGTCACTGTCTTGCTGGGCAAGGCAGGCTGACTGCAGCTGTTGCATCAGCATACTGAGTAACTGCCTCATTGACCATCTTCGCTGGAACAAAATCCTTGCAGGGTTGTGGTTTTTTCCCTCTCTCTCTTAAGATGGTAAACTATACAATATCCTCTGTGTGAGAGATAGAGTCTGTCTTTATAACAGAGCTTAAGCTGATGCAAGTCGTTACTCACGTTGTTCACCTTGTAGTGCAATGATGGTGGGCCCCACTTCAGAAGACTTTAATTCCCCTTACACACAGAATTTGCTGGCAGGCACAAACCAGGTGTTTTTGCCAACTTGCTGATGTGCATGTGGTAGGGGCAAAGCACCATTTGTAATTCTCTTTTGACATATAGCCTATTGTGGCTGTGTTGTGCTGTGCATAGTAATGCACTGACTCTGCATAGCAGTACGTTGACTAACCACAGTCATTTGGTAAAAAGATTGGTGCCTTCCATCTCCTAGAAGACACACCGATGACATGCAACTAATACTTAAAATAACAGAGATAGACAGTAGCTCTGTCAGCAAACCTTCAGCAGCAGGACCCTTACAACCTTCTAAGCAATTCAGAATATATGACTTAAATAGCTATGGCACGTCCTGTGTATCCTAATAAAATGACCTCTTACCATCACAAATTCACAAAGAAGGTGAGAGCAGATTAACAGGTCAGGATGGAGGTTGAGCTGAAGAGAGGGGGGGCATGTTCTCGACACTGAGCTATGCATGGCATAAAATTTCAGCATGAAGAGAGTGATTGCAGTTGTAGTGTGGGTTTTTGTTGGCTGACTCTATACTTTCCTAGGATAGGTGGACTATTTTGAAGCAGCAAACTGAAAAGGCTGCATGTTACTACCTTTTCAGAGACCTGGAACAGAGTTTTTGTTATGTGAGGTAAAGCTTACGTGCCCTGGTTGTATATACACACCAGTTCAAAGGCACTCTTGTGCGATGGCTTCCTTCATCCTCCAAACTGGAAGGCCAAGTTTGTGACCTTGAGAGCTGTAAGACCATGCTGCTGCAGTGTCAGACACACTGAAAGGTTTGTAGCTCTTGGAGTGAACCACACACTGAAGAATTGCCCCCATTAGACACCATTTGCTTTTTCTGTGATTCTGGTGTAACTCAAGGTATTCCAGGGGAAAAAAGATCCCATTCATGCAATGCTGTCACATCCAGCTTCTGGGCTGGGCCTTCAGCAAGTAGAAATCATCTCAAGTTGCATTGTTATAAGAGTTGTTGTCCCTGTCCTTGTCATTGGCTATCGAGGTGGTTTCAGCATTAACACCTAATTCAGCATCTTCCTTTTTTTTATTTCCTCTCATTTTTTGTTCTCAACATCTGCCTTCAGCCCCTTTCCATTATCAGATGCCCACCTTAGTTTCTTGCCTGGTGCCTGTGCACAAACTGTCTTTTGTTTCCTCTATCAGACTTTCCCTGGCTGGAGACAATAGGGACCCATGTCCATCTCTGCTGTGCACTCAGGAGAGTGATGTTATGTTAGAGAGCTGTCTCCAAACCCTGCTTCTACTTGTTCAAAGGCATAGTCATGCTCTGTGTCTGCACATTGGACAGATATGAATTTTTCTTTTGTGTCCAAGTTTGAGAACAAGCTCTTCAGGACAAGGTGGGAATAGGATACTACTCATAAACTAATAAATAAATGTGCAAAGCAATGCATGTTTTATCAGCTGCTGTTTCAAAAGGGAGGGTACAGCCCCATGCAGTAAGGGTTGAAACGCCTTTCTGGATTAGTGCTTTTCATTCTGTGCATATGGATTCACTGCCACTTCAGTAACCTTCCCCCCTCCCTCTCCTGGAGAATTGAAATACACCTACCCACATATGCAGGCAGGCACACAAGCTGACCAGGAACACATACCGACTCCCAAAACTACTAAATCACGTATGCTGCCACGACTGTGCTTGCAGGAGGGAAAGCAATTACCAGGCCTGGACTGAGCTTAATAGGAAGGGGGCAAGACTTTTAATAGTATTTTTCTGTGTAAGCACAAACATCCCCAAAAGCTGTGGCTGAGTTATAGGAATACAGTAAGCTTGCTGAGTAGGCAAGTGCTGCATCAACAGGTAAAAGCTCTCAGTCCTCATAGTTTGTGAGCAGGGAAGGCGATACATCAGTCTGAACCTCACACAGATAACTCCTGGGTTACTGTGAGGTGGGGAGAGTAGCTGAGTCCTTAGAGGGAGCTGGAAGGAAAACAGCTGCTGACGAGCAAGAAGGCTTTGAGTAGGGGGAATGCTAACTCTGCTGGGTTGAATTTTCAAAAACCTCCATTTTGGATTAGCGTATATCTTTAGGCCTGTGAATCAACTGATTTTCAGCATGAGCTGGGCCTTTGATGTTCTTGAAATTCCCACCCTTAATCTCTGGGGCAGGCTATGGTACAGCAGGTGCTGAGCTCTGGGTGTGTGTGATTAGTCCCAAGTGACTTCTCTGCCTGCTGTAACATTAACTGCAGTTGTGCTACCTTTCCTAAATACAGAAATCCAGCTGCTTTCAATGGAACTCCTTGTGTCCTTGAAATGATGCAGCCTGATGAATCAAGAGGCTGATCTCTCGGGCCCTAATCCTGCAAATATTTACCCATGGGCTTTAGCCCTGTTACTGGAATAGCCCAGTTGACTTTGGGAGATGAGACATGTTAGTTCTGCTGAGCACTTGCGTAAGGCCTGGCAGGACCATAGTTCTGGTCCTTTTCAGGTTCCAATCCATGAAATTAGTTTAATACCCTGCTACAGTCCCTTTCTCTGGAAAGGTTTGAATTTGAGGTCACTTATTTGTTTAAGCAAACAGTTATACTTGAATTTCTTATTGTAACCAAGGAGCTTTGACACTCTGAAGGAGAAAAATTCTCATGGTCCCTGCTTTGACAAGCCCTCAATCAAATTGGTGAAAAATATATCCATTCTGAAACAATAAATAGCACAGATTACACAGAAAATTACCTTTCCAGCTCTACAGCTCAACCTTCCCATGTCAAGTGTCATCTGAGAGCAGGTATTTCCAGTTCAGCAGCTCAGCCACTTATGTAAAGAAGGGACTGTAAAAGAACAGTTAGACCTTATCAGTTGTCAGAAAACTCTTTAGTGACTTGATTTTTCTTTATAAAATGTAATAACTGTCAGAGATAAAGAATATATCTCTCTTCCCAACTGGCAGCCAAGGGTAGCTGCAAAGGGCAAGCAGCATGGATACTCATAAATGTGTGATTACAGGCATTTCTACTGATGGAGAGGGGAATATTGATGCAATATTAGTCATTTTTATTGGCTTAATATTCTTCTTTCGTAGCAGCATATCCAAACTGCTACATCTTTCTTCACATACGGTTGTCGTCCATCTAAGATATGCTATTGCTCTTTCCATTTCTAATCCAGAGCTCTCCAGCTCCTTGTGAAAAGGCAGAATATGAGGGTTTGGTGTTGTACATCTTTCCTGTTGATACATCCCTGCCCCTGGAAGAATCACTTTCCAGTTCCAGATTGTTGTGCAATACCTCCATCTCCTTCTCTATCATCTGCCCTGTTTCAAGTGACAGTAGCAGGGGCCTCTTGAGACATGTTTTTCACTGTGAGTAGAACGGACATGGTTGTGTGTCCTTCCTGGGACACACCAGGATCCTGTGACGATAGCCCAGGGAAAGTCTGTGTAATGGTAACTTGTTTGTGAATGCATCACCCCAAGACATTCTTTAAAGGAAAAGGTAATAGGTTTTCAATCACAAGTCTTGGGAGCGAGGTGGTCAGTTGCAGTTTGTGAGTGCTGACAGAGAGACTTTGGAATGGACAAGTGGAAGGGAATCCACCAGTGCTCCTTTAGCACTGTGAAAAATAAATATGGCAAACAATGTCCTTGGAAGGAAACTGTTCTCAGTGTCTGCTCCACCCACCTTTCCTTGGGTAAGAAGCGATGCTGAGAGTAGGCAACAAACAGCTCCATCACAGACTCAGACTGGATTTAACAGCTCTTCACTGGACCGGACTAGGCAGAGTGGGAGACCGGAGAGAACACTCTATGGGAAAGAGATCTCTCTCTGTTTAAAGTGCACACTCAAGAAGTTAAGATTCCTTTTTCTCCATGTCATTTCTGTTCCTGTTGGGGCTGTTTCCACCATTAAGCCTAATTACTTAGCTTTTTATGTGCTATCCATTTCTTTTCATCATTTTAAAAACTTCAGTTGCCATAACAACATAATGCAATCAGTGAAACATAACAGCTATTTTCTGTAGTCAAGGTCTGTGCACTGTCAAGGATGTGAGCCATTTAAGCAAATCTTCACCATCCCCCTTCCTCCCTCCTCTTTCTCGATCTCTTTTTCTCCCTAAACAAGCTCATAACAGGAAGGAGAAACCATCAGGAATAATTAGACACAATAGCAGAGCAAATCCCAATCGTACTCATGCAGTCTAGTCTAATGAACTTCTAGCACTAATCTGGGAAGTGTTGATGTTCTTTTTTAATCACTTTTTTGATGTCATAGATAGATTAGTTGCAGCAGGACCTTGATATTCCGCACTAGAGTCAGGAGACCCAGTGCCTATTCAGAGAAAAAGAAAATCAAAAGCGTTACATACTTTGCTCATTTCTTTGTTTTTCATTCCTCATTTTCAGATGCTTATGGAGTATATATGCCTATTGCACCATATTAGTAAATAGAATGGAGTGTATTTTGTAGATTCATGGAATTTAAGCATGAAAAGTCATAGCATCTATTATTAAATCATTGCTGGAAGGCTGGGAGAAACCTCCACGTTTTTGTGTGGGTGGTGAGACTCGCAACAAAGCATAGTATAAGTGCTGGGCTTCTACTGCACACATACATAAAAAGCAGTCTGAAAATAAATCTGGCAGTCTGGTTCAGTGCTATTCTAAGCAGTGTGAATATAAGATCTATCCACAATGTCTTACTCACTCCTTGACCTCCATGAGGGCTTTCCTGGAATAGTAACGAGTGAGTTTTGAAGCCTGGGATTTGGCTTAAGCAGCCTCTCTCTGGCAGAGGACTGAAGGATGTGCTTTGCCTTTATGGAGCTAGTCTGCCACAGGCACAGTCTTCTAGTGATTTCGAGTTGATCATTGCCTGATCACTCTTTCCACTTGTCTGCTTGTGTTTCAGCACCTTGTCCAAGCAAAGGAAGAATGTCATCAGCTGTGTCACCGTGCATGACTCCCCCTACTCTGATTCCTCCAGCAACAACAGCCCTTACGCCGTGCAACATCGTGCAGGGCAGAATAACGGGAACAGCTACGACACCAAAGGGGTTCCAGAGACTCACTGCAGTGGGAACCCCCGAACGATCATCGTGCCACCACTGAAAACCCAGGCCAGTGAGGTGTTGGTAGAGTGCGATAGCCTGGCACCAGGTAAATTGCACCTCTTCCGTCAAGAAAATTAGTAAGAAATAAATGATTTATCTTGGAAGAATCTCATTGTTCAGTTTCATTTTGTTTGTTTGTTTGTTTGTTTTGTTTTCCAAAAAAACCCACGTGCTCCTGCCCTTCTCTCAAGTGACACATCTGTTCTTGGGAGCCATACTGCATTATTTATGTGCCCTGGTTCACTCAGGAGTCACAGGAGCAAGTGTTGGACCCAGTTAGTTCTGTACAAACCCAAGAACAGAATGCAGCCTGTACCTCAACATTTGACATTAAAGGCTCACAAATGCAAGTGTGAACCTTTGCTGCCTTGCCTTTCCATAGGTGTATTTTAAAATGGGTAAGAGATTGAAAACACATGTGAATTTTCATCCAAACTTGTTGACGTTTCTGGGAAGAATGTTTCCCCAGGATCTTCCTTATGGACTGATGAGGTTTGCTCATCCAGAACCTCTGCAATGCTAGATAGTAGGATGTGTTGAAAAGAGGTTTATGGTGGAAGTCTGGCATGAAGCAACTGACTTTGAGCTACTTGGCAGTCTTTGCTTTTGATGCACTGCTGGTGAACACAAAGGTTCAAAGGGTGAGCCCCCCCACTAGCACCTTCTCCCTCCCTTCCCACTCACCTTGATGTTAGGCAAGACAGGGATTTTTTATGCTGTGCACACCATACTTTCCTTCCTCTCCTTGGGATTTGTACCTGCGTTGTACAGTTCTGCTGGCAGAACAGTTTCTTGCACTTCTGAAGGGTCTATAAAGCCTTCTTCAGGCCTGCTTTGGGTCCAGTTATCAGGTCTGCTTGTCTGCCTCTAGGATAACAGGCTGGTCGTGTATACGAAGCACTGCTGAGGTATTCTGTTAATTAAGAGAAACAGTTTTCTTACCCTGCTTCTGTTGTATGTCTCCTCCCAAAAGCCACTCTGGAGGAGACTCAGTGAGGAAAAGGTAGGGTGAGCAATTAAAGAATGTGATGTAAGCTACAAATGTGTTTCCTTTCCTGGCACAGTCACCACCAGTCACCACTCATCCTCCTACAAGTCCAAGTCCTCCAGCACCGTGACCTCCACCAGCGGTCACTCTTCAGGGAGCTCGTCTGGAGCCGTTGCCTATAGGCAGCAGCGACCAGGAGCACATTTCCAGCAGCAGCAGCCTCTTAATCTAAGTCAGGTAAGTCAACCAAGACTGATTTTGGTGGTGCATCATCCAGCTGTTCCCTACTGCTCCTGCAGCACGGGCTGTCCCCTTCCAGTCTAGTGATAGTTGAGCCCCATGTTGAGTTTGATCAGCTGGTTTTTACTTGACTGCAGAGCTTGATCCTCCCGCTCAGGCAGCAGAGGTAGTGCAGATCACACCCTTGAGTGGGCTTCTTACCACATGTTCTGAAGTCAGATGTGAGTGGGAATGACAGTGTGAGTGGGAATAACGTGAGAGGGAAGTGCAGCGGCTTGGCCCCAACAGAGCTGAGCAGGAGCACATAGGAAGGACTGAGTTCTCCTTAGCTATAGGTAACCATGGGGAGGGTATCTTGCAAGTGAAGTGCATAAGCCCAGCTGTGGGATTGGAAGAGAAGTCAAAGCAAAGCCTCTGTGCATACACATGACCTCATGAGCATATGACCTCATTGTGCATATACGTGACCTAGGAGTTTGATCCATCCTGTGATAAACGTGAGCTGAGATCTGGGCGAATCCCATTTCTTGGAAGCATGCAGTTCTCAAAATGTTTCACAGTCTGTGATTAGACAGGAGCTTCAGTAAATAATCGCCTGTTCACATCCTGCACCAGGGGCCTCTTTCTTCCCTGGGGTGAGGTAACAAGAGTAGAGAAGTTACAGCACAGTTACCAGTGTTTCAAGAGGAGAAAGTTTGGAGAGCTCAGAGGACAGGTGGATGAACAGAGCTGTTTTTTAAAAAGAAAAGTAATTTGATGGAGAAGAATGTCCCCTCCCCCTCAAAATGCAGATGAAATTTAAAAATGTGAACAAATTTTAAATAAAAGTGCATGAAAATGGAGGAACTGGGCGAGATGCTGTTTGCAAGAGCTGGGGAGGAGTGTGGCTGCTGCATTTCAGACCACAATGACAGCGCAGGGCGTGCTTACAAAGAGGGTGAGAAGGTTTGGAAGAACAGACGGAGATAGCATGGGGCATTTTCCTTCTTGCCTTCTAATTCCTACTTTATGGGTAATTTAATGCTCTGACTACAAATGACAGGGAAAACTCCTTACATTATTGTGCAGTGCAAGAAAACAACTTAGAAAATCCCTGGAAAAAAAGTGCATTGCTCCTGTCCCACTGCAAGAAGTTGCCTGTGCTCAAGTAACTATAGCAGATTACACGAGGGCACCAGATACCTGCAGGATCTGATCAAACCAAGGGTTGTGTCTCTAAAAAATAACATGGTTATTTTTACTAACCAAGGAAATTATTAACTGCAAACACCCAAACTGAGCAAAAATAAACTGCCTGTTCCAGGCATAGTTAGGCAATTTCATTCCCCTGAGCTATCTGCACAGTACATTTTGTCAGCAGAGAGTTCACTAACAAAAACCATGTTTTGTGTGAACAACTGGACTTGTGGAAGATGTTCTTGGGAGCTGAGCATCCAAGGCTTTGTCTTTGTGGTAGCTGTGCCAGCAGCTTGTGGCTCAAACTGAGGGACTTGTTGACCTCTTTGGGGGGCATTTCAGTCAATGTAAGAAACTACAGGGATGATGTCTGAAACCTAGGCTTGCGAGGGACTCATTGCTGTCACCCATTTCCAAGGGAAGACTGGTGGTGCTGCAGGTGTCAGGAGGAGCACAAGAGACTTCTCTGAGGCTGTCCTGGCATTGCAGGGAGGTTCCCAGGCACTACTGAGGAGGTGAAGAGCCATCTCTTGTGTTGTAACTGCTTATCACTGTTGCTGTCTTTATCCAGGCCCAGCAGCACATCACGACCGACCGCACAGGGAGTCACCGGAGACAGCAAGCCTACATCACTCCAACGATAGCTCAGGCCCCGTACTCTTTCCCGCACAATAGTCCCAGCCATGGTACAGTTCATCCCCACTTGGCCGCGGCGGCCGCTGCTCACCTGCCCACCCAGCCCCACCTGTACACATACACCGCCCCCGCCGCCCTGGGCTCCACGGGCACCGTCGCGCACCTGGTGGCCTCCCAAGGGTCTGCACGGCACGCGGTGCAGCACACCACCTACCCTGCCAGCATCGTCCACCAGGTCCCTGTCAGCATGGGCCCGCGCGTCCTGCCCTCACCCACCATCCACCCGAGCCAGTACCAGGCTCAGTTTGCCCACCAGACCTATATCAGTGCTTCTCCAGCCTCCACAGTCTACACTGGATACCCACTGAGCCCTACCAAGGTGAACCAGTACCCTTACATCTAAACACTGGAATAAAAGAGCGAGAGACGCACCCATCCCGGGGGGAGTGAGGCAGCCGCTTTTGTATTGAAGAACATGAGAAACTTAACAATGCAAATGGGAGGCTCGTGTGAAACTTGAACGAAGGAGACTTTAAGGAAGAAAAGAAAAAGAGGAAAGAAGGGGGAGAACCAATTCTACAATTTTTATTTAAAAAAAAAAAAAGAAAATGGAAAAAAAAAGAACAGAAAAAAAATAAACCACAAAAAACCAACCATTCTGCACCAAACTAGAGAGAAAGAGAGAAGCAGAAGGACCCTCCAGCGGGTCTTGTCTTTTGAAGAACTTCACCAACAGACTTTTAAAGGTTATTTTCATCCAATAGTGAGCTACATTTAGAAATTTGTTGTCCAAAACACCTAAAATGAAATCCATTAGGTTTTTAATCCTATAGGTATATGGATTAGGGATTTATCCAGCTTTTCAAAGGGTTTATACCCCACCTTTGCAGTGGTTTTTGTATCCCAAAGTATACACAAGTTTTGGTGGATTTTTAATGGAAAAAGAAAGTGGGTGAGAGAGGCTGAGGGAGGAGGATAAAATGTTGTCCCAGTGCTCTAAATTTGGACCTAACACTGCTACATTTAAATGCACCTGGGCAAATCCAGCCATGCAACACTGGTTGAGAGCAGAAGCAATGGGGGTATTTCTCCCTTTTCTTGAACACACTGGATAAATCCCTGAGAAATACTGTTCCTAAACAAGATCTCTAATAATGTATGTTGGATTTCAGTTGCGTTTTATTCTAGGTTTTTTTTCGGAAATGTTCCTTTTTAATCCCTAGCCGTTTTAGCATAGGAGGAGACATTTTAGCTGCCCCCAGCCCTCTGCCCCCAGCCCCGGTAGAATGTAGCACTATACAGGTCGTACCCCTTTTTACTCTTTTGTGTTGAACTTCAACGATACCAATAGACTATTCCTCAATGTGATTGCACAAAGAAAAGTGATATAACATAGGCATGTAACAAATGTGATTGTCCAGGTATGTGCGTGTGCGTGCGTGTGTGTGCGTGTGCGTGCAGATGCTGCCTTCTCTCTGTGGTGTGTTCCTCGGCACAGCCATTACAACTGTCACAGTCTTAGTTTTACATCATTCCCTCGTAGTGCCTTACCGAACTACAGACGCGGTTTAAGGGTTTACTTCCACTGGTACTCCTAGAAACTGACTGAGGCTAGTCGGAATTTACTCTCAGCTCTTTTTCTTCTCTTTTTTTCTCTTTTCTTTTTTGTTTTTTTGGGGGGTTTTTTGTTGTTTTTTTTTTTGGGGGGGGGGTGTTATTGCCGATTTTCTCCTTCTGCTGGTGGTGTTGGGTTTTTTTTCACGTCGTCAATCTTAGCTCACTTGGCGAGGTGTTGGGGAGGCTCATTGGGGTCAGAAGTGTGTATAACTGAGTGTTTTGTCAAGCACTGGATGGGCTGGAAGTGACCGGGTCAGTTGTGAGACCTAGGGTGACTTCCAGGGGGTCTGGGGATTTGTTTCTGGACTGGTCTGTTTTTGTCCTGTTGAAATAGCAGGTTTCCTCCCCGGAAACTGAATTCTCATTCTGCTGTTTGACGATGTTCTTGATGGAGTGGGAGGACAGCGTCCACCCTCATCATTGGGTTGTCCTGGTTGTGTGTCTGAAATGGGAACAAACATTTAGCCCTTGAAAGGGGGAAACACTAATGGTTGCCAACATCTCTCACTGTTGATGAGAAGGGGTCAGGAAAGGGCTGGAGTCCCAAAGCAAGCATGAGAAAATCCAGTTGAGAGAGTCAATCTCAGGTTTCTTAAGTGAAAAGAGTGTTTTAATACATCGAGCCTTACCCACTCTAACAGAGCTGTGACACTGTGTGCCTCCCCTCCTCTCTTCTCACCTACACCTCAAAAAACTGCCTGCAGCAGCAGAGTGACCCTGGAACTGGAGAGCACAGCGGTGCTGCAGTCCTCCACACGAAGGAATGCTACATGGTCGTCTTGTTTTCCAACAGTTTTTAAAGAGAGCCTTTCCTGTAGTTGGTTTGGTTCAGAGGGGAGTTTTCCTGGTAGCGGCAGTTTCACTGGTGCATCAGTACTTGGAAATGTCTCGAGTACCCAGGCATGTGCATGTCCTGAGGAGGAAGGAGAGAAAGGAATTTAGTAAAACATTTCCATGAAAGCTGAAGTCTTTGTGGCTATTTGGTTCCACTCTACATTTCCCTGTAACTAGAGCATGAAGTAGTCAGGTATTTTGCAAGATGCTGGAAAATAGCAGGTTCATTGGCAGGGTGGTAAGGGATAGTTTCCCTGAGTGGAAGTGATGAAGAAGGCTCTCTCAGGTTGGAAAAGCTGACAGAAAGACAAGCACAATATATTGGCTTGTGGTAACTGCTTGGCTGGCCTGGAAGAAGAAGGGATCCCACTATGCATAGGCTGTTCAACAAGGCTGTTGTCTTCTGGCAAACCACCAAATAACCTCCCTGGTTGCCAGCTCTGGTTCCTGGGCTACCCTTGCACAGTTTTCTTTTCCTGCCTATCCTTCATTCCGGCTCAATATACTGTAGATGAGGATGCAATCTCCCAGCAGCCTATGCACCTTACCCCCCCTTTCTTTGGAAAGACAACATGTCCCCTTTCACCTGAGACAGGAAAATAAAGCCCTGCTCTCTCTCTCTTGCATTCCTCTCCTCTCCCACCAGTTCGGGAGTGAGAGTGTCATGCTGCTTATGTCATGAAAAGGAAAGATAATGTTATTTTATTGTATGGTTGTTACGATTATGATTATTATTTTATTATTATTGTATTTTACTCTGGGTTTTAATTGCACACGCATTCCTTAAACTTTGTAGGGGTTTTTTTCTCTTAGTATTGTTGTTACTGTTCTTAATTTTATTTCTCTTCATCAGTGGCATTGGAAGGGTTGCTGTGATTGTGAGAACTGCAGGAGAAAGGAGGAATGAAATTATTCCGAGGATGAAAACTCTGCCACTAACTGGGGGGTGTGGGGCCACTCCGTGAGAGTGGTTACAGCCTTGAGGAACAGGAGTTATCCTCTCGGTCACATCTGCATTTAAGAATAAGTCCAGAAAACATTCATTCAGAGGCCAAAACCCAACAGCAGCTAATGTAATGTTCTGTCAGGAGAGCTGGATCAGAGGCAGGTAAGGACCTTGGTGCCTCAGGATCCAGCTCACCATCACTCAGTTTGATAGGACATTTCTATAAGATTAAGACTTGTTTGTGCTCCAGGCCAGGATCATTGGGCCCTGTGGATGAGTCCAAGGCCACGCTACATGTTAAGGGTTTGGTTTTCCTAAAGGAGAAAGCAGATAGGTGGCTCTCCAGAAACAGGAGTATTGAAGGAGCCATGGCAGCCGCGCGTGCGGCTCAGTCCCATCACTGGATAAAGCACACTGGTGCAGATGGATGGCATCAGCTGGGTAAAGCACGGCTGCAGACAGGGCAGTGTTCCTCCCCTAATCTTCCACTCTCACTGAAGGTTAGATGTCCACAGGGTCAGGATGTTTGGTTTGATTTTTTTGTTGTTGTTTGTTTCTGATGTAGATTTTCCCTTCTTTTATAATTATTTGTTGTGGAATTTTGCTCAGCTGTTCTGGTTGCTACAGTTTAGATATTTATGGTTTCATTTGTGTTACCTGCTCTGTTAGAATAGGGGGAAGCAGTGACTGAATTTAAATTCCATTAAAAAATTACAGGACTTCAGCAGAGACTGAAAGTTAATCATGCGCTTGAGTGCTTTACTAAAGAACAGACTTAAACCCTTCAAGTTAAATACTTGTTTATGTGCTCCTGTAGCCTAGGGCCAGCGAAATCACAGTAATGTTTTACTTGTACTAATTGCATTTTCCCTGTGTTCCCATCTGACCTGCTCTCCCATGTGGACTCAGATCTGATTTTGGGGGCCTTTTGGCAGCAGAGCTGTTACAACAGCACAGGGTGGCTGTGAGAAGGAGTGCAGTGCGTATCGGAGGAGCCACTTTTCACATTGTCCATCCTGGAGTTGCTGGTCTGCCAGCTGTAGGTGGTCAGATGATAGCGGTGATGGGATGCTGATTGCAAGAGATGCACAGCAGAACCATCAAATTGCTTTGATGGTGAAACACTGTGTGAGAGCTGTTTTCTGGCAGGTATGAGGGAGCAACACCTCCTCCCTCACACCTGTACAAAGGCATTGTATGGATAAAGGTGTGGTTGGTCACAGGGGAAGCGGTCATTTCAGCAGAGGAAGCAAAAGCTTTGCATGCTGTCAGTACCACACACATAACAGCCAGCTTGTTGTGTTTGCAGAATCCTTTGGAGAGGAAATAGGATTGGCATGATTTGGTTCAGTTGGTGTTCCTTGTGTGCATAGGGTAAATGGCATGGAAACTTGAGAGCGGAAGCGAATGTTTAAATGCTGGAAGTTTTATGGGTGGCTTATGGCTGGCACAGTGAGAAAGTGGTCCTTTTCCCCATCATCTTGTCTTGCATTCTTCTTGTGCAGAAAGCACGGATGTTGCCGCTCCTCGGAGATGGATGTTCAATTTCCTGCTGTGAAGCCAGAATGCAGGAGGGAGGGGAGAGAACTGCCAACATGAGCAGATTGGAAAACCCAAATGGAAGCACTTCTCACTGTAGGTTGGGTCAAATCCAGTCATTAGAGAGAGCAAATGCAATTCCATCTTCCTCAGCAGAGTTTTACCTGCTTGTACCCAACAAACTGGGCCTTGGCAGGTCTCTTACTCTCTCTCTTTCTCTAGTAGTTTTGTCACAATATGTAAAACATTCCAAGAAAGGGACACTTCTGACTGTGACATTTTTCCTTTTTTTATACTTTCAAGGAATTGTGTCTTTTTAGCTTGGTTTGAAGGCAATTCCGTTAGCAAATCTGAAGGGCAATAAACCTGTTTTTTTCTTTAACCAAAGATACTTTTCTTTAAGAAAGAGAGAAAGAGACCCCCACCTACTCCAGAAATTAAATGAAGCCACGAGTCATGAGCACCAGGCAATGAGGATATGCCGTGGAATTACATTTTTCTGTTCTCTTTTTTTTCTTTTTCTCTCTCTCTCTCAAGTTTCTGCCATTGTTTTGAGTACTAGCTTGATGAGCAGAGAAATTCACACTAAATATTGCTGCTATCCTAAACTGTAGGGGATGTCAAAAGTGTTTTTCTTCTCTCGTTATTGTTCTCATTGATTTAAGTGTTGTAGTGGTGACAATGCAGTGTGGAAATGGTGAGCTGTGTAGTGGGGATAAGCTTCTGGATGCTCTGCATGCTTCTGTAGTGTCTCCTTCTCTGAATTTAGGATGCTGGGTTTGTTCTGTGGGTTGGATCCCAAACAGTGATGCCATAGTCAGGACAGACACAGCGGGGCAAGGGTATTGGACTTACACTCATGTTCTTCCATGGCTTGGCAATCAGCCCATTAGAGAACTGCAGTACTATTTGTGGGCCAAATCCTGGAAACCTGTATGCAAGGTGTGCAGGGGATAGATAATGCAGAAGGGAAAAATGTGGGAAGGAAATGTTTTCCCTCTTCCTGTTGACACAGCTGTCCCTGCTGTGATCCTATGTGCTGTGGGAGCCTCAAAGCAGTTCATCTGTGGTCCTGGGCACTCATCTACATCACCTCCCTCAGTGCTCCTGTGAGAAGGGCCTGTGTCTGAAGTTCAGGAGTCCCCATCCTACTTCTCAAGGCTCACTTATGTGCCTACAAATCATTTTGCCTTCTCCAGACTTAGGGAAAAGAAGATGAGTCTGTGTTGCTGGGATTCTCCCACTGCCGTACTCCAACAAAGCTGCCTCTGATGTGAGAATTTCTCCCTGAGCTGTAGAGTGAGGTTTTTTTACACCATTTTGACACCATTTCACAGTGGTGCTCGAAGAGATGGTGGCAGTCCAGTTGTCAAAGGCTGTGTGTAGGCTTGTTGCTGGAGTACTGCATTGGATGAGAGGCGCTGGGCTTTCCAGGCTGGTTTCCATCCCCGTGGTCCATCCTTCCCACCACCTGGGAACACCACTACCTGCGTGTGTTGCTGTGACGCTACCACACTCACACCTGCCCCGGGCACGCAGCAAGACCCACTGCAGGAGCAGCCCCTGGAAGTAAGCCCGGGCAGTGTGCAGGGGAGCACTGCCAACCCAGGGCTCTGTGCTGAAGGTGTCTGGTTCCTTTGGAGCAAATGTAATCGCTGGGAATGACCCCCAGGGCAGTAGTTAGTTTTCTGTGAGGAGCTGCTGATGCAGGTGGAGGTGTGAGAACCCGTCTGGAGGTAAACTGAGGTGAGCTCTGCGTGTGTCACATGCTTTCAGTGGGAAGACGTGGGTTTAGAGCATTTGCGTGTGTTGAGAGTGAAATTTGAATGGTAGATTGGCTTGGTTCTTCAGAAATCTTAGGAAGCATACTAGGAGGCTTTGCATTCGGCATTTGTGGTTTGAAACTCCTGTTTCTCATTTACGGGTTAGCTTTGTCCTTCCAATTTTAGCAGTGCTGCTATAACAGACTATTCATGTGTGTTTGAAGATAAAGTTTTTGTTTTTAATCTTTTGCTTATCATAGTTAATCTAAGAAAGGCAATACTAAAGGTATATTTTTTCCAAAAATGATATTTTTTACTGCACTGATAAATATTGTGACATCTCTGTTCTTAACTCTTTTGCTGTGAGGGGAACTGTGTGCAGATTCACACAAACCTTGTAAATACTTGTGTGTACTTCTGACAGCCAGGGATTATTTTTCCTTCTTTCCTCCCTTCCTTCTTTCCTTCCTTCCTCCCTCCCTTCCTTCCTTCCTCCCTCACTTCCTCCCTCCCTCTCTTCCTCTCTTCCTTCCTTCCACCCTTCCTTCAACCCTCCTCCCTCTCTCCTTCCTTCCACCTTTCCTTCCACCCTTCCTTCTTCTCTTCTTCCCTCTCTCCCTCATTTCCTTCCTCATTTTCTTCCTTCCTCATCTCCTTCTTTTTTTTTTTTCTTTCTTTCAAACAAGGTTTCCTCTTGAAACAGAAAGCAATGGGGCAACAATGCTCAGCAAAAGCAAAGCTTATCCCACTTTCAGAACATAGCCAAGGAGTTTTTGCAGTGCTGGCATAGAGTTAATATTTAAGCCGATGTATTTTGATTTTTATTTTTTTTTAGCAAACTGTTTGGAAAGGAATAAGACAGATTAGAAAAGCTTCGGTCTGGAATTCTGATCAGAAATGTTATCCATCTATTTTATGGCACCTCTGATTTTCCTTCTGTTTTCTTTTTCTTTAAAAAAAAGTAAAAAATGAAAAAAAAGGCTTGTTGCAGGCTTGCTCACCTGAGCTCTAGGCTGGTCAGCAACTGTCCCAGGAGTGCCTCGTGCTCTGGGACTGCCGGCTCCTTTGGAAGCAAACCCACTGATCAGGATTCTGGATTCTGATTGCTTCAAAGGGTATCCCCTGGTACTGTGGGATACCTTTGTTTTTTTAAAAGAAGGATTTAAATACACTTACATTACGCAAACTGTGACCTAATGGCAATAATTACCTCAAATGTGGGCATTCATCCTGGTTTTAGCCTTTTTGAAATCATGTAGCCAGCTTGAACTTTGATTCAAAGACTCTGAACTCCATAGGGGCGGAATAGCGATAAATGCCCACCCTGGTCATTGTTGCTTGAGTGAATTCTGAAGACAGTGAATCTTTAAAAAGAAAAAAAATTAAACCAAGGAATAGATTACTCTTTTATGTATTTTAATCAATTGTGATGTTAAAATGCACATGTAAGTATATATGTTTATAGCTACTGTAAAATGCTTTGGCCTTCTAGAAGATATTAATGAGTCACATTTTAAACCAATGTGAACTGAATAATAGACTGTGGCTACTTAACAGTTTTCTGCCTACATTTTATAGTTATTACAGTGTTTTATAGTTTACATTTAAACTGGTACTTTTTAAGGGAAATCTTGTGTTTATAAGTGTCACCTTCAAAAACTCAATACAGCTGCCTCTTCTTAATTTCACCCGTTAAAAATGGAAAAGTACAAGTGTGTTTTTAATATGTATATTCTGTTTTGAGATATAACATAGTGTTGGAAAGTCAGTCCAGAGATGAAGTAATCCACTGTATTCCAAAGTCTGATCAAAAAAACACTCCACCCACTTTGAAGATTTAGTTCAACAGATAAGCTATTTGTTTGTTCGCTTGTTTTAATAATGTGCTTTATCAGGCGTCCCTGGGTTGAAGCAGGGATCACAACACGAAATTCACTGTTCTATGTAGGATCCTCATCTGGATGAAGATACCCACATCAGGAGAATGAAGGATATTCAAAGGAAGGATTGTATTGTACTATTGATAAATCGTTAGCCAAACAATTAATACCTGAGGTAGTGAATGCCTGTTTTATTTTTGGGGATGGGGTTGGGGGTGTGTTTGTGAGCTTGTGTGTGTGTGTGTGAGCCACTCAGAGGCAATGCTGTAATTTGGCTTTCATCTGTTCACCCCTTTCTTACAAATTATGCTTACCACCACAGAAATGTTTTAAACCAGTAAACAAAATACAAAGTTCACTGACCATCTCCTTGTCAACTCTGTTTTCTCAGCCCATGTCAGTTCCTGATAATGATGTTTCTCTGCTGCTCTTACCCTGTAATTTGCATTTTGATATATCACATTCCCCACTCCCTGGTCTCACTCAGCCTGTCTAGTTTTTTCTGTTGTGTTCTTTCACTTGGGTAAACAACAAACATGGTATAAATGTCTGCCGGGCAAAATGGTACTTTGAGGTCATGAAAGTACAGGAACTGGCATTTAAAAATATGTATATGTACATCTCAGCTCCAGCAGTGGAGCTCGGGTACTCACGGGAGGGCTCCTTACGTGTTTCCACCATGCCTGGTGGGGCTATATCAGTCAGCTTAGAGCAGAGGTAGTGAACAGGAGCAGCCGGCAATGCTTTGCACTTGGGCACCTGTGCTGCTCCCCGTACAATCAGCAGCGGTGGGGTCGGGGGAGTGCAACCCGCCTCCTCCTCCGGCAGCACCGCTCCGGGGGTCAGCCGTGCCTGCCCCGCTGTCCACATTCCCAAAGCGATAAGGTATCATACGGTGAGCCAGGATTGTCAGCAGCACTCGGGCCAGCTGGAAAAAGCCCACCCTCCCTCACCGTTCACCACCACCCAATCCACAGGCTTTGCTGCCCCCGGCTCCTGCCTGGTCTCCTGTTCTTTTGGGAAGGAGTCAGAGTCGCAAATACCAGCACACTCAAATGAAGTAGCCAGAGAGTCTTGCTAAATGCTTTGGCTTGCAGCTTGTTAGGGAAGGGGTTTCCAACACTGGCAACGCACATCCTGTAGGATCTGGATGGTTACATAAAGCACCTCTGCCCTCACAAGGAAAAAAGTGCTTCTGAATGCTCCCACCTCACATGGTTACATACAACACTTCTGACTTTTCCCCCGTTATCCCTTATGTGTTTGATTTTTTAAATTTTCTTTTATATTTTTTTGCTCTGTATTCTTTAAATGAAACTTCCACAGATATTCCAGGGCACAACCATTTCAGGTGTAAAAAGGATCTCCACATCCCATGTTTCACCAACAAAGCAATCAAGGCGTTTTGGGTACCAGATTCTACTTGGGCAGAACCAGAATGTAGCCTGTATATTTCATACCAAATCCAATTTCTGAAAGGAGAGGAAGTGTCATTAATAGCTTTAATAAAGGAGTGTGTGTGAGAGAGAGAGAGAGAGAGAGAGAAAGAGAGGAAGCGAGAAAGAGAGAAGAAGGAGGGGCATCTTGGAAGGTGAAAAGTCTAGATTTTGGGTAGTTAAAAACGAACCAATGGGTGAAACATTTTTTTTATGAGCTGTAAAATCCTCTTAAAAACGGAAGGGGTGAAATGGAGGGAATATTTTATGCCTTTCGACTGCCCACAAGCCCAGTGTACTCTGGATGGAAAGTGGAAGTTAATATACACTGCACCAAAATTATTAAGGGGAAGGGGGGGCGGAGCTGTGAAATGCTATTGTAATCACAAGAGAAAAGATGCCCCTGCCCCAGCTCTGGATCTCAAGTGGTTCTTTCTCTACAGTATCATCTCAGCCCAGTAACCCCACGAAAGCCCTGAGCCGTTGTGTTCCTTCACTGTACGGTTTCTGTAATAAGAGTGTTAATCCATGTTAATCTTTGTGAAAATTATTGTGTGCAACAGTATTTTCTTGTGTACTGCTTTTTACCTATGTGAATTGTCCCTTTTCTGTTTTCTTTTTTTTCTTTCCTTCCTCTTTTTTCTTTTTTTTTCTTTTAGTAATACGTCTTTCTTCTTTTTAAAGAAAAAACAAAAACAAACTGATGTGTTGTAGACCTATATGTAACCTATTCCTTAGTCTCATATTATAGGTATGTAATAAGAATGGATATTTTACTTGGCTTTAGAATGTTTTACAAGAAAACTAATTCTTAACCAATCAAGTTCTTGCTACTAAAAAAAAGAAAATGCTTGTGTTTTTCATCATGACGTTGTGTGCTTCTAATTAATAATCATTTTCGTTGTAGAAAAATGGAGTGAATTTATATTAGTCTTGGAAACTAATAATAGCATTGTAAATTTATGAGATGATTTTAACAGAAAATACATTATAGAAGAATATAGTTATTTTAATTGTAATATTACTAACTGTAGGGTGAGAAAGGAGGTCCCGTTGTGGTGAACTATGTTATAGCTTGTTATTCACGGTTTCTTTTTGATCATTTTTTCGGTCTCTGAGGTGAAACGAGTTATTAATCAGAATTTGTCAACTCACATATGCATATTGTATATGTGTAGAAATGTAATCACACTTTGTCTTGGAATTACATTAAACTGTTTTAAGTCACTGCAAAGTTTGTGTGTCTGTATGTCTTCTCGCTAGTTTGATCTGAACATTTGGTTAGTTTTTAGATCCTATTATTTAATCTCCTCAGTCTATTGGAAAAACAGCACTAATAGTATCATTAATAATAAAATAGTTTTCCCTTTGAGGTGACATGTTTAGATTTGCAAGATGCATTTTTTTCCCAGGGCAGAAGAGCATCTGCGTTCAGATGCTTTGCCGAAGCACAGAAGGCTGCACAGAGCTGCCGTGTGCGGCTCTGTCGAGAGCTCTCTGCTTCGTCCCATGGTACCGACTGGAGTGTGGATATCGGCTGCAAATGTAGGTCTGGTTTTCCTTTTAGCCTGAGCCCCCATTTCATTTGCTCCCTTTCTTTTCTTTGCTAAGTCCCAGCTGAGCTTTGAAAGGCTTAAGTAGACATTAAGATGCTGAAACCATCACCTGTTGGCAATTGCCATACCTGCCTTTTGGGCTGTGCCTGACTCTCACCATGAGGTTCACTCAGGAGCAAGGTGGAGGCATCTGCAATGGGTCCCCTATTGTACCATAGCATCACCTTGGAGGAGGCCAGTGGCTCCTCAACAACTCCTCTTAATGGAGGGAGTGTAAGACTGACCTGGATTTGTTGTTGACCTTTCCCAACATAGTGACTCATATGCAAGCTACTAGGTTTCCAGCCTGTGGGATTCATCTTGTTAATTCAGCTTCTCCCTTCCTGGGGATGGCCAGAGGGATGTTCAAAGAGCTGAACTCGACTGCTCTAAAGTACAGGGACACGCTTTGAGTTTGGTGTCTGGCAAATGGCTTCTGCAGTCGTGTGATCACCGCCGGATGGCCCTGCACAGCACTGCCGGGCGATGCGATCGCGTCAGGACATAAACCTTCAGGAGGCTCGTTTTATCAGTGAGTACTGGCAGCTTGCTTTTTCAGCCTTCTCTCTAAAGACTCCCTGAAATAAGCAGGGAGCATTGCAGAAACTGTTGCAATGAATTTCTAGGTGGACATGAAACTTTCAGTAACAGTAGGTCGTGGGCCCTTTCTCCCAGCTGCCTTGAACTGGCTGAGACCCCAACTCAGTAAAAGCTATTAAAGCTGTAATGTCTGTGCCTGTCCGGCAAACCAATTAAGTCAGTGTTTAATTTAAAATCATGTGTCCTATTAAACAGCTAACAGGTAATTGCACAGTTAAGTGCTCTGCTGGAAACGAGGAGTTTACTGGGTCATGATATGAGAGACACTAGTGAATGATCTAACTTCAGAAACAGCTGTAAATCTAGAACAGCTAGATTAACTAGTGCAGAGTTTCTCCATGTGCGTGGTGTGTTATGGTTTCTTCTTTGTTTCTTCTTTTTGTAAAACTTATCTATAAAACTGTAAAAGAGATTTGTCACTCTGTCATCCAAGACCAAAATAGATTAAAAATGCATTGTTAGCCAGGGGATGTACTTTCTGACCATTTTTTTCTGGAAAGGGAAAATAGTTTCTCAATTTAAGCAGGGCTGCTTCTAATGTAGCCTGCAGTGTCTTGTGAAAGGAAACAGCGAGGGATTCAGCCACCATATAAAAGAGACTGAGAAGGGTCTTCTCAAACTCACTGGAGCTGCAGTAAATGTCAGCACCTGTAGAGCACAGTCCTCAGCAGCTGGTACAAATTATCACCAACAAACTTGAGCTAGTCCAGCTCTTTCTGGGCCACAAGGAATTTCTGCTGATGCTTTGAGAGTCAGACTGGTTTATTCCAGGTAGGTGTGGCTCTTATTTAAAATTGGGAACATGGGGAACACACCAACACAGCCTAATGCACAGTGGTGCTGCTGTTTCTGGCATGTGCTGCTTGTGCTTTCCAGTGTAGTGACTATGTTTTAATTCTTTAGAGTCCAAAGTTTGGCACCTGAATTTGTATTTATGCATATGAGGAGAGCTTGTGTGACTTCTAATGCAGCTCTACCCTCCTGGGTGCTATTCATGTCAAATCAAACTGGAAATGGGTGTCTGAGAGAGGGAGGGAAATGGTCCTGCTCTGTGAAACAAAGGCTGTTGCCCTTTAGTCACCCATGCAAGAGTGTTTTGGATCTGCATCTTGTAAATTCTCATGTCTTCTCTTCTTACTATGCTGGTCAGGCCAGAGCAATTGCGCCTGCATCAGCATTTTCTGCAATGTGCTTTGTCTTTATGTTTTCTCCTGCGAGGTGGCTGTGCAAATAATGAGCAATAAAGGCTGTTATTTAAAGGCCCACACACAGCACTGTATGTCAAAGTTTCTGCTGTGTGGAGCTTTTGCTCACAGGGAAGCAGCTGCAGGAGGAGCTCGATGCACAGATCCAGAGCCATGCTAGAAACCATGTGTCAAAGCAGCAGGCTGGGACAGGAGCAGGCTTCTCCAGGCAGCACTGTCAACCCTGGGAACCCAGCACAAGCCAGGGAGCAGCACTCCATCCCCCATGGGGAGACTTGTCACCCCTATGTTAACACTGTAAGAAGTTCCAATGGGAAAGGCACACCAGGTAGCTTAAGTACACTTAACTCCAGGCTGCATTTGTGTACAGGCTTTTCCGGACACATCCAGACGTGGTTTTGGGGCACAGGAGGCATCTGGAACACTTCCCATTTGTACTTGCACAGTATATTGCCTCTGATGTGTGAACTCATTAAATACAAAAAAGTTACTTTTTTCCCCTTTTTTTATTTCAAGCTTGTTAAAAAATAAATTAAAACTTGTAGTAATGTCATGGGGGGGGAGAATAAGGGGAGAAGTATGGTTAAAAAGAAGAACTTACTGTAATGCACAATACTGTGACTGGACCCTGTGCCAAAAATTCTCATCCTCTCTAGATACTCAGGGACAGTCTGAAAACTGCAGAAAAGAATTCACGCACCCACAAAGAGCGAGGCTGCTACTGAATTCCACCTCCATGGACCAGGGTTTTGGGTAACAGTTCCATCGTGGTGCTGCTGGGCTGCTCAAGAAAAGCTCAGTTGGTTTTTCTTGAGGGTGTTTCTTCCACACCCAAATATCCTTAATATCTCTCTCTCTCTCCAGACAGCAACAGGCCTCCTCAGGAATTTACAGAATAGGAGGCATAAGAATAACAAAGGCAGGCCTGGAAGAGGACCACGGGAGGCATCAATAGAGGTTCAACCATACTTCACCTGCATGTGCCAGGTTGTCTGTCCTGTACCCTGTTCTTTATGAAGTGGAGAAGCAGATGTCAGAGCTCTGATCTCCCCTGTATCAGCGTGCTGGTCACATCTGCCTCCTTATCCCTTCTTTCCCGAGTTCAAAATACCCCACCCTCTTTTTTTTAAATGACTGCTGTCCTGCATGATCCTGTTTCCTCGCTTCTCCTCTCACCCCCTTTATTTTCCCTTAATGTGGTGTTGACCCCAGAGGCACAGGGAGGGGGCTGTGGCCTGCAAGGAGCTTAGGTGGGTAGTGGAGAGTGACGGGAAAAGCAAATCCCATTATGCTGGGTTTGGGTTTTTTAAGGCTTTAAAATAATACCAGGAATGATGTTTGCAGGGAGGCAAGGCCTGAACACTGCTGTCTCCCATGACAAGATTATGAGGAGCAGCTGAGGGAGCTGGGGTTGAGCCTGGAGCCTCAGGGGTGACTTTATCAATCTCTACAACAACCTGAAAGGAGGCTGTAGCCAGGTGGGTGTCAGTCTCTTCTCCCAGGCAACCAGCGACAGGACAAGAGGACATAGACTTGAGCTGCACCAGAGGAGGTTTAGGCTGGACATTAGGAGGAATTTCTTCACAGAAGGCTGATTAGACATTGGAATGGACTGCCCAAGGAGGTGGCGGAGTCACCATCCCTGGAGGTGTTTAAGGAAAGCCTGGATGTGCAGTGGGAGCCATGGTCTGGTTGATATGGTGGCGTTCCGTCATAGGTTGGACTTGATGATCTCAGAGGTCTTTCAAAACCTAATTGATTCTGTGATTCTAGCAGGTCTAGTATTACTGGGAAAGGTGAATAAAGGCGATGAAATGCTTTGAGACCAGATACAAGGGGAAATGAAACACGGCTGAGGGGGAAGCAGGCAAGGGGTCAAAGTGGAGCAGGAAATCGATGTGAAAGAAGGAATTTCAGAAGCTGTGAGTTTCTGCAGCTCTAACCAAAGCACAGAAGACTGGGGTTGTCCTCAGGGTGTGCACAAAAAAAAAAAAAAAAAAAAAAAAAAAATCAGGTCCTCTCGCCATCAGATTTTTTTCCGTTCAGCCTATGGAGCAGCGGTCTCCAAGGTGGAGCGTGCACAAGGCAGTTCCATGGGGGTGCAGGAACGAAGCGCTGTTAACAGCGGAACCTGCCGGCCGACGCCGGGCCCCGAGGAGGAAGGCGGAGGGCCCCGAGGAGGAAGGCCGAGGGCCCCGCCTGCCGCCAGAGGGCACCCGCGGCCTCCGCCGCTCCGCTCGGCCCGGCTGCGCTGCACGCGTGAGGGAAAGGTGCGCGCTGTCGGTACCGGGAGGGGAAGGGATTTGAAAATCCTGTCTTGTTCCTGCTATTTAGCTGCAATCGGGTGGCACTGGAAAGCTAGTCTTGGCCAGCGTGCCGTTACAAGCTGCTGTACGTCCCTACGAAACAAAGCGGGTGGGTGCTAGGTGGCAGCTTTCAGTGCTGGGTGCGGTCGAAATAAATACTCAACAACACAGGGGTGAAAGAAAGCTGGGTTGAGGTTAAGTCAGCAAAGAAGAAAACCTACGAGTGACGCAAGGTTACTCACCACCTCCTACCAGCAGAGCGAATGTCAGCCAGTCCCTGAGCAACTACCTTTGGAATTTCCCCCTTCCCCACAGTTTTTATTGCCGAAAGTGATGTTATATGGTATGGAACATCCTTTTGGTCAGCCTGGGTCAGCTGTCCCACCCTAGCCTCTTGTCCACCTCCAGCCTACTCACTCAGGGTGCAGAGGGAGAAACAGGGAAGGCCTTGACCCCGTGCAAGCACTGCCCAGCAATAGCTAAAACACTTCTGTATTATCAGCACTGTTTTGGACACCAATCCAAAACATTGGGCTATATGGGCTGCTGTGAAGAAAATTGACTCCATCCCCGCTGAACCTGATAGAGCTGGGAAACGTTGTGAGAGACACTATAATTCAGGCGCCTTGAGACACAGGTACCAGAAGAATTCAGAGAACATACAGGCAATTACAAAAAAAAAAAAGCACTCACAGATTCCAGGCAAAAACTAGTTGGCACTAAAGGTAAAGCAAGAGCGAGCAGAATATTCATTCAGCACTCAAGTAAGGATATCACTGGTGCTTTTCTCTAGAAGGAGTCAAAGATCCTCAAACGCATACCTTTGATCATAGGGCTTGCTTTTGATCACAGGGAACAGCGCTGTGCCCTTGCAGAGGATATTATAATACCTCAGCTGGATATCAAATAATAACAGCTCTGATACATCTAATGCTGGAACCATTGATTGTGAGATTCCCAGCAAAATGATGGAACTATCTGAATGCAAAATCTGGATGGCAAAAGGTCATGGGGGCCCATTCATCCGTTTCAGTTGCCCTTCCTTTCACTAGAAATGGAAGTCCCAGGCTTCTTAAATCCATTGCTCTCAAAAGGCTCCTGGCTACAGCAATGAAGATGAGGAATATGACTCCTGAGGAAGGTGAGGAACTATTTGGATTGCTTGGTATTTTTTTTCCTACCTCCCTTCTCCAGTATATTTCACCTCAGCTGCAAAGACAGCATCCTGATTTCATCTCCATGAGAAAAAAAAAACTGAGTGGAGAAAGGTGTCTGTTTTATTTTTTTTTCTCATTACCACTTTCAGAATTTTCAAAGAAGACAGGTCTTTCACCAAGAAATGCTTCAAGTTTTGAGCTATGTGCAAACGCTTGAGAAGCCAGTGATCTGCTTTGCAGCAAAAGTGTAACTGATAAGCACTTTCTGAGAAGTAAACCCCTACAGTTTACACTGGAAACAATGCTTGTGTTCCTTTCATAATGTTTTATTACTTCTGATGTTTATTATAAATTTTTAGAAAATTTTTCAGAACCATATATGACCTTACTTCACTACAAGTGAAGGTTACAGAGAAAGGATCTGGGTTCTTCAAGAGATTTTTAGTAAGGTATGTGCCTCCTTGCTCTCTAACTATAGGCAGACAGGGTCAGAGGGTAATGCACACACTTATTCTAAAGCTCAGCTTTCTCTGGCTGCCTTCTCTCTCACTTTTCTTCTTCTTTATTGTCTTTATTTTCTCCCAACATCCTTATTTTTTTCTTTGTAATAAGCAGAGTTATCAATGGTTTGAACTGGTCTGTGCCAAGCTCTCTGTTACTGAGCCATCTTGCTTCCTTGCCCAGGGCACTGTATTTACTCTGTGAACTGTGAAGCAGTTGCTCTTTAGTTTATTATGGCCTTTGTCTCCATTTATTAATCAGTTTTCCCAGCAAATGGCACTTGAAGTACATTGCTGAATACACTAATCATCATCTGAAACCAACTCTGCTGCATCAACCCTCTGTACTGCACAGTGTGTGTTTCTCCTGCACTCTCTGCGGCCTGGCATATCCTCTTTACACAGGCTTATATGACAGGTAACCCCTGCAGGACAGCTATATGATCTTGAGTCTGTTTCCTGCTGAGTAAGCACTGATTTCTTTAAGGACTTGTGGGAAAAATCTATTTTAATTCTCTGGTGAATCCTGCAATTACAGAATCTGGGTTGGTGGACAGGAGCCACACCAGTGGCTCTGCAACTGCATGCTGTGTGAAAGGGGCCTGGTGAGTGGGAAGAAACCCTGTAAGTCCTCTGGAGATGTGAATGCAACTGCTACTGCTCTCCTGCAGAGGAGACCCTCTGATCATGCTAAGTATCCCAAAAAAGGAAGAGAAGGAGTGGAAGCAGCTTTTACACCTCCAGGGAAATGCAATCATAAACTCTGATCTCATGCTAATTTATGCTAATAAAAGGACTCCAGCAGACTTTGGAATATGCCTGCAGGTAAGGAGGAATGGTATCATTTGAACCTTGCTGCTGATAACAACCAGAAGGATGATACTATGGTATCATCAGTCATGGCAGTGCTGTTAAAACTTTTGGACAAAGGTTAAGAGCAGTGTAAGCAGGAGCAGGAGAACTTTCCAGCTCTGCTCTTACTCACTCGTCCCTCTTCTCTTGGGCAGTTTGGTCCCTCTTGTGACCAGGGGCTGTCTCTGGGACAGACCAACATGTTGTGGGGTACTGAGGTGGTACTGTGGGCATGCAGATCCCCACAGCACTCCTTTTTACTCTCTGCCCTCCCAGAACCCAGAGTTTCATCCAGGCAATAGCTCTCCAGTGCTCTGCAAGGTAGAGGAAGAAGCCTCAATCCCTTCCCCTAAGCCTCTCCAGGAGAAAAAGAGGACATGCTACTCTGTGAAGAAAGGCAGGGCAGGGACACTCAGAGCAAGATGGGGTCAGGGCACATTAAAGGCAAAGAACAGGACAAAAGGACTAGTATTAATTTTGCCCCAGGGAATGACTCCAGTAATCGGAGGCTGACTAGGTTTAGCTCAGTTCCTGGGAAAATAAAGGAAAGTTGGTATGGAATTCAGTCAAGGAAGAACTAAGTGAAAGAATATAATTAATGCCACTGAAACAGTTTTATGGTAACTATAAGCAAACTTGCCAAACAAAGCTGATTTTTGTGCTTTGATGAAACTGTATATTTGGTTGACAAAGATAACTGCATAGTAATAATGTATGAGAAACTGTATTGGGCATATGAGTCAGTAGTGCCCTGCATTTTGAGTCTAAAAATGAACACTGTGCAATATCAATACAGCTTGTGTGAACAGCACCAAGAGGAGACCAAATGACAAACCTCAAAGAGCCAGCGAGAAGTCCAGGAGAGGCTCATGCAGATTAGGGCAATGCTGGAAGCTGTCTAATCCACTGATGTAACAATTTAATCTATAATCCAAATGAACATGAAATCACTGTTGCTAACAGCAGGGGTTGGCAATGGATAGCAGGACAGAAGACAGTGATGCAATCAGTCACGCAGAGTGATCAGGCATGGTCTGACAGCGAAGGGCTACTTAGTCTTGGAAAGCTGGAAGATGTGAGTGGGAGTAGATGGGGAAGTTTGGGCATAGTGGGTGGTGGTGATGAGTCTGAAACATTCAAGATCTTAGAAGAGATTTAGTGAAATGGGCTATTTTTGATCCTGAGTGCATAAAAAGGTCTGTCTTAGACCAAAGGCAAGCTCCAGGACACAAGATCTCCATGATCAGGACCCTCTCTGACCCCCTCCTAAGCTTCCTAAGCAACAGAGAACTTTTTCCTCCCCAGTACATCTCTAGCCAGGGCTGTGGAGAAGACACTGCTGCATGCATCCCACTGCCAAGTGGAGTGCAGTCCCACTGTCTTATAGCGTGAACAGCAGTTGAGTAGTTCAAAGCCCATGTGCACAGCAAAAGAGAGAGCCTTCAGGTTCTGCCTCCTCATGCCATTTGCTTGATTAATATGCTCAGGTCTGCCATAAGGGAAGATTGTGCTGTTTCTCTGTGGAGTAGGATCACTCTGTTTGCAAACTGATACCCTCTTCCCTGCCATCAACCTGGCAGGAGCAGGTAGCAGCAGGAGAGCGGTTGCCTGGGAACTATGCAGCACAGCCCAGTGGGAGAAGCAGTGAGGTCAAGTGACAGTACCCTTCTCGGGTTTACCTGTTTGTTGGGAGTTTTTTCTTGGTTGTTTGTTTGGTTTGGTTTGTTGTTAGGGAATTGCTTTTCTAGTATGAGAAAACTGTGTACCACTGCCGAGGGGAGGAAGCAGAGGCTTGGGAGGCAGCTGGCACACTAAGTCATCTCATGTCACTGCCAGCTAGGGATTTTTTTTCCCTCCACATAAGTCTTCTCTGAGGTAGTTGAATCCAGCAGTCAACATGTGAATAGAGAAGCCAGCAGTGCCTGCTGTGTACTGCACTGACCCAATGTATTTCAGGCCAGCAGCTGATCCAGGGGGCTCAAGAATCTCTTTTCTTTACAGAAAAGATGTTTCTTCTGCCAAAAAAAATCAGACGAAACATGAGATGAAACAAAGAGAGAGCATTTGTGCATAAGTCTTACTAGACAACACATTTGTTTCAATAGTTTCCACAGAGCATAAACACACCTGTTTGAGGTCAAGTGCCAAACCCAACTCTCTCTTAAAGACTGGCTTTTTCTGACTCATCTCAACACTGCTGTTCATCCATTCCTTTTTGTCTAGCTGTGGTTTTCAGCAGTTCAATGTCTTCTTTATTCTCCCTGGACTTGGGAGAAATTAACACTCGCCTGCCTGAAGGTGTATTCCCCAATACACTACTGTAATAGCTCTGTGATATTTGAAACGGTATTGCTGTATTGTCACTGTTGTTTTCCTATTTGCTCATCTCTGACATTATTCTGTACAGCCTGACAGGAAAATAGCCAACAGGAAAACTGAGATATTGTTGACATTCATAAAAATAACTTGTCTTCTTCGTCGTTTTTAACACACAGATTTTTTTTCTTACTACTTCTGTTACAAGCACCCTAAACCATTGGCAAGTGATTTCTGCAGAAAAAAATTCAGGGATTTTGGTATGGCGCATCTTTCTGGGCTACATTTAGGTGCAATGCCTTACACAAATGGACCCAAATGGCCAAAACATCTAAATTTCCCAGGCTTATAGTGAGCCCTATCCTGAGGGGTTGGTCCATGGAGGTCCCAGCAGAGGCACAATGGCTCTGGTGCCAGATCCATTGGACATATACTGAGCATTTCCACAGTGGTGTGTGTTTGACATAACACCTTCTGTGTACACACACATGGTTTGGCCATCCTCAGAACCATCCTGTTATGTCTCCATACACACAGAGAATAAAAAACCCCTCAGCAAGCTCCAAAAATGAGTGTCCAGAAGAGGAAGAGCTGAAGCATCACTCCCTGACCGTAAGCAACAGTTGTGTTATTAATGTGGTCTACCTTGTTCCTCTCTCCCTAGAAGTGTACTCTGAGGAATGTTTCAGTTTCTACATATCTGACTTTTTCTTGGTTATCTGATGTTCCAAAGATTTGCATTGTAAGTTTGTTTTCCTTTATGTGAGCTGTTGTTAGGCTACTTATAAAAGCATGACAATTGCCCTAAGTGGTGAATCATCAAAACAGGCCAAATGACAGCCCTCTTGCCCATAAGCTTTTTGTGAGTATGTGGTTTTTCTGTCCCCTCCTGCAGTTGCTGCTTTCATCCTTCCTCCTGTGCACACTGAGGAACTGATTACACTGATGTAATTCCACTGAATTTGAGGGGAGTACCTTTCAAATTACATTGGTGAGACACCCTTCTATCCTATAGCTGTATTTAATGGCATAAAATCAGTGCAACTGTCAGAAGCTATGAGCTCTACAGGTAGGACTGATTAGACCTTAGGGGACCATGCAGATATTCTGTAACTTGCCTGAAGGTACCCGAGTTTAGCCTCCCGAGACTCCAAAATTTTATCTCTGGCTCTGACTACATCTAATTTATTCTCTAGTTGTTGCAGAGTTTTTGCCTTCTATCTTCCTCCTACATGGTTTCCCATCTCTTTGCATCTTCCTTTCTTTTCCTCATTATTGCTTTTGCCCTTCAGCTGCATGTTGTAATAAAGTGTGTGCTTTTTTTTTTTTCCCAAAGCAATTCTGCATGAGGCTGTAGTGGAGCTAAAGCTGTGGTAAAAGGAAAAATATCAAAAATGTATTAAGTGGTACACTGCTGGTTAATCTAAAATATAATGTCTTGTGTTAGTCAAACAATAGAGCATTTGATAAACTATCTGCAGCTGAAAGGATCATTTTCAAAGGGCTGTCCACCCGCAGCACAAAATCTAAGGATAAGAGGTAAGCTTCAGATTGAACTCCCAGCCAAGGATCCTTGCCACCCTTTCCTATTCTTTCTTTGGGGTGGAAGTGAGCACGCAAGAGCTAGGGACTAGGACATTTGACAAGGTCTTTTTGTTATAGCAAGAAACAGCAAAATGAAAAGGAGGGATAAGGATGGTGAGGGATGGAAAAGATTGATAATTGTTTCCTTGGCAACTGAAACCGTGGAGCCTCATGCAAGAATCCCTGAGAAAAATCCTAGATGATCGTAATGGTCTCTTCTGCCTTCAGACTCTGTTCCAGGCTAAGTTTACACATCACAGTGTGGTGCTGCATAAAGGGATAGAGTTAGTGCTAAATGCAAACCAGAAGCTGTATGGTTGTAAGAAATCCTTGGGAAGAAGAGAAGCACTATTGTCTCCTTTTCATAAAACGGGGAACATTTTACAATGCAAAAGATGAAAAGATTGAATAACCTGGCAAAGGTTATTAAAAATGTCTTTTGCAGCACAGAGGACAGGGACATCCCAAGTTTGTGCCTATCTCTCACATCACTGCAATGGAAACATAACCCCCATTGACTGAGACTGCG
>NW_016690190.1:2647495-2718420 GCF_001604755.1 Lepidothrix coronata
ACAGCAGCCACTTCACCTGCTTTCTGCTCCCTTTGCCCTTCTGCTAATTCCAAGGAGATGTCCAAGGAATTAGCAGAAGGGCTAAGGGAGCAGAAAGCAGGTGAAGTGGCTGCTGTTTAATGATGTTTAGTGCTTTTTGCCCACCACATAGTTCAGCGCTCCACAGGGTCTGCCAGCACAAAAGGGTCCCAGTCCTGCACAGCATTTGACTGCAGCAGCAGTGAATCTTCATTAGTGAATTTAAATGTAAGAACTAGGGCATATATATGAATATTAATGAAAGAAAGATTGACTAACTTCATGCTATTAAAAGATTTCTAGTCTCAAAGAGTAGGTGGAGCCTTTTGAAAAATGTATAATGAAATACAATATGTGATACACAAGAAGCTCTAAGAATGTGGATTTTGATCTCTTCCAATTTTCTGTTTATACAGTGCTTTGCAAGCAGGAAATGGAAAGATGCCTTCATTTGAACATTTTTCCTTTTCCTTCTCTGTGTCCCATGTACAGGTGTTTATTAATGCAGAATTTCATGGCCACGCATTCTGAGGAGCCACTTGGCAGTGGGCAGCTAGTATTGATTTCTGCTCCAAAAATAGAGCATCAAATGCTTGTATATTTATAGATGTATGTATGCATGTATATATATGCATGTATATATATATTAATGCATGTGTGTGTATATATGCACATATATATATGTATATATGTGTGTGTATATATATAAATGGGTGTTGCAAAGGTGCAAAAGACAGAGCAGGGTTAAATCAGAATAGTAATTAATAACCTTGCCAGTTCCAACGCAAACTTCTGTGCCAGCAGTGCATGTAACAGATAAATGCTGGAAAGGATATTATACAGTTCCATGCCTGTGAAAGGCATCCCCGAGCAAGAGGCTGGGGCATTACTACACATTCACTAGAAACCAGAGACTCGGGGCAGCAGAATTTCCAGACAGTCATGTGAGGATGGAGTGCTGCAGCATCAAGGCAGCCAGTCCACTTGTTTCTGTCTGTTCATGATGTTAAATAATTGCCGAGGCCTGCATCACATTCAGTTACTTCTTAGAGTGGCTTAATGATAGGAAACCAGCTTTGTGAGTGATTCTCTGTGCAAGGGAGTGGAGATGTTACACGTGTCTGTCTGATGCTCCATGAGGAGCACGCAACTGTGGCAGTTCTAACAAAGCAGATGAAGAAAATTAAAGGATCCTTAGAGAGCTGATCTATATTTTTTTTTTTATTCTTTGGCATTTGCGATGGAGGTGGCTGGCATAGAGCACAAAATGAAATTTACTTTCCCCAAGACATTCTTCTGGGCTAACAGTAATTTCACAAATAAAATATTGTATAAGGAAAGTGCCACAATGGCCATGTTTGCAGGCTCAGTGAGAAAGGGCTAATATAGAGCATGCCAGCCAAAATAGGATGGGAGAATCCTGCCTTACTATCTGAAGTATTCCTTAAAGATAACTAGTAATGGGGTATCTAGGTATGTTTATCTGGGTGTGTGACTCTTTAATTAGTGTGTAAAAGGTGAAATGCAATGGTAAAAGCAGTGGTTTTTCTTTCTTATTCTACTTTTTAAAATCTTACTTGTTTTTTTTCCTCCCCTCCTCTGCTTATTTTTCACCCTTTAATAACCAAAATATCATGTCTCCAGTTCCTCTTCTTTGATGAAGGTCATTTGGAGACCTGAATAATGATGTCAGATAAATGTGTAGCTTTTATAAGGAACAGAAATTTCACTGCCCGGAGAGGCAGCTGTTTCTATAGGACAAAAAAAAGATGGAAGATATTTAAGGCAGTGAAAATGAAAAAAGAATTTAATTTTACTATTTTGATTTATGGGTATCCAAAATGTGACATCAAGGTTGAGATTGATTTCATGTAACATTATTGATCCACAAGAAAAGCCCTAGTTATCAAAGCCTTCCTCTATAGACAAAGGAGAGAGGCAAGGCCAGAGGCTGATGTCTGTCCTACCTCATAAGGAAATTAATATTATTTCTTTGCATTCAAAGCAAAGGAATGGAGCTTAGAGACTGAGTTTCAAAGAAATATATGCGTGTAACTTCAGTTAGAAAGGATCTATTACATATGTCTTGGTTGAGTCAGGGAATGCAAGTTCTCTCCAAAGTGGATGTAAGAATGGTTTCCTCCTTCCCAAAAGGAGAGGTCTGTAATCAATCAAGGATACAGTAAATTGAATACAAATGAGGAAATGCAGGGATAGGTATTTCAGAGGAACAGGAAGAAAGGGATGTAGTAGAGCAGACGTCAAACCTTCCAAAGCTTCAAGGAAGTATACTCCACAGTATGATGTTATCCTCATTTTTCAAGATGTACATTTTCCTTCCAGAAAGGCAGGTCACTTGGCTGGGTTAATTTTTTAACTTGATTTGGGGAGCATAGGACATAGACTCTTATAAGTCTCAGCTTCTTTGGTATTTTTCTTGAAGTCCTAGATCCTGGAGTCATGTGATTTAATAAAAGCTTGGACTTCACATAAAAAGAAAAAAAAAGCTCAATTTTTTTTCTTAGATTGTGCAGTAAAACTTGAAGATACAAACTGTAAAGGTCCCAAAAAGGGAAAAGCAAATACTAAACCAGATATGTATGCTCCCTTAGCCAGCCTTATGATATCTGAATGCTCAGATTTGAACACCAAGTAGGCGTTAATGTAGTGTTATCATCCATTGCCTGCCTTCCAAAACTGTGTTAGCTGTGTTATATATGTAAGGAAAAAAGGATGTAATTCTCTGTATGGCCTTCCTCTTTTCTTCCCCTTCCCCTGTGTATTCATAAATCCACACTTTGCCCTATATGTGCAGCTCAAGAGACATTTAGAGGTACAATTATAGTGCAAACATCACTGGGTCATTACCACAAAAACACAACAAACCACTCTAGCTAAAGTATATGTATTCCAGGCCTGTGATGTTAAAATCAGATTTCCTTAAAGTGCCTTTGGTCGCAGACAATGAAAACAGCCTGTATGGCAGAAGACCACTGAAAAAAACTTCTAAAGAAAGGATCCATTTTTACAATAACAGCATTTCATCTGATGTGCAGACCTTGGTTCATAACTGAAAGTGAGACAGCCAAGGGAACTAGTAGGATTAGGTTATGGGAATTCAACCGAACGATGTTTTGCATTCAGATAATTGCATGAGATTGGGCTATTAGTGTAAGTTTTGCAAATTGCAATAACATAAAACAAAGAAAAATATTCCCAGTGTATACATTCAACTAATGTGCTAAAAGGGAACCCCAACTGGTTTCAGACAGAGCACAGAGAACTTCCATTAACTCTTTAGAGCTGTGTCCAAATATTGTTTTCAGCCTTACAGGTTCCTCAAATGGACTTTCAAAGGGAAACTCTTTTTATCAAACACTGAGTAAATAAACATAATTTAACAGTGAACTTGTGGTTTTCACTGGCAAGGACACTACTAACATGTCCTTTATCTGACCTTAATTTAACGTTGCATAAAATATGACTGAAAAGAACTGGAGAAGGAAAGAGTTCCGTCTCAAATTGCAGCTGCTCGCTCCAGTAGCTCTCCTGACCACACGTCAGCAGCAGCTGTGGCTCGTGCCTTTTTAACTTCTTCCATGGGACAAGATTACTCTGTCCTGTGGCTTTCCCCTAGCTCAGCAGAAAAGTTATCAGGAGAGGTGTCCTAAATCCTCCTTTGTCTTAACTGCTTGGTCTTTACTTTTTGCCCCACCTTCACTCTTGGGACTCAGCCTCGGTATTTAGAACGAGCATTTACAGAGGTCAGTTTTAGAGGCGGCTTTTGGCAATGCAGCTCCACTCCAGTAAAGTCATCACAGCAGACAAATACTGGCCCACCACGGACTCAGGCTAATTATTCCAGTGCTTTGACCTCAGTCTGGTTAATGCCTGCTGCTGTGGCACCTGAGAAGGAAGACTGCACTTAGTGATGCTTTTATCTTTATTGAAGGCTTGGCTGCTCAGGAGCATGTGCCAGCCACATGACTTGCTGGGCTGCTGAGGTGAATGCCCATGTCACTAATGCCTCTGTGGGGTTTAGAGGCAATTTCACATTTGCCTGTGTCTTTCCTCCCATTTTTGAAGGAAGGGAAATAATTTTAATGATTTCTGCGATGAACATAAAATCTGACAATATCAAATAACCAATTCATGTATCTGTGTCAGTAATTCAATCTTGTTCCCAGTGTTTTCCAGCTTAAAATCCGTATCAGAGTACAGAAGAAAACACCACATCAGCAACCTGTAATGAATGTTAAAGACAGTGAAAGACAGTTGAGCTGTGAATAAGAGGTACCTTAGTAACACCAGAGCTTTCAGCTCATTTCTCTGTCACTGAATTTAGCAGCACAGTAAGCCTTTCATGGCATCTAATGTTGTTCCCTGAACTCTGCTCTGTGCCCAGTCTACTTAAGCCTTAAAATTCCAAGGGTTTTGTCGCTGTTCTTGGAGGGTGATTTCCATGCCGGTGTATCCACTGCCAGAAATTTTATCTGGAGGTTCTGACTCAGGTTTGCCTTTTTTTGGATTAAATTATTTCTCTTTCAAACACTGTCCTTAACAAGCTCTTCTCTTTCTTGACGGTTAAGGCTTTTCAAGTGTTTTATGCCTCTCTATTATGTCTGCCTGTCACAAGTCTGTACAATGGTTTTTTAAAGTTTACTTAGGGCACAGCTGCGCTGTGACACACCATGGTGCAAATATCCCTGAGGCAAGGCTGAATGAGCCGGCTCCAAAACTGGGATTTGTACTCTGGCTGTTTAATAGAGAGAGACAAGGACCATCTTTTCTGGCTCACTTTGCTCTGTGTCTGTTGAATTTGATACAAAGGGGTCTTGGTTTGCAGGCAGGGTTTGTAAGCTCTGCTTGTGGAAAAGAAAAAAAGTAATGAAAGTAACAAGGAGTTGCACACCCCTCTGACTGCAATGTTCAATGCTAGACAAGGGTGTTCAGTGGGGGACAATGCTGGTTGAAGCAAATAATGTGAAACATGGTTTAGGAATCACAGAATTTGGGCCTCAAGTATAGTAACATAACGTAAGTTTTTTGCTTTCCAAAGGTTTGGATGGTGACATTTCACTGAAAGATGGGGAAGCAACATGGGGAGAAGAGGTCTTTAGGGTGACATAAAGGCAGGAAGACTGCAGGAAGATGAATGTGAATGAAGAAAAAAGAGTAAAGAACAGAAGTGTAGGTATTTTGTGACCGCTATTGAATGGGAGGGAGCCTGGGGTTCTAACTTCTAGAGGGACGAGAAACCATTAGCAGTAGGAAACAAAAGTAGATTTGAGGGAAGGGAAAAGGGCTGTTAAAACATTTCTCTCAGGAAGATCAAGCTACTAGCATCTGTCAGCAGGAGCAAAAGCTCACTAGAGGGTAATGTCATGGACAAGGTTTTGAAAGTGTACCTTCCAGCTGTTCCTGCTAAAATCTGGCAAAGCATCTACTGATTGATCTTACTTTCCAAAAAACACTGATCCTTGACTGGCAAAACTTACTGATTTGCCTTGTTCATTATATAATTTAGGAGAGCATTTGAGTAATTTTTGCTATAAACTGTATCTGGGCCGGACAGGAGGAAGCCTTATCTTTTTATATAAAGTCCAAATGGTTTCCGGAATGGGATGGGAGATGTACCCTGAATTATGAAGTGATGACTAGAAACAGATGTGGGGGAAGATTTTGCAAGGTCTGGGTATTTTTTGGAAGTATTTATTGACATTGCATAAAGTGGCAGGAAGGTTTGTTGATTCTGTTTCGTGGGAGGAGTTTAACAGATGTATGTGCAAGTGACCTTTTCAGTGAGCACTCTGTTTAAAATGAGATTACCAGGGATATTTTATAGTAAATTCACTGTACTTGAAAATTACTTTCCTTAAGTTCCAAAACTACGCAAACAAGAGTTGCTCTTTTTTTTTTGATGTGTCATTCCATAACAAAGAGAAACAATCTAATTGCTGGTATGAACAGTGCTATAGCATTTTTATAGTATTATTTTTAATATGGGAAGTTAGCTAAGTGGAGATGGAATTATTTTTGGTTGCTCAGTGAATAAGAATGAAGGATAGTTTGAGAGAGCAAAATGTATCTGCGGTGCAATAATTTCTGAATATGGTATGTCTGTTATAAAATGATAGATTTTGAACAAAATGGGATAGTTAAAGTCAAGATTGTTTGCAGATATGAAGGAAAAGAGATCAACGGTTCAGAGACCCACACACCTCTTTTAGTGGAGGAACACCAAACCCATTTGTTCTGATGTTGCCTCAGAAGAACTGAAGAGACAGGAATTTGAGGTAAAAGGTTTTGGCAGGTTGTGAAAGTGAGGGAGCCAGAGGAGGCAATCAGAGTAACCATTCTTAGGAGGAGTAGTATGAGGCTGTATATCAGAGACATTTGTTGCAGACCCAAAGCCAAAGGTCCAGGAACTTAATTAAATAGATAGCCCAAGATATTTGCAAGGAGATAACGAGCCTTTCAGCAAAACTAGTCATCTGAGAGCACTGGAAATAGCCCAACAAATTGTCTGAAGGTCTTCACAAAGCCAGGCTAGAACGCTGCCCTCAAACATTTTTCTCAAGGGGTAGGTCAGTCAATTGGAAACATTGATGAAAATGTATTTCTTCACAAATTTCAGCAGCAGCAAAAGAGCAGGAGGAAAAAAAACCCTGTTGTTTTTTAACACAAATATTGTTCACAGAAGAAAAATATATTAGCAGTATTTCTGGTCAGTGAGTCCCAAACTAGTAATAACTGAAAGTTAAATTACTGCGCAGTTGTCTGGATCCATTGGAAATAATGTTGATGGTTTCTGATTCACTCCATTGTCTCTGAACCAGGGTTCTGATGTGCAATTTTGAGAATCATGTTTCTGGATTTGGGTATTACATTTGCCACAAAACACAAGGTGATTGGAAAATGCATCGAGGTTGGCAAGAGGGTCTAATTTCAGACATTTTCTTCGGGAAAAACCTGGGCAACCAGGAGAAGTGAACACTTCCACAAAGAGCCTTCTGAGGACGCTCTTGTTTCTGTCATTGCAATGTGGGTGCAGGTTTTCACTGCTGAGGTTTCAGCTTCCTAATGCCCCTCCATGTGTGCTCACTTGAGAGGTTCCTATCTACAGTGTTGTGCAGGTTTTTCCCCCCCCTTGCATCCTTCACAAAGCAAACTCTCAGTTTCCAGGTGAAGCCTGTCATCATAAATCTAATCATACTTTACACAGCCTTTGATTTTTTTGCATCCTCAGCCTTGACCCAGTAATAAATCAGAGTAGCCGTTGCTGTAGTGGAAAGCACAGTAATGTCAAAAGCTTCCTGGTGTATGTGCAATGGGAAGTCATTCAGCAGTAAGTAAATAACCCTTGCAAGTCACACTGTTAGGAAAGATTACTTCAACTCTCTCCTTAAGCAGGATGTCTCATTTCTTATTCCATAGCACCATGGATTGCAGCAGGATCCATGTGCTTCCATAGGGAAGAGAATTTCTCACCCTCCAAATCAGTTACTTCTTGTAGTGAACTCTTTTGCAAGCTGCAGAGTAAAACTTAGTTAAAATTATAACTAGTTTCACTTTATGATTTTGCAAGATTCCAGGATTTCTGGCCTGTATTCATATCCTAGCAAAATCTGTTATAGTTTTTCATATTTTTGTTTTAGTGGAATCTGAAGCCTTCTATAGATCTTTAGGGTTTTGTTTGTTTTGTTTTGTTTATATTGATATAATTAACTGGCATTCTTAAGATACTTCCTAGAAGCATGTAAGGTGTTTGGGGGTTTTTTGCTGTTCCAAAGGGAAAGCAAAAACGTAATCTCCACCACAAATCCCAGCATGTTATCTGACCAAGGGTATGTGTGGGAAGTTCTTGCTGGTTATTCTGTAGCACCTTTTATCTACATCTGTAACAGGTGAAAAACAACAGAGAGAAGGTGGTAAGGATGCACTGACACAGCCGGAAGAAGTCCTGAGGAACGCACAAACAGAAGTACAGGCTTGAAGCTGTAACCAAAAGAACATGTCTTTTGTTACAATTCCTGCTATACAGAGGAAAACAGGACCTTCTTGTAAATGAGAAGTACACTGAAGAAATAGCTGAAGGCTACGTAAATGGAAGATGGAGAAAAACCCTGTAGTTGGTCTTAAATTGGTGGGAATCAGCTACCACAAAGATAATTCATATGGATAACTCCTATCCTGGTTCAAGACAAATGGATGAAGTAAATGTCAGCCAGATTGATACAAACAGTGTAGCTTTCCAGGAAAAATGGGGACTAGAAAGAATGCAAAAACTCAAAGAATCTAAACAACAGTACAAAGATACTAAAGTTAATGTAATTGCTAAGAGGAGTAGGAGCCACAGCTGCAAAAGCATTGCCCTGAATATGGCTCCAGTGAAAGAGGAGGCTAAGCAGGACATGAGAGTAGGGAAATTCTTTCACACCTTCTGGGAGACAACAGACTAAAGCAGAGGGTGAACTGTAGCATAACAGGTAGCTGCCTCACAGTTCCTCTTTCAATGCCAGTTGTTATTTAACAATGGAACTTTTATTTGGAGGTGTCTGGTGGAATGTGTAAAATTGCAGGGGAATAGAGAATATGTGATCGAATGTGACAGTTCTTAAATTTGCCCTGGAAGTGGGGAAGTAACATAAATACCAGTTTGGTCTCAAAAGACACAGAAACTAGGGAACAAGAATCCAAACACAAGACAGGATTATTTTCGTGAACTGAACTCTGGGAACTGGAGCAGGAAATCGTGTTAGCTGAGACAGTGAATGAGTTAGCAGTTATGGCGTATTTCATTATGGATAACATCTCAGAAACGTGAGAGAAGTTGTCTCACACTTTAGTCTGGGAAGTTACCTTTGGATCTTGGTGAAACAAATTATCTACATGCAATCTGAAGTGTACTACAGGCAGCCTTATGTGCTCTGTTACTAAAGGCACTGTTAGGATGACGAAATGTGGTATCTTTCAATGAAGATGATAGGGTCTGAAGTATGTTGTGTAGTTAAGTATTTCAAGGGTCCTAACTGCCAAAGCTCCCACTGAATCTGAAGCAGGGATGGATTCCCGTTCACTTGCTAAACACTTCTGAGGGCTAGCTTATTAAAAGAAAAAGAAAACCGCATTTTGCAAAGAGAAAGAGTATGTGCCTTGCACACCCCAATGCCAAACATACATGCACACTGGTGCTTACAATGAAGGCATATTGGAGTAACGTAGGGGGCTTTAAACTTTTTGTGGCTATTGTTTAGCCTGCACTGCAGATCTGCAGAAGAGTTTGGGAAGGGCAAGAGAAACTGAGGGAGATGACAGCAAGGAAGAACCTGACATGGCATGTATCCACAAATGGTGGGTAGGTAATCATAAAAAAAGGCTAGAGTGCTCTTTTGAGCCGAACTGTTTTCAGGGACTGGCAACTAGCAAAGAAAAAAAGCTGTGTCCTAATGGGTTCTGGTTTTAGTAAATTAAAAGGAACATCAAAGACATTCTTCTCTCTATCAGCAATGTAATGCAGCAGAAACAATCCTCAGGCCTTAATTTTTCTTCTTATTTGCTCAGATAAAAGAAAAAAAAAGTGCGTGTTATGCAAGTATTTCTGCATTCAGTTTTCTGCTAGATGTTTCAAAAACCATGGGGTGAGGTTTTTTTGTCCTACTGTAGTCTCCTTCTTGCAATGTTTAACATCTTTTCATGGGATTTTATAGCTTAGGTTTTTAGTTTACCTTTAAGATATGGGTTCTAAACACCCGTAAAATGTTCTGTAAAACATTGCTCCACTGTACAAAATGAAAGAAAATTATATTGTACTGACTGAGACTTTTAGAATGAAAGTGTAGGTCTTGTGCTAGAAGGCCTGAAATACTCATCAGAGTGATTGCCTTTGATAAAAGAGAAGGAATCCATGGACTTTTTAACCCTGAAAATGTCTACCCTAAAATCAGTTGGGTTTTTTTTGAGATTTCGTGCCCTCCCCTTACTCACTGTGTCTATATTGAGCCACAGCTTCAGCTGATGTGATTTCAGCTTTGCTTGTTTCCACTGCCAAGGACTGGCCATGCTTTATTTTCCTTTGCTGTCTGAGTGATACTATGTTGTGATGTCCAGCTAAAACTTATTGCTTTATTTCTCTATGTCAGCAAAATGAATCCTTTGCCCTTTCCATCCATCTCTGGGAGTAACTTGTTTCTGTTGTGACTGATGCGTGCTGAGAAAAGCATAAGTCCCCTGATGAACTGATAGTCTAATTGTGAGTGCAGCTGGAAACTACGTGAGCACAGCTCTAATTTGTGGTGGCACCTTTCCCAGCTGTTACTGGTGCTCCTTGTGACTGTGTGCCCTGGCAGCCAAAAGGTGTCCTGGATTGCATCCAGCACAGCATCTCTGACCAGCTGAGGGAGGTGATTGTCCTGCTCTACTCTGTGCTGGTGCGGCTTCACCTTGAACATTTGTGTGCAGTTTTGAGTGACACAATGTAAGAAGGATGTAAAACTATTAGAAAGCGTCCAAACGAGGGCCATGAAGATTGTGAAGGATCTAGAAGGGAAAACATACAAGGAGTGGCTGAGGTCACTTGCTCTGTTCAGCCTGGAGGAGACTGAGGGGAGACCTCATTGCAGTCTACAATTTCCTCACCAGGGGAAGAGGAGGGGCGGACACCGATCTCTCTGCGGTGATCAGTGACGAGACCCGAGGGAATGGCATGAACCTCAGGGGAGGTTTAGGTTGGATATTAGGAATAGGTTCTTCCCCCAGTGGGTTGTTAAACACTGGAACAGGCTCCCCAGGGAAGTGGTCACAACACAAAGTCTGACAGAGTTCAAAAAGCATTCGGACAACAGTCTCAGGCACGTGGTGTGGTTCTTGGAGCTGTCCTGCCCGGAGATGGACTTTGGTGGTTTTGCGGGTCCTTTCCAGCTCAGGATATTCTGTAGTTTTATCACTGCTGTACTCAGCTGTGCTCCTGAGGAGAGCGGGGCTCGGGAAGAGCTCCGTGAAAGAGTCCCCCCGTCTTTGTGCCCGATATCCCCCAAAGGAAGGCTAATGCTGCGTGGATGTCCTGCCACATAGCTGTGTCCTCATTGCTGCGCCTTCGCCTTTCCCGCTGGCACCTTTATTACAGTTTCATCTCCGAAACTCCGTGCCCAGCCTGTGGGAAGGCGGGGCTGACCCCAGGCACCACTCCGCCTGCCTTGGGGGCTGCGGGACGGGATCACCATCCTCCCGACCTCGCTGTGCCATGAGGGCAGCGCAGTCAGGAAACAGCGGGTCCTGCGGCCGCCCCGCTCACAGAGACGGTCCCGGGAGCCACCGGTGACTCAGCCGGCCCCTCGGCACTTCCAGCCCCGTTCCCGGGACGAGGCGGGCGGGAGGCGCCGGGCGGAGCTGCCGCCGCCCCGCCCCTCACGGCTCCCGCGGGGGCGCGCCCTCGGCCCCGCCCTCCGCTGCCCGCCGCCCCGGCGGAGGGGGCGGGCCGGGCGCGCCCCCGCGCAGACGCGGACGCGGTCGGGAGCGCGCAGGTGGCGGGCGAGCGGCCCGGCTGTGCGCGCCGCCGCGGGCCGGGCTCCGCCGGGGCAGCGCGTCGCTGGCGGGCGGGGAGCGAGCGGGCGCCAGGCGGTGGGTCCGGGCTGCCGCCGCCGGCCGCCGCCGTCTCTTCGCACGTGAAGGGCCGTAGCCGCCCGGTCGCGGAGCCCCCCGCCCCGCAGCGCGGGGGCTGCCCCTCCGCCTGCCGAGCCGCGCCGCTGCCCCCCGCCCGCCGCTCCTGGGAGGCGCCGCGGCGCTGCCCCCGTGAACACTCCCCACGGGGTGGGCGTGGGGAAGGGTGGGTGCTGCGGCGGCCTCCCGTCCGCGGGCGTCCCAGCCCCGCCGGCGGTGGATGCGCCCGGGAGGAGCCGCCGAGCCCGCCCAGCCCTTCCAGCCCCCCGCGGGGGGGACGCGGGGGCCGCCGCGATGACTTGACGCCGGGCCGGGCCGTGCCGTGCCATGGAGGGGATGACACGCTCCGTGGTGGCCGCGGCGCGGTGGCGGCCGGCGCTGCCCGCGCTGCTGCCGCTGCTGCTCGCCGTGCCGGCGCTGCGGGGCTCGCCCGCCGCAGGTAAGGGAACAAAGGGGGCCCGGGGGGCAGGTGTGCGGGGTCGGGGCCGTGCCGGGCGCGGGGCGGTGCGGGGGGCGGCAGCGCCGGTAACAATGCGGCGGTGCCGGCGGGCGGGGGCCGGCCGGGCTGGGCTGAGCGCGGGGGGCTCCGCCAGAAAAGGCGCGCATTGTTCGCAGCCAGACCGCGAAGGCTCCGGCGCGGGGCCGCGGGCAGCCCCGGGGCTCGGGGGATGGGACCCAGCCCGCGGGAGTGAAGGGGAGAAGCGGTGTGGGGAGGGGGGACCCGGCGTTTCGGGCGTGTGGCGTGTCCTGTGCCAGCCGGCGGGCGCCCCGAGTTGTGGCCGCAGCGCCCGGGGCGTTTGGGGTGCCCCATGTCAGGCGGTGGGAGCACCTGCGAGGTGCGGGGTAGCCTGACTGTCCTTCGCCTTTCCAGTGGGGAAGCACCGGAGCCCCTCGAAACGCACAATGCGACTTTCCAAACACTGCTGTGGCATGACTTGTGTGTAGAGAGAATGGTTCGGGCTCCAGGGGGGGTGGTGTATTCAGTAGGTATTTCGAAGAAGCCATGAATCAGTGACCCCCTTTTTTTTCTCTTCTTTTCTCTGGTGGCTCTAGGTATCAAAATTAGTCTGTAGTTAAGCAGACAGTTTAATCACAAAAATGTCTCATTTGGTTCTGCTCCCATAGCACTTCTTGGTTCATCTTTAATTCTTTTTTTTTTTTTTTCAAATTTGAAACAACTACCATTTCTTGGAAAGGTACAGTTTTGCTGTCAGTATAGGTTTTCTTTTTATTAGATAACATGTATAAAGTAATACATTTTTATCAACATCAGTAAGTTGTTGATAAGTGGTAAGAAGTGATAAAGACCTGCATTAACCTGTTTCATGAAGTGGACCAACTAGTGTTGACTCTTTTACTTGAAGAGAATTGTGGTGATTATTGTTGGGTGCTTAAGAACCCTTGGTGTTACAAAACATGCTTATCTCTTTAATAATCCTTTATTTCACTTCAGAAAGTAGTTCAATTTTGGTGATGACTAGTTGGGTTTTCAGAGGAGTTGCGCTCTCCTCCAGCTCCCTTCGTAGCCAACACGAGATGTTCCATTCCAGCCTACATGAAAATTGATAATTTCTAGTAAACTTCAGCAATTCTTTTTCTTAAATAGAACAGGCTTTGCATACAAGTAGGAGGCAAAGCAGTAGTTTCATAAGTTGGAGATTTGCTCTTTAATAGAATGGCTGGGTTTCTTCTGTATTTTCATAGTAAGTCAGTGAAGGGTTTTGTTTAATTGTTTCTCTAACACATCATAACTCTTAATTAAACATGACTGTGAATTTCTGTAAACATTTCTGTGATTATTGTGCATTCTTGTATAACTTAAAAACAGCAGTAGACATGTTATGTAACTCAGCCAGTGCTTGGGCTACTGGAAGAGAGCACTCAGAGGCAACATATCTTGCCCAAAGCGATGCTTTCCTGCTCATTCTAGGGCAGGAGCCTTCAAGCTGTTTTGATTCGAAAGCCCTCTAAGTTTTCTCTTCCCACGGGGCATGTGAATCATGTACAGTGAAGTTGAGGATAGTAAGAGCAAACTTGCTCTTCAGAGGATGCTTTTCACAGGCACCTCAGAAATGATCCACTGATTGTAGAGATTTGAAGTCCGCAGGTTACAGAGAACAAGGATGTCTTGTTCCTTTTGGTTAAGGTGAAATGTGTTATTAAAAAGTGTGACAGGAGCCTGATTTCTCTGTCAGGGGCCCCTTATGTTTAGAAAATTTGGACACAGTCTTTAATCTTTTCTTTAGCCTTGAAATGTTTTGATGGTGTAATGGGTGGTGAGAAATAGAAGACCTGTATACTGACCATATGCAGTAGGCTTGGACAGCATTCACTTACCTGATCAACAGATTTACAACTCTTGTGTATCTCCCTAGGGTGCAGTTCATTTGCTTTTCAGTGCCATTTGGTCTTGACCAGTCTAGGAGCAGCTCTCCTACGGGTCTGAGTTATGCAGAGGAGGCATACAGTAAGAGTAGAATGACCACTTGCTCACAGTTGAAATAGCAAAGTCAGCGTCAGCAATTAAGAAAATCTAATAGTTAATCAACTCAGGTTTTGGAATGCTTGATCCAGCTCCCACTGAAATCACATGTCACTGAATCAGGGCTTCAGCTTCCACAGCTAAGCAGATGCTGAACTCTTAATATGTGGTTGTACTGCCAGAGTGCTAAAGGTAGGTCTGCATTTGAGCACCTCTGTGAAGCAGGGCTTTCTCCAGGCTCTGTGAATGTCTTTGCTGCTCAGCCCAGGCTGTGTTTTTGCTTTTGTTCCATTGCACAATCTGTGCAACTCCCGCACTGACAATCAAGAGGGTTTATCTTGTCTCACTGCACTGTTTTCATGAGAGGGAGGAGAGCTGTATGTTGGACTCTGAAAAGACTGCAGTGAGTCTCCTCAGAGACTCAAGGACCAAAGACAAGTTGTGGAGGTCAGGCAAAGAACCAGATGTAGCTGCCTTATGGGACAGTTGCAGGATATTGTTTATTCAAGTTAATTGCATGAGTCTGCTGCAGACACTTGAGTTGGCATCACGTCTCTTGTGGCCTGTTCAGCTTGTCAAGCTTGCTTCCAGTTCATTTTCACAGAAGACCCATATGGTTGGAGGATTCTCTTTAAGACTGCTTTCTATGCTGTTCTTGCTTTATTTATGTCAGCCTTGTGTCTACAAGCTACACTTGTAGTCTTGCCAGAGGAAATGTGTTTTTTGTTTGCATGTTCTTTCAAGAAGTTAGAATGCTAAACAAGCTAGTGGACAGTGCAGCTTTTTGTTCAGTTTTATCTGTTTTGTGAGTGACATTTGTTTTCTGTGAAGCAAGGTCTTAGCCTTCTCAGGCAGGGCTAGGACTTGAAATACAGCATGCCTTTAGCAAAGTAGGCTTTAACAGCTTTGACCTTCCTTGGGTAATAGATTTCAGGAACTGGGCACATTAAAGAGCAGTGATTCTTGCTGCAGCACAAATCTTTTCCAAGAAATCTTGGGAAGCTGATGATTGTGGTAAATGGCAGGTTCTGACATCCCAGTTCTTACTTGTCAGTTCAAAATGTGTGTGTGTGTGGGAGTCACTTGGGAGAGAAATGAAGCAGAATAGACTTCTTAATAATACAGTCTCACTTCAGCTGTGGGAGACATGGCTTTCCTTCATTTGAAAGTAAATCTGTTTGTGGCTGATGTCCTAAACTACCAGCAAGTCTCCAGCCTTGCCCATTGTGGCACAGAGTATAAATAACACCAGTTGCGTAAGTTACTATGGATGATGCCCTTAACTACCAGTGTGTCTCCAGCCTGGCCCATTGTGGCATACAGCACCATTAACACTAATTGCATAAGAGTTATTAAATACAGTGTGTCCTGGGAACCTATGTATAAGTAAAAAGCTGTAAGGAAATGGTTGTCCTTAAATTTTGTCTTGTAACCCTATAGTTAAGTCAAATGGTAGCATTAAATAAACAATGCAGACTTAATTTCTATTTTGGCTCATGTGTAAGAATCACATTTTCATGGAGTCCTTTTCGGTATGGTATGGACAGTTTTTTCGCTTTGGAGTTACATGTTATGATACCTTTTTTAATCCCTTGAAAATTCATATATTTCTATGGTTTTCTGTAGAGATTGCTAAACACACATGAGCTCAATAACAAATTTGATTGACACTCCCTATATGTACTGTATTTTCAGCTGTTAATGTTACTGGAGACAGCTGTTTTGGAAGACTAAGGGAAAACTTTTCATGACAGCAATGCATTACTGATGTCTAACACATGAGATGGGGGGGAGGGGGAAGATAAAACTGACTATCAATACTCTAATTCCTGATTCATCGGTGTAATTAATTGTATATAAATTGCCCATAAAAATACTGGAAAATGGTAAACTGGCCTGATTGTGCTAGCTCTTACTAAAGCTATAAGATGTTATAAGATGTGTCTAAGAAGTATTTCTGCTTTGCAGTGGCATTGAGAACGAACTTAAATATTTCAATTGAAATTTTATAAAGTGTGCATTTTGCTATGGGCTGAAGCTTTTTTTTTCTTTGCAGAATGTCAGTTGAAAGAGTTCAGCTACTTCTGATGTTGAGGCAAGAGGAAAACAATTGTTTCTGCTTTGAGTTCTGCCAGCTTCTTTTCTGAAAAAGAGCCCTTATGCTTTGGAGCATACAGTTAAACTTTGGCTGATTGTGTCTGCTCTGAAGGGGATGTTTTATTGACTGCTGCTTTGAAAGTGATTTTTTTTCAAAACCTTATAACAGCTAAATTTAGGCAGACATGGCTGTGATAGAGATGATACCCTTTTTTGTCTGCTAAAACTTGAATATAGCCTATTCTCATGGGACCTCACCTACTTATTAATACTGACCAGGGAGTACCACCTGGGCAGATGTACTCAGCAGGCTTCCTATAGCCCAAAATGTTATGAGAAAGATTGGACTTCACTGTGAAAGTCTATCCAAACTGCTCCAGAAGTGGGACTGGATTGAGCTTTAGGACTGAGAACTGGCACCTGCCTGCCTGTGTTTAAGGACATGTCTCTGCTGTGTACTGGAGTGCTTTACTTTCTTTAGGGCAGCTTGGGCATCTGCCTTCTGGTGTGTTGTTGTGTGGTGGTGCTTAATTGCATTAGCCCCAAGAGGGAAAACAGAGAGAAGGCTTTAGAAGGAGCCAGCAGGGGACTCAGGTTTCGTTTGGAGTAAGGGTGTAAGGTAAGAGAAGGGTCTGTGGATCTTTCCAGTCACTGTTCTGCTCATTGATGAGATATGTTCAGAAACCTGGAAGTTGTAGGAGTAGGGACACAAATTGCAAGAGGGTTTATGAGATGAAAGAAACTGGAACTGGCAGGGCACAAAGACTAGGAGGCAAGACTTTAGGTCAGGAGTGCAAAATAGGTCTGTGGATAAGGGAAACTGCAATGCAGGAATTAATCCTAGATGAAGTAAGCAGTGCAGTCTGGTAGTAGGATAAGCACGCTGGGAAACACAGATGGACTGACTTTAAAAAAGGAAAATAAGCCTCAAAAAAATAGTGTTGAAAGGATGAATCAGAAGTGGGGAAGATAAAGGACTGGGACAAGACTGGTGGAGATGTGCCAAAAGCATCAAGCTTGGAATTTAGGAATAGGAAAGCGTGTTGTACCCACTGCTCTGGGACACTTTCTCCAGCATCTGGCACAGAACCCAGGGCTTCAGAGTGTTAGCTCTTTTCTCCTCTCAGTCAGGAGCATGATAATCTGCTGCTAGTCCTTGAACATGTCATGAATGTGTGTGCTTCATCTTTGTGACAGAAGTGGTTTTCCAAGTTTGTTTTAAAAACTGGTAAAATTCCTCCACAGAAATTGTAGTGGCATATAAAGACTGCAAAGGCAAAAATCAGCAGGTTGGAAATACTGATGTTAAAATAACCTGTACAATTAAAAATTCTGTGCCTGTAAGTTACAGTACAGCTATGCTCACATGGTCACAAAGCCTATATCCATATGGATAATGTTTATAGCTATACAGGCACCTGCACATAACTGTCTGCACATACAAATACCTGCACACAGACAAGATCATCATTGCATTCAGTGTACAAAACTGATCCCGCTCTGGGGAGAAATGGGTGTTGGATAACAGATGAAGTTATCCACAGGACTCTTGCTCCTTTTGTAGCAGATGTTTGGAGGTGTGACATGAACGAAGTGAGGGACAGGAAAGTCTGAATAAGGGTTTCACTGTTAATGTAATTAAATGTTGTCCTAGACAATTGAACTGTGTTGCTGTTGCAGAGTTTCAGTGATGCTCAAGTTGCTTAAACCAAGCTTCCCACAGGTGGTCACTAGCTGTGTGTGTTCCTCATTTACTGGATGTGAGACCTCTGGGATCTGTGTTGCAGAAATACTGAGTGCTTGCAGCTGCCAAAGAAGTCAAGAGGAGCAGTTCTTGAATAGATGTTGTGTCTAATTCTAAATACTAATTAATGTTTCAGATTAGGCTCTTGGAATTTGACCTTGTTTCTTCTTTTCACCATTTGTAAAATGTGATTTTTTCAGATACAGTTCTTTGTTTGGTTTTCAAAATACTATGAAATGTGCAGATGCAGTAACAGCGCAAATGAAAGTTCATCAGAAAGCCAGACTTTTTTCTTTAGAACAGTAGAGATCCAGTGGATGATAAACCAGTCTGCAGAACTTGAATCCACAGAAAATAAGTGCAAAAAATAACTTATTTTAAGCAAATAGAAAGTAGCAGGTAGTGGCGTAACAGTATGCATTTACCATATTAACACTTTTTTTTAGTGAGCTAATTAGCCTTGTAGATGGGAAGATGTACTGTGTTGTATCAAAGTGTACTAGGATTTTATTGATTTTTTAAATATATATAAAATAGTCTTAAAAAGAGCTCATGATTATTGATGTTTGCTCACTTTCAGTTTTAGCAATTTCAGCCTACATCCCCTGCCTGTCTGTTCTTCATGCATAAACTGCTTTCTAATCCTTTTAGTCCTCTTCCATTCTCCCCTCTGATTTAGAGAGGTTTCTCCTCTATGAATTAATATCCTGTATGGAATTTTGAATTGGCTTCAGCCATCTGGTCAAGACAGCACATCAGGTCTTGTGGTGTGAGGTACATAAGAGGCTAAAATCCACCAGCAAGTAAGGGGAAGAGGAGGGAGGAACGGTGGAAACGGTAAATCAGGAGTCTGAAATCCATATTTTTCAGTAAGGAACATGCATAATAGTGTCGTACTGAAGGGATTGAAAACCTGCATGGCTGTAGGATGGGGACTAAGCAATGCAACAGTGTTGTATTAAGGGACCTGGTGTTTATCAGGGATCACAGACAGAGTGTGCTTCAACAGGATCACAGTAGTGCTGGATCTTGTGAACACATGAGTTTTAATCTTAGACATATCCTGTGTTAGTTCTCTTTTGTGGCAGAAGAGCTCCAGCTGGAATGTTCTGTCTAGATGGGGCATTGTCCTTCAAGGAACAGACAAGCTACTAGAGGCTGTTCAGATCACAGAACTATTGGAACTGCCTAATCTAGAAAAGAATCCAGGTGGACAGGACTTCATTCAAACATATAAAAGATAAATATAAAGAGAAGTGTAATAAACAGTGGAAGGAAAGAAGACTTGAATTGCAGTGAACAAGACAGGTTTTCTAACTGCTGATCTTTTTAACAGTGGGGATAATGAAACCCGTAAATGCATGGGTTGGGGCAATAAGGTAACGTGTCACTGGAATTGAAAAATGAGCTTATATAATGATCTAACAGAAGTGGTTTGCAGCAGTCATTTGTAAAAGGATGAAGTAGAGGACCCTCTGAAATATTTTGCAATTCTGTCTTTGTGAGATACTACAAATAACAAATAAATAAATAATAAATAATGTAGTTTTATGTGCAGACTGCAACATTGGGATTTTTTTCTTACTGAAAACTTCAGTGTGCTGATGAAGTGAAGAAACAATCTGTGGTTTATGTTGATTTTTAGGCTTAACAGTTTTGTAAGGTTTCAAAGAACATTTTGTAATCCTTGCTGTAGTGACTTTATCTATGGTAATTAACAGGCAGGAGGAACACACTAATTTTATAAGTTATTTCTCCATGCAAGTTCACTTTGTGAAGCATTTTATAATACTACATAGGTTATCACTGAGAGGACAGGTACAACTAAGTGGCATGTCTTTATTCATTGACGGAATTATTATTAGCATTTGTGTATCTCGCAGGTGGGATGGAAAGAGAGGGAGTATTATGCTCAAAACACTTCACTGCTATTTCTATGAAATATGTAGTTGAGCAAGCTGGGAACTTCATTGTGGCACAGAACGTAGGGTTTGCCCTGGTTCTTAGTGAAGGGAGTGATGGTGGAAGCAAGGGGTCCTAAGTGATGCAAGGTAATTGGGAGACTGGGCAAATAAGCAGCACTAGATGAAATCTTGGCTGGCTGTGTTGTGTGCACTGCTGACTGAGGGTCTGTGTCACAGGGTGAATGCAAAGCTTTGGTTCTTCAGTAGCTGAGAGACAATGGGTGTCTCAGCTGGTGACTGGGAAGTGGCAGAGCTTCCTGACTGGAGCAGCTCGGATGTCGTGGCCGGAGCTGTGTGCTTGCTGGCCTCGGCTCAGGTGTGTGCACTTCTCAGCTCTGCAGTGTGTCCTGACAAAGCTTTTCTGAACAGTTAAGGCAGTATGGAGCTGTCTTTGTGCCCTTTTTCTGAAATTGGTTGGCATGGCAGGGTGAGAGAGAGAGAGAGAGGATAGGTGCTTTGATCAGGAGGATGCTGAAATAAGGAACGGCAAAGATAACTGTAGGGGCTGAGGCTGCTGTAGGAGAGGTTGAAATTGGGGAGATGGATTAGGGTATTGATAGTGGAAGGCCGAGTTGGGAAGTGTTGTGGTAAGAGGAGGGCTGCTTGATACTGCTAAGTTGGAGGTTTTTTGTGGCTTCCCTGAATATTTGACTTAAGCATCTTCACCTTAGGGCTTGTCTTAGAACTGTGCAGAAGGGCGTTTTCTAAATGAGTAGCTGGTCTCAGTTTCAGTAAAAAACTCACAGGTGCCTGGTAAGATGTACTTGAGAACTCTAAATGTACCTGAATATAAATGTTCACATAGGACTGGTAGACAATATGGGTAAAGGTGTTTTTTCTTAAATAGTATTGATACAATTTACAGATTTTTTTTTCCAGCCTGTTTTTTTCTTAATTTACATTCTATTGGTCTGAATTATTTAGTACGTGTTTTCATACTGAATAAGGAAATAAAACTGATTTGATTTCTTAAAAAAAGGATTTCCTTTTGTTTGCACCACAGCCAACAATGTATTAAACTAGTTTGTGGACAGTCTCTAAGTAAAGTTCTTTCCTCATGTAAAGGCAGTTTGATGCTGCAGGGTGGTGCAGGGAAGTTTATTCTCCTTCTAGTAGGGTGTGAACTTGATTAGATGTTGAGCCTGTCTCACCTTCTCCTGTGGCCTACAATTCTATTGCAAATAAATGCCACCACATGTATGCAGATTGCAGCGAGCACTGCTCAACCACAAAGCCACAATGATATAGTTTTGCATTATTTGGAGACAAAGCTCCAAGCATTTATGTAGCAGAGTCCTCTGGGCTAGTATCAGGTTACTTTTTGAATGGGAGACAGACGGTTGTTTCTCAGCTACACTGGATTCTGGTTAGGTAACTTCTCCAGTGGATGTCTGTATTTAAAACTTGGGTGATGTATTGGGATAGAAATTGCATGTCACAGAACAAAATCCTGATCAAGAACAGGAGTTTGGTTTGAAGATGTTTTCCATTAGAATCTGTCAGTGACCTTACTTCCTGTCCTTATGCAGAAAGATGAAACAGATTTGGGCTTCCAGCCATTGACATTCAATTTTTAGAAGATGTAATTTGTTCCACTCTGAAAGAACAGAAAGAAAGAAAAAAAAAAAAGATTTTCCTTTGTCTTTCCAGAGTGCATGTGCTTTTTGTAGTAACTTGGTTAAAAAAATTACGTAACTGCTTGTGAGGATGGTAATCAAAGTTTTCTCAAGAAGTATTTTATGCAGCGTTAGTACAAGCAAGGAAGTTTCAGGAAAATAAATTGTATTATCTGTTTACTTTGTTTGCTTTTGTGAGTAGTTACTTTGCTGCTTCTACTGCAGCCATGTTCTTAAAACTGTAAAATTTGTCAGCAGGATTAGGAAAGCTGAGGAATGTGAAATGAATGTAAATCCATTTTCTTTCTTTTCAAATTGACTGGATTCCAAGCAGACGGTGTCACTTGAAAGTATAATCTCCTTAAAATCCTGGGAGTATTAGAAACAAAACTGAATGTAGTTTCTGTACTGACGTATTCTTACAATGATTTAGTATTTACTGGTGCCATTTATTGTGTGTAATCACACAAGTCAGGTGAAGGTGGTTCTAGAAGCCTTAAAGAGGTTCTTTCAGATTTTTTCTAAAATAGCACTCCAATTAGGGTGTTTTTATGTATTTTTGAACGAGCCAAAACCATCACTGAAACATGCTATTGAAGTGTGAAATTGCACTGACAGTTTATAATGGTTGTATTTTATATTTTAAAATAAAACACAGCCTTTGAAGAATAGTACACCTTATGTTGTGTCATATATTCAGGATGAACATCTATGTCATTTAGATAAGATACTTCAGAAATATTCTGCAATACTTTCCTTCATTGCTGAATAGCGTCAACTTTGGAGGTCACATCTAAAACTTGTTCTTTGTAAATACGATGTTAAATAGCTTTCTAGATATTTTCAAAAGCAGAAATATATATTTTACATCTTCCAAATGCAGGGGTGAGAATTAATATGCTTTATGAAGACAAGCATTGTGAGTTGAGTGAATACTTCTACCTCCTGCTTCCATTTCTCTTAATCAGAAATTACATTTCTAATAAATTAAGGGACTTGGGCTTTAAGAAAAATGTATTTTGGGATTTGATGCTTTCAGTTTTGAGAGAGTTGGGAAAAAAAAAGAGAATATTACCAGCAGAATAAAAGTAATGAATTAAAGTAACAGCTATTTGGATTCCTCTGTGTGTTTAAGATCAGTTCTGGTGGATGGAGTTTTTGAAGGAGGACAGGTGAAAAGCACAGGTGCATGTTAAATATAGTTTATCATAGACAGTGAAAGCAACAACCCAAAACAGCAGGTGTTTGTGGAACACTCATGTATAAGGCATGTGGTACTGGTTTGTCCTCATAATGCAGTAACATGCGTGTGTTTTGGTTTGTTGTTTATTTGGGGGTTCCCCCGTCTTCTCCCTCCACTTGGGAGATAAGGGAAAATATTAAATTGGATGGTTTATTTTCACAATTGAACAATGCTTAAAGGTTGGGGGGTGTCTGTGCTAGTTTGGCTGTATAAACTCTGCCCAAGTTTAATTGGGACTGCTGCCTCAAGTTCTGTTTCTCTTGTGCTCACCTGAGGAGCAACATCATCCAGTAATCTGATACCAGTTTACTCTGGTAATTCTGCAGTACCTTCCTTAAGTGTTTCTTTTATTGCAATGTGAAGGAGAGTGAACATGGTCTGTCAGCAGGAAAGAACAGGGAGCAATGTGAAGTTTATGAGGTGGGGAACCCAAGTGACTAAAGCTCTCATTGGACTGGTTATCTCTAAAACCTGCAGTGATATTATTGTGCTGACTTCTTTATGGTTCATCTTGCCTGGAAACTTTGTAAGGTCATAAGCTTCGGGATGCTTTCTGAATTGTTGCTACAGTGTAAGAGAAATAACATTATTGCATCATTTGTAACTTTTGGCACTGGATTCCTTGATACTTCAGATGTGGTGAAGGTAAAACTGTTAAATCGAAGCAGGAATTTCATCCTGTCTCTTCCAGTCTAAAGAATGTAGACCCTTTAAGCTAGAGCTCTGTTATTTCAAGCTAGGTGGAAAATATTGAAGTAGAAGTTTTGTTTGAAATCTCAATATTTAAAAAGAACATTTGGATTTTTTTTTTTTTCTGATTTGCTTTCATGAAAGAATATCAAAGCCACTAGGGTATGTTATTAACAATAAATGTTGTTCATGTCTCAAATTCCTGTTCATAGTCTTTAGGGGGAACAGGTGTGTTTTTTTTCTCAATGTGTAGGATGGTTTTTGTATTGAGCAGTTGAAAAGGACATGGTAAGTGTAATTTTGTTTTTAATTAAATGCTTGTGTTCATGCAGAAATTGTTCAGTGACTGTGTAATTGAATTAGAGTAGCATGACTTGTGATGATGTAGTCTCTGATAGTCATATCAATAGTCTGTTTGCCATCCAAAAAATCTTGCAGGCTTCCTCATAATGTTCTCTGTTGTTGTTTATGAAAAATCACACATTTCTAAGTAAAAATCATGCTTTGATAAGTGGGCTGTTCATGAGGCAATCAATTTCTATTTTAAACAAGTAAACCCTCCAGATTTTCCCCTGTTTTTACACATTACAGCAGGTGTTATGTATATTTAATCAGAAGACACAACAATAATAGAGTCAAAGCTAGTCTTTTGAGCTCAGCCTTGTTTCAAATCAATGTTTTATGTTGTTTGTCTGGAATGTTGAATTGTCATAATATGTACCTATTCAAGTAGAAACACAGGACCAAGAGATTTTGCTTCACAAAGGTGGTAACATGGTTGCATTTAACCAATATAGTAAACTTCAATTCCTTTTCTTCCTTTTTTTCCTCCCCTTTTTGGAAGAAAATCTTCTTATGGGAATTTTTTTTTTTTTGAGCAAATGTATCGACATTCCCTTCTGTACTTTCCTCAATGCTTCTCTTATTTTTCCACATATATTCTACCCTATTTGCTATGTCTCTGTTACATAGAGTTCCATCTTACCTCCTACTGAAAACCAGCAAAAAAAAATTACCTGATTCCAGCTTGTGTTGGTTTTGCACTGAGTACTTCCAAGCTCTTAAAGGGGACAGTAGAACTTGTTAGGCATGGGTGGGGTTTTTTGCTTGTTGGGGAAGGAAAGCCTTGGCAAAAAGGGGAGGAGAAAGAAAGCAGGAGTGCAGTCTCTTGCCAGAAGTGAATGATTTTTCCTCTTATGAAGCTGTGACTGTGTTATTCCATGGAGGCAAAAATTCAGTTTAAGATGTTTCTGTTAGTTCTGTCTTAACTTGTCACATCAGTTTTTTTGGATGGTTGTTTTATAGGATGTATTTTGTTAAAAAGTACCTTATTGGGATATTTTTACTATTTTGGTATTGTTTTCTCCTTTAAATGGACAATTCTTGAAACCCTGACTTAGGGCAGAGTCATGCAAACAATTGTATTGGCACCTCTGGAGCGCAGCAATGAATATCAGGGGACATAAGGGAGCAGCAAGAACCTTTCAAAACAGCTGCCACTGACAGAATGGCACCACAGCTCTGTTTTACTCTGAAATTAATTTGTTAAGGAGCAAGTGGATTAGAACTTTCTTGATCTTAAACAGCCTCTACTATTGAGAGACCTTCATTTTAACAGCAACTCTTTTCTCATTTGAACTCCATTTCTTACTAGTAATTTTCAGGATTTTTTGCTCTTTCTGGAAGTTTTATCCACCGAAAGAAAAGTGGAGCTTTGTATTTTTAAGTACATCAACTTGGAGCACACGGTAAAATATTTTTCTTTAAGGAAACATTTATATGAATGATTGGATTAAAATGTCTCCTTGGTCCTCAGTCATATTGTACTTTGTTTAGAAAGTTTAAGCTCCGTAATTTATCTGGATAAAGAATTTTCACCTTTCTAAGTGGCAGGTCTAGAGAACTACTGTTCTTGCTAATGCATTTTAGTAGATCCTTTTTTACAGTTGATGCCTTCTGTTTCAGGACTGGCTTCAACACTTGCTCTAGCATCAGAATTATTTAGTGTTCAGTCCCCATGAGAACAGTTCCTTTCTTCACACTGTTTCTGCATACGCTCTCCCTGTGCAGCCTCATGGGCCCAGAGCTTTGCCAACATGCTCGGCTTCCCTCCATCTGCTTCCCTGAGCAGCAGCTCCTGCTCTGTGGTCCTGAAGGACTGGCTGAGGTACTGGCTAAACCAGCATCGCTCTTGCATTTTTGGCTCTCTTCTCTTTCTGTGCACTCATTTATCAAACAGAAAACCACCTTGTAGTTACACCTGTATTACTTGTGTGTGCAAATCAGGCCCGGATTATAAATTTGTTCCGGTCTGACGAGCCATGCTTGTCTGCAGGGCAGCAGTTGCATGCCTGGGTGTTCTGAGGTGAATGCCCAGATGCATCTGTAGAGGTTTAGTTCAGCAAGCTAGGCTGTTCAGAACCATGTGAAAAGCAAGAAGGTGTTGGGAGTGCACATTTGGGTGACCCAATATGAAACTGTAAATGTCTAGCTCCTGACTGAAATCAGGTTATAGGGTACCTACGATATATCATGCTGTCTGCCTACTGCTGCTTTAGATGTTTTCTGCATCATCCAAGAGAGAGCAAGATTCCAATTAGTGAGCTTCAGCATTAAGTAGGTAGTGCAAATGTTTATTTTCTTGCCTGATTCAATATTAACATGTGAGAGACATGATTTGAAAACACTGTCGGTACTGGAGACAAAATATTTTGTAGTGAACACACTCATCAATTCCAGCAGACTTTTGCAGAGTTTTATGAGCACTAACTTGCTGGTGCCTGCTGCTGCTGGCAGCTTTCATGTGAACAGGAGAGTTGGATTAATGGTGTGGGGCCTGTGGTGCTGCCTTCCAGAGCAGGAGCGGCAGCAGGGATGTTTGCATGGTGGCAAATCAGTTCTCAGCCCATTCAGAGGGAAACTAATGCATTTTACAGTAGAAAATGCAGGAGTCTTCCTGAAGGTTGTGATATTGTGGAGGGCTGGAAGAAGAAAAGAGTCCTGAAGTGTTGTGGAGAAACAGATAAGCCAGCATGTTGGTTATTGCAATGTAAATGACTTTTACTTCTGTCATTTGGCTTTTTAAAGCCAAAATTGTTCAATTTGTGTCTTGGCTTAATGATGGAACAGTGTCTTGAGGAGAGGAAGCCTCATCAGAGAGAAACTGATAAAAGTGAATTATTTCAGACAGTGCATATTGTAGGTCATTTTAGACAAACTGTTGTATTGAACTGGAACTGTCACCTTTGTGGTTTCTTTAATTATGATCTAAGTATCACATGCATGTAAAGCATTAAAAATTGTAAAGCATCTCTGTGACTAAATTTTAAAAAGTCATTGTTGCAGTTCTAAGTGGTACTTAAAATGGAGGAGGACTTTTTTGCCAGAATAGGCTTTCATTGAAAAACAGACCTCCTGATATATCCCTCCATAATGGTGTAAAACCTTTAGACCTTTTGTTGGTTTGCATGGTTTGCTTTGATAATAAAATTTTGCACTGCCACTAAGAAAATTTTCCAGAGGTGTGTATTTCAACATGGAATCTTAGTCATATTTCACTTTATTCATGCTGATAATTTTCATGAGTTCTGTTCAGTAACTGTTTGAAGATCAGTAATAGGAATTTTTCTGTCCATCCTGTGTGGCAGTATAGTGGTCTTTGAGATACTCAGGGAAATGTGGAGCTCTCTCGTGATGCTGACTGTAGCAGACTTAGGGTCTAATTAGAGCTGGTTTATGTAAACCAGTTTAGGAACTGACAGGTTCTCAGTTTCTTAATCCCTTGCAGAGAAAGTAAGAAAAACAAAAAACCCCACCAACCTGGGAGGCTCAAGAGTACCATAAAAATCTGAATGTGCTGACATTTTAAAGAAAACTGAAAGTGCTGGAAATGCCAGGTTTCATTAGATTTTTGGGTTTTAGATGGATGTTTGAGGTGGACTTTACTTGAACCTTTTGTACAGTAAAGGAAACACCAAAATGAGTCTTTGCTGTAAAGCCATACTGTATTGAGTATTTTTTTTAATCCCCTACACATTCCCATTTCTGTGTTGCAGGAATAGTGGCGTATGACATGCACCTGAGGAAGGTGTAAGGACTTGAATGCAGGTTTACTAGTCTTCTGCAAGGAAACTGTGGTGCAGGCTTGGTGTGGTGAAGTGCTTTTCATCAGTCACTGAGTTCTGTGGAGCTGGCATGAAAGTAAGGATGCTCTGAGATGTCCCAGGTGTTTGGTAGAAAAACGGTATCAGCTGCCTGTTTTTTAATGTATAGGTTTTTCTTCTTCCTCGGCCAAGCCTGAGTCAAATATACAGGTGCTGATTTTTCAGATAAGGAAAATTCATTCTTATGTCAACACCAGTGCTTTATGGTACCCACAATACAGATGCTGGCATATTACTGGCATTTGATAACCTGGGGCTACTTTTTAGAGGCTTAATATCTTGAGGGTATGCTTTCAGCTTGGTTAAATGCAAAAGTTTATTTCACTTCATGTTACATCAGTTTATGATGAGATTAACACTCCAAGCAATGTAATTTACCCGAGAAATGCTTAAAATTAAATAATCTTCACTATTTTGTCCAACTTAGAGCCTTTGGAAGCTATCTTCTGTGCAAAGGTCTAGTGTCTTCCAGGGAATTCGATCTTACTCTTCATGATTATATCTGTTGTATGTTGATTCTTAGAAATGAAATGCTTCTTGATGAAAGGGAGAAGGGAGCATTGCTGAAATACTCTGATTTTGTAAACCTGGAAGTGAACTGGATAAGGGTGAGGAAGGGCAGAGGAAATTAAACATCTCGTTGATTGGCTTAACATACTAGAAAGTAAGTGGACCATGCTTGAATCTTGGCATTACAGTAGGATAAAAAAAGGTAAGTATATTTAGTCATGGTTTGGGCTAGTTTAGACCCCTAATAACAAAGGAAGGAAGGCTTTTCTTTTTTTTTCCATTCCCCTTGTTTAAATCCCTATTTAAGTGATTTTGTTCCCCAGTAACACAAGTTCATAGAACAAAATGGTGGTGAGGAGGAAGAAGGAATCCTGTGCAGGTGTGTGTTAGCATGTTGACATTATCCAATTTCTTATTTGCTGTGAGGAACAAGTGTTATTGTGTTTAATGAAAGATACTGCAAACACTTTTAATTTACTAAAGCTGTTGATAGTGAAAAACATTGAGTACTTTTTCCCTTTCTTTCTTCAGCTGTGGGGAGGGGAGCATTCAGATTTTAGGTTATAGCAGCATCTACACTTCTATTAAAGTGGTTTTAGACCAGCTTTATGAATGAACAGTTTAATATTCAGAGTATAACCTCTGTGTTTTATGACTATGGAAGGACCTACTATTGCAGCTCCAGTGGTTTTTGTTAGATTAATCCCTGGGTAGCATTTTATGTGCAATGTTCTGTGCAGTCATTTGTCATTTACACAGCATTACTGCAGTTCTGTCATGAACTATTATTAACTATCACACAATATACCAGACCAGTGCATGGTAAATGTAGGACACTGCTTGGCAAACATGAGAGTGATGTTGCTGGTTTCGGGTGTATTAAATGTGTCAGATATGTTGCTTTGTCTGGCAGTGTGAAAAGACATGAAGTGACTTGCTGGATTGCAGGGATGTTGTTGGATATTGGGAGTATTGTGTCCACTGGGAGCTGAGTCCTTGAAAGTGTATTCCACAAAGGTACCTTTTGTGATTAGGAATTAACTTTAGATTAAAAAGCTAATTAAACCCATTATTTAAAGATGCCATAGAGCAGACACTAACACAGTGTACCAGACTTAATTCACTAATATTTTGAATAAATATTTGTAGGAAGTTTCATTTTGGTGGCTTTTTTTTTTTTTGTACCAATAGCAGAGGAAGGCTAAGCTGATTTGTGTAAACAGTGAAGATCTCTAAAAAAGCAAAACCAAAAAACTTCTGAAAAACAGTGATTTAGGGCTAGAGGGTGTTGTATGTGGAGGAGGAAGAGTTTGGTAGGCTGTTGAAGAGGAGCTCACTGTCCAGTGGTGTGGTTGGAAATAACTTTTCTGCTTCCATTCATATGCTTAACGTTTTTCTCGCCTATCTGTGTGGTCAGCTGTTCAGGAAGGATATTTATTGACTAACTGGGAATGGCTCAGAGAGTATCCCTCTGAGGAAAGCATGTTTCCAGGTGAAAATGTCAAAAAGAGCAGCCCAGTTAACCTGCTGTAGGTGAGCAGTAGGGATGACTAGATTTCTGTGTTGTGGAAAACATTCGTTCTGTAGTGGAAGGGCCACTGAACTAGATAGGAGAGATTTTGAGTGAAGGGAAATTGAAGCTTAAGAACATTAGAGTAGGAGTTACATACGGTGTTTGTAACAATGAGGAAAAATTAATTGTAGAGCAACTTGGAACCTTTAAAAAGCAGGAGTTAATTTGGGCAAGATTTATGAACAAAATTAGGCCAGAGAAGGGGCTGAAAGACCACATTGTCGCTTTCTGCCCTTATAAACCTTTGGCTATGTGGTGTGGAAGAATGACATTATGTAGTCTAATCATGTAGCATGGAATCTAATTCTCCTTTCCTTTGGCTCCAGTCAACTTCTGTTGGAATAAATAAGAAAAACCTGCTCTGATCATGTTGGTTGTGCTTGCCTCCCTTGTTTGAGATTTAGAGGAGATTGATACAGAATTTTTAGTGGTTTAAAAGCATTCCCTTCTGTACCAAAAAATGTCAAGATGATAAGGAATTGCAGTAAACTTATAGAATACGATGCTGAAAGCATAACGTGCAACTTGGTAAATAAAGCTTTGGCTTTTATATCAGTTTTACAGTGTCATTGTGGAACGTACAACGTTCTGGAGGGGGACAGGGTACAACATGTGATGCTGGTGGTGCTGTGGCAATCCCAGCAGTGGGGAGCTGGAGGAGAGCTGAGCTCTACTGCTACCACCCAGACTGACACTGCTCCTCCCTTTTTCTAGCAAGTGCCAGAGAGGAGTAGAGGTGTTACACAGCCTGTTGTATACCCGTACTAGGAAGGGTTCTGTGGGTGTAGAAGCAGATGGTTGTGTTTGGATGATACTCTGAATTTCCATGAAGAGGCAAGAAGGAAGGAAAGGAAAAGAAGTCTTGGAGTCAACTTTTCCAGCAAACAAGAAGTTCCCCAGAGATGTGTGCTACCGCAAATGAGAGGTAGCTCTAGAAATAAAACTGGAAAGGGACCAGATAACACCACCTTCTTCCCTTCCCTACTGACTCCATTATAGCAAAGGTTTAATTTCCTTGGAATATTTGGTACTATTTAAAAAAAATAGTAATTTTTTTTGGCATGGGCATCATGCCAGGGTTTCAATGCTACTGGCCAGTATTACTTGTAGTAGAGCTCCCCTCAAGCATGTTTTGCAGGCTGTCAACTGTTGGTGTGCACAGAGTGACGAAGCTGGAGTGAGTTCAGCTGACACCTCTGTAGCAATGGAAACTTTTTAATAAATAATTCAGTGCAGCACTATGGAAGCTGATATCTGTGGTGACCAATATCATTCATTTTAACAGTTCTCTCTCGCTTCATTGCTATGTTAGCCATTTAACCTGGGGTGTTTGTCATTTTAAACTGTGATGGGAAAGGGGAACAAAGGGACACAGCAGCATCTCAGTAGTTTTGTTTGTGGTTTTCAGCTGTGACCTTTAAGGTCTCTGCTAGCATAGGGGATTGTGTCATTCTGAGGAGAGATCCTATTGATCTTGTCCTTGCTCTGGTGAAGATGGCATCATCTGACCTGGACCCTTGGGACCAAGCCCATTTACTGTTTGCTACCTGAACTAGTTTGTGTTTGTTCAGCTTAGTTGTTTGTTGGTGAATTTCTACCCTGTTCAGAAATCTTTACTGCATTTATTTATCTACAAGGTATATGCAGCAGGGCTATTTTTCTTTTTTAACTTGTAGGCTCCTCCTAGTTAGGTAAAGTTGATGGTGATAGGCTTTTCCCTTCTGAGTTTCCTTTTGTAGACGTTTTAGAAGTAGTATATGGTCTCCCCAGGAAACTGGGAAGTAATGGTTGAAAAATCTTGCTGTAATGACCTTTGAGGGTTCTTGAATCCAGGTTTACACCAGATTTCAAACTTAGGGCAGTGGGTGACCAAGAAAAGCACTGGATGGAAAAAAGACCAGCTGAATGGAAATGAGGCAACTTTCATTGCTTTTCCTTAGAGAAATGAATGTAGTTTAAGAAGTATTTTTTATTGATGGTGCCCTTTATTTTATTCACAGTTGACATAAAATATGAAAACTGTGCAAGAATGTGAAAAGTGGGAGGGGAAGGATGTCTGATGGTGTGATTGAACAGGATTGTGTTCTGAGAAGTCAGAGCAGAGAAGGACAGATTTGAAAAGGCATGGCAGATAAAGATAAAGATGCAACTAGAACAAAAAGAGTAACAGAAGAAAGAAAAGAGAATTAAAATAGGATCTTCAAAAGCAGTTAATCTAAGAATCTGTGCTCCCTCGAAAAAGAAGTCTCCAGTTCAGTAGGTAGTGGTAAATAATTTCAGTAAAATTATTCAAAAGCTCCAGTCCCACCATTCAAATACGTTAATGTGCAGGAGTTGTCTGACAAAAAAGTTGCCATTTAGGAAAGGTTTTGACGAGAAAAACTTGCCAGTGTAGAAGAAACCAAGACAAGTCTGTGTCCCTTATGTTTCTCTTGAAATGACAAAGAAACTTAGTTATCAGTTAAAACTGGACAAACCTTTAAAGGTATGTGATGTATTTGTGACTTGGTGAAGCTTTAATTCCCCTTAAGTGAGGGCTGTAACTCATGTTGCAATATTTTGCATACAGAACAGCGTGTTTTAGAGTAATGTAAATTCGTGGGATATGTATCAGACCATGTGAAGATTCATAGTGTTGAACGATGGTGCTGCCATGGAAGTTGTTGGACAAGTTTTCAAGCAAGTATTTAGATAAAATATTTGGTCAAAAGTTCTCAAACCTTGCACTGGCCACATGAGGAGAAAGGTAGCTTCCATTGATCAACTGCAAACTTCTTAAAGGAGAATTGTGATTCCACTCAGTTGTGAGGTTTATATTCCTGTTACTGTAAAGGTTCAGATTAATTTCAGGAAGCAGTTCTAGGAGGAGATAACATTTTACTAGTGAAACTTTACTTACCAAAGCATGTTGAAAGTGTTTTAGTGGACAGTTTAAAAAGCACTACATGTTCTGATAACATACCTAGCAACTTTCATGTCTGAGGCTGTGTATTTAGTGTGCTTTATCCACATTGCAGATACTGAAATTTGTTTCTGCTTTACTCCTCTGCCTCTGCTGTTTTGCAGCAAAGGTCAAATTAATTCTGGTTTCTCCGAGCTAAGGAAACAGAGCAAGCTTCTAGTATTCATTTCTCTGATGATTTATTTTAGTTTTCTGCAACTGAATGTAGTCTGAATGCAGTATGAATGCAGTATTTTTCAGATATTTGTCTTGGGGTTTTTTTTTAAACTTTTTATGCTCTTTGGACTCTTAACATCCCATGGCAGTGATTTTCACAATTTCATCATATTTGGAGCAAAAACATTTCTTTTGTTGCTATTAAACTTACACTAGTTGATACCTTTATTGAATTTTTAATAATTTATTCTGAAATGTCATAATTTTTTGTTTTTACTTCATCACATCTTTCCTGCTTGTGCCTCTAGAAACCTCATTCTCATAGTCTGACGACTTCTGTTGTCTCTCCTTCAATCTGAAAAATCTTACCATGCAGCCAGTGTAGGCTACACTTTATCCTTAATCTTCTCTGTGACACCTCTGTTTCTCTATTCCTTTTCAGCAGTGATAATTATAACTGTGCGGCACTTGAGATGAAATCACAATGTTTGCATATAGTGTGGCATAATAACACGTTCCTGTTCTTGTTCTCTATTCCTTTCCTAGTGGTCTTTAGTATTGTACTCGTGTCTTTGATTTCTGATGAGCGCTGAACTGACATTTTGAAATCATGGTGGATGGTACTTCACAGTCTCTTTTCCCAGGTTGGTAGTAGCTCCCTTAGACCTTATCATTGCTTCTGTAGGTAGGGGTTTTTTTTCCTTTTTTCTATACTTCACATTCACCAGTCTTGAATTTCACTTAACTTGATGTAAGTCTGTGGTGTTGGAAGAGCTTTCCACTGCTTTTCAGTGTCAGTTTTCAGTTGGGGCTTTTCTGAAACGCTGTTGGCACATGTTGTCAGCTCACCGCTCTGCTCCTGGTTGCATTTTGAGGATAATGAAGCATTGTAGCTGCAACACTGCTGGAAATATTTTTTGCATTCTAAAGCTTTTAATTGATTCCTGCTGACATCTTGAACTTAGTCCATAGTAGTTGAATTTAAGAGTTTTGATTAGGAGCCTTGTTAAAGGCTCTGAAAATCTGGTTAAAATTGTTTCAAGTGAATGAACATTGTGTAGTTATTGCTCTTCACAGTACTGTCACTGACATGTGAGAGGCAATTTGCTTCTACTAAAATTATTTGGGAACCTCTGAGATTACAACTATTAACTCTTTCACAGATCATTGTCCTTAGTCCATCTGTGCAAAGCAATTAAGTAGCAGATCCAAGATAAAAATGCTGATGGATCATGGGGAACATAAGGAACTCTATTCCCTTGAAACTAACAACCTGAATGAGAGTAGTCATTAAGTGGCTTTATTCCAAAAGTAGGTTTTCTTGGAGATGTACTCAGAATAAGCTTGGGAAGGAGGCTTCTATCTGCTACCAGTAAAACCCAACTCCAAGAAAAGGCTGTATATTTTTGTTGTTGTACACCTAGCACAGGGGTGTGAGAGTAAAAGCAATGCATCTCATGAGATTTACCTTTGGAGTGTTTGGCTGCTATCATTGGAGAGAAAAGTAGTCTTACTGTTTTGGCTTTCTTGGGGATTTGCAACCATTTACAAATGTTTTATTTCTTGGTTTGTGCCTTACCTATCTGCATTCAGTTTGTAAGCAATTTGGAGTTACTTTTACCACTAGGAAAGAATGAAAATGATCTATGTGAATGAAAACGTTTTAGTTTCTCTCTCTGCATGAATGTGTATGCACAGCCATGAAACAAAAGATGTGAAGAATAAGTATGTTTAACATACCAGTTCTCAGGAGGCTGAGTGGAATATAGTTGAAATTATTTAGAAGTGAATGGTTGAACCTCAGGGTACTGTGTGTATCGGAGCTCAGTATATTCTGTAATTGATTTTCTTGTGTTTCTCTGATATAAATGTTTTATCAGTGGACTTAAGAATTGTATGGTATTATGCAACATGACCCATGAATTTAAGATCCCAGAAAAAAAAGCTGTGTCTACTGGAAACCCATACATTTTCAAGAAATTTTGGGATCATAGCTTAAAATCAAACAATGCATAAGTGCTTAATAATTTTCCAACTATCCTTAAGCTGCTGAGTTGATGTGGTTCGTTGGATCACCCTAAGTGGTGGATATTTGCTTGTGAAATCATTCTCTTAAAAATATGGGGTCGTTTTATAGTTTTCTGCAACTTTTGAGTGGGCTCTTGATATCTCAGGTGTGCAGCATATGTGCATACATAGCATCCAAATATTGCCGACTGATGCTGTGGAGGAATTTTTAGGGGGAGGTATCTGAAAGCAGTGAAGCTATGATTTATTGTGTATTTCTGAGTGATGTGCTCAACATTTTTGCATCATTATTAGATTAATTATTTTTGGCCATACATGTTTTTCCCTTGACCTGAGTGGGCTTGCTCATTCACATAGGGCTGAAGTTAGCAAACAAAACTTGTGGAATCTGAGATGGATTGCTGCAGGAGTAAGTATTTAGGAACAGGATTACTGTGTCCCAGCAACTAGAGATGTGCCAGAAGTGAAGACAGTATGCAAAGCATTCTTTCTCCGACTGTGAAACCATTATAAGTGTCTTAATCATGAAGGCACCAGAAAGGTCGCTGAAAAGACTGAATAGATTGATTGTCAAGGCCACTTATGAACAAGGTCATGTATAATAAACTTAGTTGTCACCTTCATCTATTCGTGCTTATTAACAGAAAGATTGGGAGAGCAATATAAATGGTAGCCATATCTTCTCTTGAAATAACAGGGGAGGTTATGTTCAGGGACATATAATTTCCTTACAAACCATACGCAACATCCCAACTGATGTTCGCAATTCTTGCAGATGACAGCAAGCTGATAAGCTGTGCAGCTGGCTAAGCCAGGCTGTTATTTCTGTTAGGGCTTTTAAATTATGTCTGACCATATAGTTTGTGGGTTGATACTGTATAGAGAGCTGAAATTGGGAATTTGATGTTTTCCTTGGGAGGACTTGATGAAATATAAAATTCTCAGTTTCTGTTTTTGTTGCCACTTTTGCTAATGGATTTTTTTTTCTTTTTTTGAGATGCCAGACAATGGCTTTTTCTGCACGGTCTTTTTACTTTTTGTTGGTTTATTTGTAACATTAAAAAGTGTTTGTCTAAGCACTTTCACTTGAAGTTTATGCTTCAGAATTCAGAACTGTAAATAGCTGTCTGGACTGGAGAGGAATCATTGTGTATTAGTTCTTTCTGTCATAAAGATATAAGTGATGACTTGGTTTATGTCTTAACCTTTTGCCTCTAATGTTTCTCTTAAATAAGATTTCCTTTCTAAAATGTATAGAAGATTTTGCATCATGTTGCCTATTATTTTTTCTAGCATAACTATCAGTAAGTGCTGACTCATACAAGAGCAGCTGAATATTAATATATTGTCAGCATCTATGCAATTCAGATCCTTAATGGTACCACTAAGGAGACAATATACATTTTCAGGGTGTTACAGTTTATCTATGAGGCTCCTAACTAAAGATTGAGTTCATTACAAACCTTGACTTGCAATACACTGGCAATTGTTTTCTGAAAATAATTTGCACATTGAGCATCTTTTCAGTTGCGAACTTGGAATGTTTTTCAGTATCCTGGCATTCGTGTACAGTTTTGCAGGTGACCTGTCTGGATAAAACTCAAATTTTAGTTTCTGGCAACATATATAATATTTGAGAGAAAGCAAAATGATCCAGACAAAATGTCCTCAAACTATCAGAGGTATTCTGTTGTTCTGTCTTCAAGGCCTTGTTCTTACAGAGCTGTGAACTGTGTCAAAGAATATAATCCATTTACTAGAAGAAAGATTAATTGAGTAGTACAGTTTGTCATTATTTCTTCCAGTTTCCACATAGCAGCCAAATGGAGCCTTAAAATTCTGGTGTGAGAAGTCAGTGCCTGAAGATGTTTTTCATGTGTGTTCTGACTGCCTGAAATAAGAGGGATGTTAGAGCACAGTCCCTATTTAAGCCACATACCTGAAATTTTAAATTGTCCCATGGCAACTTTAATGGAATGGAAGATTCCTGGGTGGTTTGTGGGAACAGTCGATACCGGATGAGCGGTATATCCATCTTCAACTCTTGCATTCTGTCACTTTGGAAGTTAAAAAAGAAAATAGAGTTGGTGCAGTGCTGGTCAATGTTCTAGTTCATGGCTACAGTAGAACAATTAGTCTGAATGGGATTTATTTCTACAAGTGTTGTGTATTTTGGAAACGACATGATTGTACTGAGATGAAACCAAATCCTGTAGTTCTCAAAGGTAGCAGATGGCAGCTTTGGTAGGAGAAATAAAACTTGAACAAACTTCACCCATCAGAAACTGTAACATGTCTGTATACTTGTTAGCTGTATTTATTTTCCTACATTTAGAAAATCTTTACAAGCCAGTATTCCTTGTCCTTTCTATGTTGCATGTTCTCTTCCCTCACTGTCTGTAGAAGTATTACATTATGTTCATGAAGACTTGTCAAACATATCCATCCTAATTGGAAAGTCCTTTTTTAAAGTAATATTTTTAACTCTCTATTTGTATCTAGGATACTGAGAAAATTCCATTTGGTTCAGGGCAGTTGACTTTTTATACGATAACAGCCAAGTGGGGTGTCTTGCCCATATGGATGTTCCTGTGTTTCGTGATGAAAATACTTACTGCAGAATGGTAATTATGCTGGGATCTCTTTGAGTATCCCTGGGTGCATAATAAGTCCTACTATGCCAGAATTAAAATATTAAGGTTAATTTTTCATTGGTATTGATGAACCTTTTTGTTGTCTCAGCTGTGAATGAGTTCACTGCTCAGTATAAATGTGGTGAGACTGGTTAGGACTATGATTGTTGCTGTTTAATTGGGCAGCAGAATGTAACTTCAGTGTTGCCCAAAATGTTGACTTACAGTAGCTTTTCACATTGAGATTCTGTAAAGGCATAATTCTAATTGCTTTCCAAATTGCACTGTTGATGATAGAGTTCTTACTTTTTACTGTGTAATTTATAGTATATACTGTATAATAATTCCCAAGCCCCCCCCGGCCCCCCCCAGACCCCTCCCGCGGCCCCCCCTGCGGCCGCAGGGGAACACCTGAGGACTCACATGCAAACACTCCCGCAAACACCAACCAGGCACCACGTGGTGGAGGAGGAACCCGGATGTCTGGGACTCCCCCCCCCCCACCCCCAGGCCCCCCCCGCGGCCGCAGGGGAACACCTGAGGACTCACATGCAAACACTCCCGCAAACACCAACCAGGCACCACGTGGTGGAGGAGGAACCCGGATGTCTGGGACAGTGTTTACAAAGCCATAGTGTTGTCTGCTCTCTTATATGGTTCCGAAACATGGGTCATCTACCGCCACCACCTGCGTCTCCTAGAACGCTTCCATCAACGCTGCCTCCGTTCAATCTTAAACATCCACTGGTCAGATTATGTGACCAATACATCTGTTCTAGAGCAAGCAGCTGTCACAAGTATTGAGGCCATGTTACTGAGAACGCAGCTGCGATGGGCAGGGCACGTCTCAAGGATGAAGGACCACCCCGCCTCCCTAAGATCCTACTTTATGGTGAACTTGCCACCGGCTGCCGCATGAGAGGAGCCCCGAAGAAAAGATACAAGGACTCCCTGAAACAACATCTCAGCCTTGGCCATATTGATCAACACAGCTGGTCTACTCTGGCCTCAAATCGGGAGGCCTGGAGACACGCCATCTATAACGCAGCTGTCTCCTTCGAGAACACACGTAAGATCACTCTCGAGGAAAAAAGGCAGCACAGAAAGAACCGTAAATTGCAGAATACACCTCCTAAGGAGTCTTTCTGCTGTGCCTTTTGCAATCGGGTATGTCTATCTCGTATTGGCCTCATAAGCCACCAGCGTGCCTGTAGCAAATGTGGATAGAGCCTTCCCAAATCTTCGTTCGCGAAGCCTCGCCATGATGATGATAATAATAATTACAATGTGTCTTTTTTCTTTTGTAACCCCTGAGCAAAGAGAAATTAAGGTATACTGGCTGTGTTTAGTAATACAGCTACCCTATCTGTATTGTTTTGTATCCTTAATATGGGAGATAGGATAGACCTGTGTTTAATGGGTGTAACACTTGTTTCTGTCTCATAGTGACTTCTATTAGAGCTGATAAGATTATTTGCATAAGTAATGACTGCAGAATTGGGAATACAAATGTGTTGATAGAAATCTGTTTAATTAGGTTGTTTGCTAGCTTATGGAAAGTAATTGAAGAAATCTCCGTATGTTGCAGGTACCCAGCTTTTTAAAGTACAACCCTTACAATGATGCTGAGAACATGCAGAGCAGCAGTAGGTGGTGGAGGCTTGCAAAGGGCATGAGTGTTAGTGCTTCTGTGTATGTGCTTTTTAAATGGACTTTTTCTTTTGATGACGAGTGACAGTTGTCCAGACTTTACCAAGGTCCCAGATACAAGATATCTCCTCTCCCTATCTTTTGGTCTCACAGGGAGCACACACGGTGTGCTGCCATTGTTTGTAACTGCTGAGGCCATGTGTGACTCCTGCTGGCTAGACAAAGCTGGACCTTCCCGAACTTGGATTACAAACCACCAACTTTTGGAAGAATGTGTATTTGAAAGAACATAAGATGCTGGCTCTGATTTCTTGTGTAAATCAGTGTATCTGAATGATGGGATAGCATAAACAATGGCAAAGCATTGCTTCTGTTTAATACTGTAGCCTCTGGAAATGTACCTTACAGCTCTTGGAAAGGAAGAGGGAGGGGACCATGTATGGCTAAAAGCAACATAAAAGGAGTGACAATGGTAGTATGTACAGAGGGGGAAGGGAATAATTTTGCTTTCAGGTCTGTCATAAAGCTTTCGAAAATAAGAGGCAACTATAAGCTTACATGAAGTGTATGATTCTGTTTTTAATTGACATTTGCTTGTAAATTACTTAGTGAACCGTGTCATTTAAGTCCATTGTTCAGAATTGTCTTTGCTTTAAGCTGAAATCCAAGAACTACTGTTGACCTCCTCATCACGTGGCCCCTGTCCCTAAATGGGTCACTAAGTCTTAAATTTCCTAAGTTATACAGAATTATTAAAGAAACAGGATATTCTGAATTTTGGAGAATGGTAGTTCATATTGCTGTGTTCAGTACATTATGCTGCTGTTAGGGAAACTTCAAAAGGGACACATTTGCTGCAGAGCTGGCAGACTCTGTCAAAGTTATGCATACACCCTGCTTACAGACCTGTGCAGGCCTTGGCCAGTGATTCAGTTATTTCAGTTATCTAAATCATAAGTAGTATACAAGCTGAGCTCTAAGCAAAAGCTGATTTGCATAATATGCTGAAATTCTGTGCCAGAGAGTCAATAGTCATCAAATCAGATTGAAGGGGAAGTGTTACCGGCATGAAACAGAGAAAGCAATAAACCCTTCTATTAATATTTTGTGAAATATATAAAAGTATGATGTGAAAGTTATGTCTGAAAATGCAGGACTCTTAATAGGTAAAAAGCTAAAACCAGAAAGTTATTAAGAGCTGTTTTATTTGCCTATCCAGACTTGAGAGTTTAAGAGCTAAAGGGCAGCTGGGGTATGGTAGGGCAATATGAACCAACAGATTATCCTGCTCATGCTCTAGGAAGAGAACAGGGGGTTTGATTTCTCAGTGCAAAATTGAGGTATAGTTAGATTAAATGCAGAAATTTATTGTACGTAATCAATTACATTTGTGTATGGGGGAAGCCTTTTGAAGCTTTGTTTACATTTACTATTTGAAAATGACTTTCTGGGGTCCTCAGGATTCTATGTAGATATATAATTGCTAATAGCAGTCTTTAAACTACATTTTTCTTTGCAAAGCAGACTTGATATTATATCACTTTAACATGAGTCATCTGCTTAAATCTGACTTCCTTTGGCCTGTAGAGTGCATGTTGATACAGCGGAGTTCTCATTTTAGCGTTTCATAGACTTTTTACAAAGGAGCAATTGAAAGCCAAGTACTGGCTGTCTGCTTTAATGGAATGCGTGAGTTAAGGCAATTTCCTGTTGCATGGAGAGAAACCTTAAGTAGATTTACTGAATGTGACAGGAGACGTACGAAAAAAGCAAATTATTTAGTGCTTTCGGAACAAGACATTATGTTGCTTTGGAAGATTTGACTAAACGACATGTTACATAACAGGTAATTCTGTAGAGTATTAAATATTCAGTTTGGGGCAAATTATCAACACAAAAGCAGTTTTCTTGTGTCTCTTTTACACGTTTGATGATCAGGCACATCAGACAAGTTTCTTGATGTTACATTGTCCTGTTCCTGTCCAATTTGTCCTTCTAATGGGAATGGAGAAGCAAAGCACTGTCGTAAAGAGAAGTGCATCCAATTTTAGGTAGTACTTTAATAAATGTTCCTCCATTGTTCATGACTTGGCGGCTGTAACAGTCCCTTTTAATGGCAGACTTGTTTACAGCTTCAGCTGTCAGAGCACCAGGTTGCTTTTGAACTAGGCTTTTGTTGCTCTTTTTTTTTTTTTTTTTGCTCCTATGAAAGGATTTTGCATGAACTTAATTCCAGTTCAGTAATTTGGGGATTTGGGGTTTTTTTAAATAAAATGACTAAATGCCATGTGCATGGCTTGGCTAAACAGCAGCTAGTAATTCACAAGAATTGAGGAGTTTTAAACACCAGAGTTGGGGAGGGTTTCCTTCATGTACTACTAGTCATAAGCAAGAGTCTTCCATTGAAGAAGAGAGATGGGGTAGAACAAGGAAAATGCCCTTGGCTTGTGGCTGGCCTTGAGGGAATTAGTTGCAGCACAACAGTCCATTTATAAAATGAAAAAGAACAAACAAGCAGTAAAAGATGTGGGGATAAAAGCACCACAGTAACCTGCAGTGAAACAGTACGTGTATGGGTGGAACACACAGGATATGAGACATCTTTTGCCACTTCTGTTTGTTTGAAATCTTAGCTAGAAAGTTAAAGCTCTCGTTTGTTCTTGCATGTCCATTTTGAAGTTAGTGGAAAATTTGAGTTTGAGAAAGGATTTGTCAAAAGGTGTTTTCTGTTCTTCTTTTTTTTTTTTTTTTTAATAGGAAAAGATTACTTCAGGAGTAAACACTGCTGTTTATTTCTGGGTTTTCCTAACGAAAAAACTGTGACTGTTCAGAGGTAATTCTGAGGTCATCTGTTATAAATCACTTTTGTTTGAGAAACACTTCACTGTATATGACACAAATTCCTTTAATTGAAAAAGTGATGAGCTTCATCTTCATCTGTAACTTTGAGCACTAGCATTGTGTTTTGTATAGGTGTGTGAAAGATGCATGCTGTAGCACTGTCCTGGTAGGACTTTCTTCTTTTCAAAGAAACCTGTTATTTAAAGAAAATTGAGTACCCAGATGTTTGTTCACTGTGAACTCTCTTTCTGTCACTGTATTTTTTTTAACTATGTAGGCACAAAAGAGAGGATGGTGCCGGCCTTTGAGATCAAAGGCAAAGAAGGCTGTTGGTCTCCCCAACTGCATTCAAAGTGTTACCAGCAGGTCAAGGGAGGTGATTCTTCCCTTTGACTCCGCACAGGGGAGCCCACACCTGGAGTATGGAGTTGAGTTCTGGGCTCCCCAGTACAAGACAGATACAGACATACTGGAGAGAATTCAGCAAAGGACTGCTAAGCTTATGAAGGAACTGGAGCATCTCTCCAATCTGAGAATGCTGGGAACTGTTCAGCCTGGAGAAAAGAAGTCCGGGAGGGAATCTTATCAGTGTACATAAATACCTGAAGTGAAGGTGCAAAGAAGAGAGAGCCAGACAGTATTCAGTGGTGCCCAGTGACAGGACCAAAGGCAGTGGGAACACAGGAAGTTCCCCCTGAACATCAGGAAACACTTTTTACTTTGAGGGTGATTGAGGACAAAGACTCCACAACCTTCCCAGGTAACTTGTACCAGCACCCAGAGATATTAAAAAAATCCTGGTCCTGGGCAACCTGCTTGAAGGAGGAAGGTTGGACAAGATGATCTTCAGAAGTCCCTTCCAACCTGAACTAATCTGTGATTGCAAGGGTGCATTTTGTTGTCAGTTAAATTGAATTGTTAAACAAGGAGAGGTTTGTAATTCTGTTCATGTTTGTTGCCATGAAGTAAAAGAAAGCTTGGAGAACTGGTGTTTTTCCGAGGAAGACAAGTCATCTCTTTTTATCTACTCTCATTTTTAAAAGCTTGGAATTGTCATATTTGGCCTAATCTAAGATTATGGCATGTGAAATGATGTTCCTTTTTAGAAGAGGAGTCTTTTAATATGTAATTCCAGTATGGAAAAGATTCCCAACTCTTGATCTGAGAGTACCAAAGCAGGCAAAGTAAAACCAGGTGTGGTAGTTTCAAGTATGTAATCTGCAATGTGTATCCCACTATTCCTTTAGCATGTTGGAAGGGAGTGGTGGTAGTGCTTGTTCTGACAGTCCTACAGGGAATTATCTAAGTATTTTAGTTAAGAACTTCCTGAAATGTTGAGATGTATGGCAGTTCTTGATTTTTTTTTTTTCCGGTGTGTCTTTTTTTTTCCTGTGAGATGTGCATTATAAGCTAAAGCTGCTGCTTTGGTTAAAACTGAGGAAGGGAGCATATGAGTGCTTGTTTGTTCAGGCTGAGCAGCGTTATTTTGGCTTCAGCTCTCTGGGAGATAATGAGAAGTGAACTGTCTGCACTAGTTCTTGCTCAGTTTTATGATGGTATAAAGAAAAGAACAGTCATGTTGGTGTTTTGTTTTTTTTTTTTTTCCCTTTACCTTGTCATGGAAGTTCAATAAAGAGAAAAGGACTACAGCGATTTTTGACCTGATCTAATGTGTGTATGTGTGGGGCTTTGTCATTTATATGCCCCCCTTCTTTGCCTGCTTTTCCTCATAATACATTTCTCTGGCAGTCCAGAAATACTTTGAAACCTGAGCTGCAGTGAGTTCTAGTAATTTCCTATGTGTAGTTTGAATAAATGCAAACTTTATTTAATGTTACCAGAGCACAGTGAACAACAGGTTATAGGAAGGACAACTTAAGCAAACTAGCAAGTCATGCCTCCATGTCTAAAGCAATGTATTTCATCATTCCTGGTGGGAGTTTCTGAACAATTTTGGCTTTGGATATGCCTGCAGAGTATCTGTTGTGCATCAGGGTGTAACCTACCTCTAAAAATTAGTTGTTAAAATGTCTTCTTATTAATAACATCAGAAAATAAAAGGGTCATGAACCCAAACCCTGATAAAAAACTTCTGTAGGAGCTACTTTTGGGACTGAGAATCCATCCTGTAAACGGTGACTATTAAAATGGGCCAAAATATGTAGGAAGCCTTATAAAACTCAGTTTCCAGAGAAAGCCTGACTCTAATGTTACTGTGTTATAGTTACAGGAAGAGTGATGCAGATATCCTAACATGTAGGAAAAGATAAGGTAAACTGTCTTTTAGATTTATATCTAAACTGTCTTTTAGATATAGCGGGCAGTACTGTGGAACTGTAACTTGCTGCTGTTCTGGCTGTTGCTTGAGAGGTTAATTGAGATATTGCTTGATATAACATAAATATTTCAGAGGTAGACAAGGGATTCTTAGTGCTCTCTGTTCAGCTACAATTCCCAGTAGTGCCTTTTACATTCTTGTGGCTATCTAAATTTGTCAGCTCAAAAGCTGCCAGAAACTTCAACTAAACAAAAATCACAGTTCTGTTTCTGTTGACATACATGTTTATATTAACTATACCATTGCTTCTGTAAACTGGTCCAAGTCGGGTTTTTTAAACACTTAAATATCTCAATTAAACAAGCAAAAGACCCATTTTCTTTTCGTAACTATATCACATATTCATGGTTTGTGATAACTCAAATGGCAGAGAGGAAGAATACTTGCTCTTGCGGGACTAAGGCTTGAATGATGCATAAGGCTGAGGAATTAATTTTGTAAAATTAATTACTTAATTACTTAAAGACTGTTTTAAAAATGTTCATAAACTTAGTCTTCTTCAGCCAGCTTGCTCCTTACTAAAAATAAAAATCCTGCCCTCTTCTGCAATAGTCAATTTATTTAAATAAATATCTTGCATCTATCATGGCTTTTATAATTGAAGGCATTCTCAGTATTTGTATTTTCACATGCACTTAATTGGGTAGCTTTGATAACTTCTAGTTTCTTCTTTAAGAGGTCCCTTTCAAATGTCCATTTCCTGGATATGCCATGGCTATGTCTGTGTTGAACATAGCATTCATATCACACAGATGCTGAGGGATTGAAGACCTGCAGTTTTCTGTACCTCCCAACATTTCACTATCACTTTTAAAATGTCAAGTTCATGTTTGTCACAGTTATATGACTAAAGGCTAAAATCCAGATAGGCTGTCTCCCTCTTCATCTTGAGAACCTCCCTCTCAAGTACTTTCTTGAGTAGGAAAATATATCAAAAGCTCTCTCCAATGGTATTTTTCTGAGTGAAGAACTGCACTTGTCTGTTCATGATTTTTTCTTGGAGGTGCATTGTTTAAATAGAAGCTTGCACTTGCCTCATAGAACAATGAAATAAATTTTAAAGCAACTAGTGAATTTTTAATTGTAAAATAACATGCATTTAACTTTGGTTTTTCTGTAAACTCTTTACAATAAATGCTGCTATTAATAGCAGTGTGCTTCCTAGTTAGCTGCAGTGTAGTGGGGAATGGAAAACGCCCCCATACAGCATATGGGAACTTTGCCTCATGCTGATGGGAACTTTGCCTCATGTGATAGGGTGGGAGAGAGTGGTACTTTCAGGGTCCCTTATTCTCCATACGCTTTTCACTGCAAATGCTAATTGAAAAGACGGAAAAAGAATGTGGATAACAGTCACTAGCCCTCAAGGCGCTGAGCTGAGACCACTGGTATGCTTTGGATATGGTGGGACATCCTGATGTCTTTCTATCACTGTCTTACCTGTCTGCTCCCTGTTGCCTGTCCCGAGCAACGATTGGAAAATGTGAGCCATCAAAGTCATTGCAGTGGGAAGCTTCTGGTACTGGAATGCATAGATGTTGCATGGGAGAGTGACATGAGCTAGAAAATGTCTAGAAGTACTGCCAGAAGTATGGTGCCAACTGATCCCAAATTATAGCAGGCTCTTCATTGTGGTCAAATTCTTGAGAGCTTTTGAATGTAAACACTACTGTGTTTGAAAGTGATGGTTAGAGCTCGTGGGAGGACTCTTATCTATCCCCAGTACTGCCAGTTCACCAGTAACTCTTCAGAGACCTTGAATCACACCTAACTTAAGCTGCTCAATAAGTAGCCTAGTCTTCTTCAGAATCAACATAAAGCTGAGTTCAAAATCAAGCAGTACATTTTGGACCAAATGAAGTTACTAAGCTTAGTTAGAAGAGCTGAGTACCTGAACTGCTGTCTGTGGAGCACATAAGTGGTTTATTATCATGGTGAAAAGAAAATCTGAGGAAAGCCTTTATACACTCTTGAAGTAAGTGTTTTTGTTTCTCTGAGCCATGACCACAGTACCTGTATCAGGTGACTGTCTCTTTTTCCCCAGAGAAGTGTTTGTGCGGGATCCTTGAGATGAGTTTTGGCAGAACCAGGCCAAGCAGATCCCAGGCTCAAGGGCATTTAAAAGTCACAGCTACCTATAATTTCTCTGTTGTGGAAGTTGGCCTGGTCGAGCCCTGTCCTCTTTATATTAAGGGTAAATTATTTGCTCTGAGACCAGAAATTTCCCTAATGTATGCTTTTGTGTGATTGGTGACACCTTGATGCAATTGGGTGCAGTTTTTTCACTTGGTTCAAACTAGCAAGACTTGTAGACTATCTCCATGGCAGCCTTATTTGAGCACAAGAGTATTAGATATAGCAGAAACCTGTTACAGATAAGAGCACCCAGACATGAATCTCTTAAAAGCTTATTTAGGTTGTGTATCTCCGTAACTTTTTAAAAGCCTTTATATGAATAAGAGATACTTTCATATGTGGTAAGTCTGAAGGCTCTATGGTGCTAAAAGCATCTGCTTTGCCTGGCTGTCACTTTCTTAATTTCACAAATAGCCTTGGCACAGTCGCTTTCCATATTTTAGAGTCCTGTGGCCTTTTAGGTAGGTATTGATTTGAACTTACTGCTTTGCCATTTCCTCTTCAGTATACACTTATTTCTGAGGGAAAGGTAAGAAAACCTGAAGTGCACAAGCTCTTCCCTGAAATGGTGAGGGAGGAGAGAGAATGCCTTCTACTTCGTAGTTTATTTAATGTATTTATGGTCTGTCAGTGCATTGCAAAGACATGTTCTGTATGTGACTGAAATCTTTTTCAGCTTTCTTCTTCCACAGTTCAAAAATACATTGGTATTAAGTGAGTTCATAAGTGTTTAGGGAGTTGGTTCAAGTGTTTCTGCAGGTACAGCTTTCATTTTTAAGTGTTGGAAGTTGAGGCCCATTTTCTCTTTTCTCAGCACTCCTAGCTCTGTATACAGGTGATGTCACCTTCCAGAAAAGTCTCAAAACAGTTATGTGGACTACTCAATAACAAAGATTTTAACTAACAAGGAGTTATTTACAAATGCAGGAAACTTAGGGATAACTTTCTTTTACGATATTTCCTTGACTTGTTCCATAACTGTCAGACAAGACCATTTACTCTCTGTGCTGCAAATATGTTCTGTGCCAACAATGTTTCAAAAAATGGTTGGCCTAGTGCCAGCACCATTATCCTGTCGTTATTCCGACAATAAAGAAATGCAGATGTGCCCGAGTTCATACTGTCTGAAACACTGAAGAATTAAGAACGATCAAAGTAGATCTGATAGGATTTTGGCGCAGCCTTATCTCGGGGGAATCTGGAGGGGAGGGTGGGGTTGGTTTCGCTCCCTTTTGCATCTGCTTATTGTATTCTCAACAATGCTGGCTCACTTCTGCTGGTCATGGAGCTAGTGGCCAAAATGGACTTCAGGTACTAAATGAATTAATTTTATGGAAATGGTGTTTTATAAAATGGGTAATTTTCCCCCAATATGTCGTCTTTTGAAAAGTCTGTATGCTCGTAACTGTACCTCTCCCAAAATGCCCAAGCGTTATAGTAAATGGGAAACAGTGAAATGTCCTCATCCATGCTGGGGACTTAGACATCTTTGCACCACTAACCTTTGTTAGCTCTTTAGTGTCTGGAAGACTTCAGTGCTAGGACTCAGATTTTTTCAGGCCCTGCTTTGTACCTTCTTTCTAGTTGCTGGAGATTGATTGTATCACAGCTGAAGGTTCTTAACTTAAACTTTGAATCCTGTGAGAGATCAAGTATTGGAGTAAAAGCTGTTTCTTTGCATCATAAAGCTTATTTTAATGTTTTGAATATCTTGTGGTGAAGGCAGTGTGAGTCCATCTGTCTTTGCTCTTGAGGCAATGTTTTTCTAAATAGTAGGTTAAATTTCACTTTGTGTGACGAGTGTGCTTTGTTTGCACATAAAATTCTTCTGGGCAGTGAAGTGTTCAAGATATACAGGCAATGATTTTGAACCTTAGTTGGCCAACAGTGATGTTTTGGAAGACCTGAGAGGGAATGAGAATCAATGTAGACCAATAACACTTTTCCTTTAGCAAAGGTAGGATATGTGAAGCAGGTCTGAGGCTGCTCCACGAAATGCGAGCTAAACCAGTGTTCCCAGTGAGGTAGAGGCAAGGCCTTTGTGTAATACTTGACACTGGTGAGTGTCCTGGATCAGGTAAGGGAAACATTTGTTACCCCTTAAGAGGTGTGTGTCATCTTCCTGTCTTACAGATAGTTTTACATCTGGGAAACGTGGGCCTGGGAGAGACTCAAATGAAATAATAATCTTGGGAGGAGAAATTGCGGTTAAGTTTTCATAGCAGTATGTCTCATTTAATATGTCTTCCAGGCCTTTGATTCCTGAAAATGGCTTTAGAGAGATGCCTTTTACAGACCTCTTCGTGTACCCCCTGATTTATATCTATTGCTTTAATCGATAGTCACATCTTCCCAAAGCATCTGCTTGGCTGAAAATACTGAATAAATAATAATGGTATTGAAAGAAGACACTTGATATACTAGCAAGGGAAGAAAAACTGCCCCCACAAACACTTTACCCATTTAATTAGGCAGAAAATGGATTTTGCAGATTGGTTATTCAAAAAGGCTTTTTATTAATGTGATTGTTATTCCATTAGTAATTGGATTGAGAGACATTCTCTTGAGTCTCCAAAGAAGGAAGAGAATGCAGATTTTAATAACTTGTGTTTTTGTGTACAAACAATTAGAGCTTAGAGTGATGATTTACGTAGTATTTTCTTGGGTTTTAAATGCAGTGGAGAGAACTGCTCCATTATTTATCTCTTGCTGCAGGGTGGGGTCCACTGTTTTAATTATCTTACAAACCACTTTCTAGAGCTTTGCATTAGCACTGAAAGAGCTCATTTAATTTCTTGTTCCTTATAATTTCCTGGTTTCCAGCTATAGGTGTTAATTATTGAGCTCTTTATGGAGGTGGCTGCATGCTTCATTTAAGGAATTTTTTTTTACTGGCAAGGCACTCTTGAGTTCCTTATGAAGATTCACTTCTGTCAAGATGGGTATTTTGTTGGATCACTGTTGGAAATTGGGTGACAGAGAGGGGTGTCAAAGAAAATAGTATGGAGTGTCTCTCCTGTCTGTCCAAGGTCTGTCTGCAAAACCTGGAGAGAGAGACTATTTTTTGCTGGTCGTCCTGTTATGACTATTTGCCTTTATCTTTTTCTTTCAGTGAGAGGAATTCAGCAATACAACTGTGTTTAAAAATTGACATTTTGGTTATGTCCAGGATGGCTCTGTGCAAAGCTGGCTTGGATGTTGATGGGTTTGCTAGTTCGCACAAACCTGCGATGCTGCTGATTCCAAAACCAGCAGTTCTGTTTTCATAGCCCTGCCACTGAGCTCACATGTCCTGCTGGGCCTGGCGTACCCAGAACAAGGTTGGTGCAGGCTGTATTCCCTCTTTCCTCCAACTGATTCTCCTACCACAGTAGCTTAGGTAGTCTGTGCATGGACAAAGAAGAGTTGACATTGCACTGACAGAAAAGCATCTACTTATTGACAAGTGATGCAATCTGTCTGCTGTATTATTACCATTAAAGCAGCATACTGATTCCTCAATGTATTTTTATATTGGTATTTTTAATATGGCATTTTCATAAGCACAAATACAAATAACAATAACTTTATAAAGCCAGAGGGGAATTGGACTCCTCCTGAGTATTGTTTGCTTCATTCTATGATGTTGTTACAGTATCACAGAATGGGTCTGGTTGGAAGGGACCACAGTGCGTCATCTGGTCCAACCTCCCTGCTCAGGCAGGGTCATCCCAGAACACATGGCACAGGATTGCGTCCAGATGGGTCTTGGATATCTTCAGAGAGGGAGACTCCACAACCCCTCTGGGCAGTCTGTTCCACTGCACCGTCACTTGCACAGTGAAGAAGTTCTTTCTCGTATTCAGGTGGAATTTCCTGTGCATCAGTCTCTGGGAAGAGCCTAGTCCATCTTCTGAACACCCTCCCATCAGACACTTACAGATATTAATGAGGTCCCCTCTCAGTTGTCTCTTCTCAAGGCTGAACAGGCTCAACTCTCAGCCTTTCCTTGTAAGAAAGATGCTTCAGTCCCTTAATTGTCTTTGTTGCCCTTGGCTGGACTCACTCTAGGAGCTCCATGTCTCTTTTGTACTGAGAAGCCCAGAACTCCAGGATCACCTCCCCTGACCTGCTGGCAGTGCTCTTCCTAATGCACCCCAGGATCCCACTGGCCTTCTTGACCACAAGGGCACACTCATTGCTGGCTCATGGACAGTTTGCTGTCTACCAGGACCCACAGGTTTTTCGCCGCAGAGCTGCTTTCCAGCAGATTGTTCCCCAGCCTGTCCTGGTGCCTGGTGTTATGCCTCCCCAGGTGCAGGACCCTGCATTCGCCTTTTTTGAATATCAGACCATTCTCTGTTCATCTCTCCAGCTTGTTGAGGTCCTTCTGAAGGGCTGCACAGCACTCAGAGGTATTGGCCACTCCTTCTGCTTTGTGCATTGGCAAACTCACTGAGGAGGCCTCTGCACCTTCATCCATATCACTGATAAGTTAAACAACTCTGGGCCCAGTATTGAACCCTGGGGGCACCACTAAGGGCAGGCCTCCAACTAGACCCTGTGCCAGTGGTTACGACCCTCTTGGATTTGCCACTCAGCCAGTTCGCAGTCCACCTCACTGTCCACTCATCCAGTCCACTTCCTGAATGTGCCTATGAGAATATTTTGAGACAATGTCAGAAGCCTTGCTGAAGCAGAGGTAGACAATGTCAACTCTCAACTCATCCATCCGGGTAGTTGTTTCATCACAGAAGCAATCAGGTAAGTCAAGCATGATTTACCTTTAGTGAATACGTGTTGAGTACTCCTGATCACCTTCTTGTCATTCATATGGATAGAGATGGTCTCAGTGAAGAGGTGATTCAATCAAGTATTACTTCCACTGCGCTTTTAAATTTGGACCGTCATATAGTGAGGAAGGAAGAGATAATAAGCATTCAGCTTTTAGAAGTGTGTCATGTCTGTGGTGAGACCTGGAGCTGTAGGAGGCAGGGTGGCTTTTGTAGCAGCTCAGCAGCATTGTGGCTTTCTTTGTCAGTTCATTTGCATTGGGAACGAAATGCTTGGAAATACATTTTACATATGCAGAAAAAACTTAAATGTAAAATAGCAGTCTTAAGATCTTGAAAGAAAAGAGGATTACCTCATATATAGCTTCTCAGTTCTTCTGGCCTATTTTTTTTAACCCATTTAACACCATCAAATCTGGTTTTATGCTATAATGTACACTTCAGTCATACAACAGTTTGAGTTGGAAGGGACCTTGGATAGGGACCTTGGATAACTCCCCTTCCATGGGCAGGGACACCTTCCATTTGACCAGATTGCTCAAAGCCCCATTCAGCCTGGCCATGAACACTTCCAGGGATGGGGCATCCACAACTCTGAGCAGCCTGTTCTAGTGTCTCACCACCCCCACACAAAACTTTCTTCCTTATATTTAATTTAAACCTACCCTCTTTCAGATTAAAGCCATTCCCCCTTGTCTTTATCACTACATACTCTTATAAAAAGTCTCTTTTCAGCTCTCTTGCAACCCCTTTTATATACTGGAAGGTGCTCTAAGGTCTCCTTGGAGCTTTTTTATCTCCAGGCTGAAAAACCCCAGCTCTTAGCCCATGTTCATAGGAGAGGGGCTCAGCCCTCAGAGCATCTTCATGTCTCTCCTCTGGACTTGCTCCAACAGGTCCACATTCTTATGTAGGGGCCCCAGAGCTAGACACAGTACTCCAGGTGGGGTCTCAAGTGTGCCCTCACCAGTGCTGAGTACAGGGGAACAATCACCTCCCTAGTCCTGCTGGCCACACTCTTTCTGATACAGGCCAGGATGCCATTGGCCTTCTTGGCCACCTGGGCACACTGCTGGCTCATGTTCAGCCGCTGTCAACCAACACTCCCAGATCCTTTTCCACTGGGCAGCTTTCCAGCCACTCTTCCCCCAGCCTGTAGTGCTACGGGGGGTTGTTGTGGCCAAAGTGCAGGATCTGGCACTTAGCCTTGTTGAACCTCATACAGTTGGCCTTGAGCCATCAGTCCAGCCTGTCCAGGTCCTTCTGTAGAGCCTTCCTGCTCTCCAGCAGTCAACACTCCCTCCCACCTTGGTGTCATCTGCAAACTAAGGGGGCACTTGATCCCCTTGTCCAGATCATTGATAAAGACGATAAACTGGACCAGCCCTAGTACTGAGCTCTGGGGAACACCACTGGTGACTGTCCTCCAGCTGGATTTGTTTCCATTCACTGCCAGTCTCTGGGCCAGGCCATCAACCAGCTTTTCGCCCAGTGGACAGTGTACCCATCCAAGCCATGAACAGCCAGTTTCTTCAGAGTGCTGTGGGAAATGGTGTCAAAAGCTTTACTGAAGTCCAGGTAGACAACATCAACAGCCTTTTCCTCATGCACTGAGCAGGTCACTGTCACAGAAGATCAGGTTGGTCAAGCAGGACTTGCCTTTCACAAACCCACACTGGCTGGGCCTGAACCCCAGTTGTCTTTTATGTGCTGCATGATGGCACTCATGACCTGCTCCATGACCTTCCCCAGCACTGAAGTCAGGTTTACAGGCCCTGCTGTCCTTCTGGCCCTTCTTGTAGATGGGTGTCACATTTGCTAACCTACAGTCAGCTGGAGCCTCCCTGGTTAGCCAGGACTGCTCACCACCAAATCACACCTCAGAAATGATGAGGGTCTCTTAGTGAGAAACTGGCTAGTATTTTAGTGAAAATATTGCTGCATCATCTTTTATTCATTGTCCTCATTGGCATGGCTAACTTCTTGTGATTTTTTTGGCATTATTGAACCTTAAATTCTTTGGAACTCTGGTGTTTTTTACTAACTAGGGAAATCTTGCTACCCTTAAGTGTTTAAGTTTTTTCACTTGTGATGCAGCCTGGTTTTCAAATACTGATATAAAGAGTTTAAAAAAAAAAAAACTTCTGTGAGCAAAATAATTCTAGCTTCAGAGCTCTGATTTCAAGGCAGAAAGTCCAGTCTTGTCCAGTTGAACTTTAAAAAACTGTCCTATTTTTTCTGTTTTCAGTGGGTGGCAGGCCCATATACATTAGAAAATAAATCAGGTCACCTATATCTCAGCAGCATGCTCCACGTGTCCTGTTGTACCTCCTAGTTCATAAATAAAACTGAAATGCTATTAGCAAGTATCTAATGACTTGTCCCTGATCAAGACATTTGTAAGATGGAATCCCCAAAGTATAAAGATAATTCTTATTAAAAATGTTACTCAGAAAATTCTGATTGTTTTATCTATACTGATGGCTCAGTTTTTATTTTTCCAGCTATTTCTCTGTATATGTATACAGATGTATAAATATATATTTAATAGATGTGTGTATGCAGTAAATTTTCATGAATTTAAACATTTATTATCCACTTGAAACTTCCTGCCCTGCAAAGTTTTCTACTTTTTTTGTAAGTAACCTTAAATATTTAAAAGATTATGTTCTAGAAGTTGTCACAGGCATCTTGATTTTGTAGTTTCACTTTTTACTTTCTGTCTAGTTGGAATTCACTTCCCAGAGCTGCCTTTGCTGTTTCTTCTCCTTCTGTGATACTCTTGCATGCACCATTGCATGCACAATCTTAGCACACTGTGGTTGCCCCACGGCAACTTAGTGACCTCATTGAGCCCCTGCTGTACAACCCCTAATGCCCCACATGCATGGTAGATAGTCCTGCTGCTCATTCCCAAGTCTGCAGACCTCCTTAAATCCCTGTTGATGGAGTTGAGGTGTTTCACCCTCTGCTTCAGGGTGGGAGGCAGGCATATATTGAGTCTTCTGGACTGCAGCACTCCCCCTCATTCTTTCAGTAATGCTGTTCCTTTTCACTTTGTTTTGTAATCTTCATTCTTCCACCCAACAGTGTCTGCTCTCGACCCTGGCCAACCAATGCATCCACAGTGCTGGAAGGAGGCAGCTTAACCAAATAACACCTACAGGTGCCCAGTGATAGCATGGCACTCTGAGCTCCTTCCTCTTTGAGTGGTGCTAAGGATATACATTCTTCTTGTATAATTAAAATGTTTTTAATGTCTCTTGGGCACGTGTCACTTCTGGGTTTTGGTGAAAATGGCACATAAGCAGATTCCTTGCAGAACTGGCTATGCATATCTGTGTGACAGCAAAATGAGGTCACTAAATGTTTTATTTTGCTTGTGTATAATCTTAAGAGCACAACAGCATACCATATGTCATTGGTTCAGGTTTTTCACTACTAGCTGGCTGACCAATTTGACTTAATCTTGAAAATCTTGATCTTGACAAAATGTTGAGCTTTTGAAGTTGGAACAAGGCTTATTTTGAAAAAGTGTGACCAGGTATCAGGTCTCTTCTTGCTTCCCAGAAAAGAAGTAAATTTCATGAAGCATATGTAATGTGAAGACTTGTTAGTACTTTGCAGCAAGCCTGGCTTAAATTTTTAGTATATACTTTCAGCAGAATATTTAAGATTCATTAAAAAAGAAAATAAAAGAATGATTTGCCTTAAATACTGGCTGGACTTGGAAGAGGTTAGAGTTTTCCCATTTTTGGCACATTTGTTGGATTAACAAACCTTAACTACTTTAGGTAGACTGCTTCTGGTTGTAGATGAGCTAGCAGCTAAAACCTCTCTTACTGTGCATAAAGAACTGTAGATATGTTTCATTTTTCAGTGTTAATATCTCTACTTACTCAGTGTTTGACTTGGGATGAGTGATGTTCTCTCACCATCAACAAGGACTAAGTCCAAAGTAGCTTCTGACTACCTATGGCATTCTCAAAACTCAGAGTTTTCTTGGCAGTTCTGTGTAAATGCATATTCCAGATGCATGATCAAGGCACGTTTTTTGAACAGTGAGCAAAATGGTAAGCAGCAGATGTGCTTTCATCCAGGCCCAGATGCTGTTCTGACTGACATGGCCTGAGATCTCCGTGTAAAAGCAGCTGAGATTGTTGGGAGGAGGAGAATTATATCCCATTCTGTATTGGAGAAATTCACCCTGCATTCACCCAGAATGGGTTGCAACTGTCTAGCTCTAGCTGAATTGCAGATTTGCAGCAATAAAAAATTAATGATTTACAGCTCAGTCTTAATTAAATATTTAAACTTCTCCATTGTGCCCCAACTTTATTGTTGTAAGAAGAACTCCATTGTTTGAAGTTTGTCATTCAAATTGCCAGGACCACTTAGAAAACGCTTCAATTTTTATGTAAAGTGGCTTAATTGCCTTATAGGTTTTGGAATTAAAAGCCTTACTCAATTAGCTATTCGCTAATTCTCTAATGTGCACCAGAGCCAAGACAGCTACAGTTTTGCTAAAAAAAAAAGAAAAAAAGCCAAAAAAAACCACTTCCCAATTTCAACTGGATGGTATCTGACAGTCCTACTTTTGAAATCATAAGCTGTGCATGTTCAAGCGCTTACCTGCAACCAAGTCTGAGGTGCTTTATTTTGGAGGAGAGAATACTGAATATAGGGGTAGAAGGAAGTTGGGATTTAAATTTCCTTTTCTGCTCATGGAAAGAAGAACAGCTAAGAGCAAAATATTTTTATAGTAAACTATTTCTCCTGATTTTATCTCCTGCCAATAGCAAGGAAGAGAGTTTGTATGTATTTCTGGGGGCACAAATTATATCCTTTGTTAGCTTAGGATAAATGACAGATTTGGTGGGTTTAATAAATAAACCAACTAGCTGAACATGCTTTTGCAGGTGTGTTTTACTTGTGTTCTTCACCAAAAGATTATGTAGTGACATGTGCAAATACTCTTTAATATTCATTGTAACTTCAAAGGTAAGAGAGCTTATGTTTGCACTGTTACTGAGCTGTTAGTACTAATGTCCACTTTTTGTTCTGTAACCAAAGGAGGAAGATGGTTTGAAAAAGAAAAAGCAGGAGACATTTATTCACTGAAGTCCTTGCTGTATGGACAGTGTCTCCACAGGATTATTTAAAGGAAGGTGCAGCTCAGTAAGATCTAGGTTTTGAGGTGTACCACTTGGAACCTGTTGAATTCAGTGAGGATTTAATGTACTTTGTTTCTGGCAGGAAGCACTTGGAAGCTTGTAGGAAGAAGCTCAGTCTTAACACAAATTACATTTTTCTAAGTACAAAGTAAGTTTTCTTTAGGTTTTAAGAATAGAGAGAGGCATTTGAATGCCAAATACATTTGACATATTTTGTAATCAGCTTCATTTGGGAAAAATGTAGGTTCAGTAACTTAAAACTGTGGTATCAGGTTATAAAACTACTGACTTTTTTCATGACCTTTTCTTTGGTTTCCATAGTTATGTATATTTACTGTTGCAGTTCCATATGGGGCAGCTGTTAACTGCAGTGTATAAAAACATCTGGTTATGCAAACCATCACTGATGAAGGGGAAGGGTGGAAGTAAATTTCATATACTAAAAGACTGCCACCTTTAAAAAAACCTTGCATGTGGAGTTCAAGTATAGCATGAGTTTTGTTTCTTTTTTTCCCAACTTAAAACATTTTCTGAAATAACATATGCTTCTCATTGTATAGTTCTCTTATTGTTTCATTCTTTCTTCAACATACATGAACACCTAAAAATCAAGAAATGTTCCTTGTCTTCTTATCCCTGTTTTTAAGACTTTAGTTGTTCTAGAGAGTAGAGCGGCTTGGAGAATGCCAGATTGCTGAGCTTCTAACCATGTAATGCTGGGATCTGTAAATTAAACCTGTCTGTGAAAAGCAAAACCCTTTGGACTATACGGATATCAAAGTATTATTGTTGAATCATGAAATAATCATGTAGATGGAGAAAAGCAATCAGGTTTTACCTTGATTAGCTCCTAGGGAAATGCATTTGTACTCTAGGCAGTGATTAGTATGTCTTCTGGAAGCACAGTGGCACTTGCTTCATATCTGAACCACTAATAATTGAATCTTTTTGAATAGAAATTATTGCAGGTTTCACAAAGTGGTAACGAGCCATGTGTATGTTCTGTTCAGATGTCTGTGTCTTCCCAACTGAATGACTGTAAGGAACCTTTAATTTGGAACGGGCTACCTAGTACTTAAATGAAAGCTTGCATTTGATATATTCATTAGAATGTTTGATATTTATGTAATAATCATATATTCTTTACCATGGTAACCAAGGATGATTTTTTTATTTTTGTTTGTTGTAAGACTCTTCTGGAAGCTCTTTATCAGCTTAAGGATAACATAATTAAAGTCTTTTAATGCATTAAAAAAAAATAGATAAACATCATATGCTCTTGTGTTATAAAGCTGACAAGCTGTTGCAAAAGATGAAGTGCTGCATCACTGAATATTTAAATGAATACAAGTGAGTACATCTAAGCTGACTTGGATTTAAACAGATATACTCTTGCTCATGTGGAAGAGTAAAGAAGTAGGGGGATGGCAGGTAGATCTCAAGATTTAAGAATTCAGAAAACATTTTTCTCTCTCCGTTTTTTGTTTGAATTGTAGTGTGAGGTGGAAGGCTACTAAGAAAGAATACATAGTTTTGTGCAGTCTTAGGGATTACATCTTGATGTATCACCAACACAGCTGTTACATTGCAATACTATGTCATTACATTTTACAGAAGGAGGGGGAAAAGAATTAGATCAAGCGATCCTTTAAGCTCCCAAGGGTTTAACATCCTGTTCTAACATGTGTTACAGCTTTAAATATAAATATAAATAAATAAAATATAAATAAATACGAATTAAAAAAGAATAGCTGTTTAATATTTACTTTATGGTCCTAATGAGTTAGCTGAATGTGAGAACCCAAAATAAAATGTTCACAATTTGCAGAGCATTTAATGTAGAATGTACTGAAGTTAATCTGGAGTTAGAGCAGCCTGTATGGCACTTCTGTCTTGAGAAAGATTTCTCAGCCCTTCTGGAATGATTGCAACAAAGTGGACAAAAAAAAATTCCATGCTGTTTTTTTTATTATATAACTCTGTCTTTTTTTCATGAGCAGTGTCATGTGGTTGCACTATCAGGGCTAGAAAAGAAAATGGTGGCGAGGATGAGTATTTGTAGGAGCTTTGCTTTAAAGAACCTAAAATAACGCTTGCTGGGTTACCAACTGTTGGGAGAAGCTTTAATAAGCTGGCATAATCCAAACCAGGATGTTACTCTTTTTTGAAGTTAAGTAGGGAATCAAGAGAGATCCCAGTTCACAGATGAGATAAAGGAGAGTGCTCTGAAAAGAGGATGGAGGTACACAGAGAAAGAGGGGGAAGATCAGAGGTGTAAAGGATGTGGTTTCATGGTGCTGCCAGAGGTGTGGAGTTCAGGCAACCTAGGAGTAATGAGAGTTGCAAGTCAAAAAAATGCACAGAGATTTTATTAATTTTTTTTGTTCTAAAGTTTTGATTCTGAGGTACTGATAAACCTACTGGGTTTAAGGTACTTGAATTATGCTACTGAACTTCAAATCTGTGTTTCCCAAAAGCAGACTCGTATGTGGTGCACTCTCAGTTGGACTTGCTGAGTTAGCCAATGGTAGCCTTGAGGACTGTGGCTCAAATTTGTGCTTAGAAACCAGCAAATTGCAAATGATGAGGAGTCCTCATGCCCAGCGTGATAGCTGCAGGAAGATACTGTGATACAGCTCTGTTGATAACCAGGTCAGTACTGAAACATGTAGCACTTGAAGGTTATATTGATCGGCAGAATTTAGTTATAATACAGGTAAAGTATATCAAGGATAGAGCTTAATGGGATGAAGAAGCAAAATCCAACAACTGCACAATGACTTAATCTACCAAAAAATGTGAAATCATCAAAGTGGACATTTGCATATTAAAAAACAAAAGTGCACATTGTCCTGTGCAAATTTATGTTCTAGTGTTTTGAGTCTCACCCAGTTTCCTTCACGGTTTTCCTCATTCTGAAGGCTGGATAATATTTTATTGTGGTGGTGGTCCTAATAAATATCAGTCTGATATCAGTGACTTGTTTTTACATAAAATGTCAGAAAGAATCTCCTCTGAAATAAACCACACCCAGTGACTAGGATGTTTAGATTTATGTTGTTGGCATATGGAAGAAAGCAAAAGGCAGGACGAATTTAATACTTTCTTCACTTGTAAAGCATTCATCACCACCAGCTGAGTTTGCTGCTGTTAAGATCAGATATTCTTACGTACGTTTCTCTACAGGTAGAGCATAAGTAAGACAGATTTTGTCTGCTCAACTACTTAACCTGAAACTGGTCTCGTTTAATTTTCCCTTTGTAAGGCTTTTTTTTGGTGGTGGTGGTTTGGGCTTTGTATTTTTTTTTTTTGTTTGGTTCTTTTTTTTTTGGAGGGGGGGTTTGTTTGGAAGATTTTTTTCATACTGGCTTTCTGTTGGTGCTTTCAGTAGTGAGCTGGCTGAACTGTTTACTGCTGCTGAAACAGGGGACATCTCCTTCCAGTGCTCAGATTGTTGCTCAGCTTCACTTTTCAACTATTCTGGTGTACTTTGTTCTCTCCCCTGAGCCAATTTATCCAACTAATGCAGCAAAAATTCTGCTTTTACCAGTTCTATGCCATTTGTAGGCTGCTCACCTGTATAACCTAGCTCTGTCCTTGGACTTGCTTAATGCCTTTCAAACAATTTTGCTGAAATGATCGCATCATATTTTTTCCTCTATGTCATAACTACTCTTGGAGACAGAACATTAAAGTCTCTTTTGCAAAATTTGAAAATTTGCAGTAGTTAAACTGACTTGGGGAGGCACTGTAGGTCACCCAGAACAAGTGGAATTTGCTGTTGAATTGTACTAATTAGTACACTGATTTTAGATTTTGGAAAACTGAACACCAGAATATAGAAAAAAGTTGTAGATGAAGAGTTGACAGCTACAGGTATCCTCAAATAGATCCAAGCCTCACATTATCTCTTTCCTCAGTTTCTGAAATCAAATGCAGAAGCAGCAGATTTGTTGAGATGGAGGTGCTTTTAATCAGTAAAGCACCAATTGTACTTGTTTTATGTTCATAACTGAGCTTAGCCAGACCACGCCTGGTGTCCCCCTGGTTACTGTCATCTGAAATGCTGTGCAGTTTCAGACTTCACATTTATTGTATTTGCAGTTCTTCAGTACTTCCATTCTTGGCACCTCAATAAACATTTTGTGATGTTTCCCCTCCATCTCATCTTGCATATCTAAGACTCCTCTGTGTGTAAGGAAATGAGGAAGAGATTACATTCAATTTGTGTTTGCTTGCTGTTGTGGTTTATTGGACAAATATTATAAAAATTATAAGTATAAAAATTATACTTATGTTTAGCTAGCTATTCAGCTATGTAATTAAATGACAGAGCATCTCTTCAGTCTTGTTCTCTCCTGGGATTTTGTCTTATCTTGCTGCTCCATGACATTTTAAAAGTGGCATGTTTTATCTTGACTTCTCTTTTGTACTGGGCCTCACTCCTCTCTTCACTCCTTGTTATCTCTTGGGAAAGAATTAGCAGCTTCATTTTATGATATGATTTCAAGCTGCTGTAGGTGGATATGTGGAGTGTTTTAAGCACTGTGGTCTTTTTTTCTATCCTCTTTTAAATGTAAGCATAGTGCTAGTATTAATTGAAGGTAATAACCTACTTTACAGAAGTTTCTATCACCACTTTAATTTCAAGAGTTGACGCTTTCTTCATATGTTTAAAAGAAAAACTTAATTAAACTGTTACTAATGCAAAATAATTTGTTTCTATTTCAAAAGTTCAAACTGTAGAAAGTTAGAGGGTCCAGAATTTTTTTTTCTTTTTTGTCTGTCACTATAATGGTCAACATATAAATGGCTTTTCACATAATTTAATTTTCTCTTAGACCAAGGTGCAATAGAAAAATTCTGATTTTCTCCTTTTCTTCAACCTTTTATTTGTCGTCCTCCTCTTCCAACTGAAATGTCCTTGCACAGACGGGAAGCAGCATAAGAAACATGCATGCACTGAGAATGCAGGAGATAGCACTATGCAGCTGTTCAATTCATTAGCCTTTCTGATTCCTTCTGGGAATTAAATTACCGGTTGGATGAAAAGTTCACCACAGTGGGATTCTTGAATGCAGAGCTAACAAAGTTCACTTATAGCTGGCATGCAACTGGTGTCTGCCGAATCCTGTATTTTTTAAGAGAAAAGACCTTAGCTTATTTAGTCATAGTACTGCACCAACATAATTTTCTAAGTAATTAGATGTAAAACAGCCTCAACCAATCTGTTATACTATATCCTTTCCTGTCAGGGCCTTATTTGATATTAATTTTTTTTTTATTTTTTTTTAGCAGATGCTTACCAGAGGTTTGGTGTGTTGCTTTCTTCCCTGTCTTAGGACATTCTCTTCAAGGGTTAGTTTAGTTTTGCTGCTTAGTGTATTGACAGCCTGGCTTCTGACATGACATAGATAAGATGATGGTTGTAGTTCTGTTTTTACATAGCTTTCAGCTAAATCACATGCACGTACATGATTTGATTTGGGAAAATAGCTCATAGATCTTAGACTTCTGCCTCCCAAAACTATCTCTATCAGTTCCATAGTCTAACCTGTGCATACTGAAGTTCAAGTTGTTGAGTCAGAATGTAACATAAGCAGGAAAGCTGAACACCATGCCTTTGGGCCAGATCTGGCCTGCTTGATGTGTTCAGGGACCAGTCCTGTTTTATATCTTTATTGATGATATGGATGAGAGGGCCAAGTGCACCCTCAGTCAGTTTGCAGGTGACACCAAGTTGGGTGGGAGTGTTGGTGTGCTGAGGCTCTGCAGAGGGATCTGGGCAGGCTGCATTGATGGGCTGAGCCCATCTGTGCAAGACAAGACCACGTGCACACAACAACCCCATGCAGAACTACAGGCTTGGGGTAAGAGTGGCTGAAAAGCTGCCTGGTGGAAAAGGACCCCTGGGGGTGGTGGTCGACAGCAGCTGAACATGAGCCAGCATGTTCCCAGGTGGCCAAGAAGGCCAATGGCAGCCTGGCTTGGATCAGAAATGGTGTGGCCAGCAGGACCAGGGCAGTATTGTCACCCTGTTCTTGGCTCTGGTGAGGCTGCACCTCCAGTGCTGTGTCCAGTTCTGGGCACTGACTACTAGAAAGACATGGAGGTGCTGGAGTGTGTCCAGAGAAGGGCAGCAGAGCTGGTGAAGGGTCTGGAGCATGAGTCCTATGATGAGTGGCTGATGGAGCCGGGGGTGTTGAGCCTGAGGAAAAGGAGGCTGAATGGGCCCCTTATCACTGTACAGCTACCCAACAGGAGATTGTAGTGGGGTGTGGAGGTCAATCTCTTCTAACGAGTGATAGGACAAGAGAAAATGTCCTCAAATTGTGTGAGAGGAGATTTAGATTGGATATTAGAAAAAATTTCCTCACTGAATGAATGGTCAGGCATTGGAACAGGCTGCCCAGGAAAGTGATGAAGTCACCATCCCTAGAAATTTTCAAAAAGCATGTGAATGTGGCACTTAGGGACATGGTTTAGGGGACATGGCAGTGCTGGGTGATGGTTGGACTTGGCGATCTTGGAGGTCTTTTCCAACCTAAACAATTCTATGATTTATCAAGATTCAATGACTGTGCAAAATTTTAGCTTATGGCTTGGAAATGGAAGTAAAATTTCTAATCCTTACAGGTTAAGAGGACTGACTAGATTCCAAATGTGCAGTAATACAGTGCTGCTTTAAGTATCCAGAAATGACAACTCTGCAATGTGAATTGCTAAGCCTTGTTATAGATTTTGTAAGTCAAATTATTAAATAACTTCAAATGCATTAATATACACGTAATTTAATTGTGCACATAAATTAGGGGCCAAAAGGCTTTGGAGAGTAATGTAGATCCATATCCTCTGTCCCTTTCGCTTGTCCTGAGTGATGCTGAATGCTGTGCTCCAACTAGTGTGTAGTGATGCTTTCTGTTCTCAGCTATTACTTAAATCTGACTCATGATGTCTATAGACCTGCCTAGAAGAACATTTAGCTTGTTATCAGTAACTCCAGCCTTCAGACCAAGTCATCATTGTAGTTCAGTCTACTTTACCTTTTTAGTTTATAACCCTACTTCCCTCCCATTGATTTGCTTTTATACCACGTCAGATAAAATGCTTATTTTACATTTTTGTATCAATCAAATTTTCTTTTTGAAGTGAACAAAATGTTCAGCACGAGAGGAAGTCAATATTAAGAGGACTTAAAGCTGCAGAGTGAAATGTAGGCAATTCTGTGGCTATGTATTACTGTTCCATTATTAAGGCAAGAAGGAAACCATGCTTGTGCTCACGTTTTTGCAGTATTTCGAGCTGGAAACAGGATTTGGAAGAGGGTAGATTTTCCTAGTAATACAGGAATTAGTTTTAGTGGAAGAAGGAACTGTCAAATATGATCTTCAGATGAAAATTTTTGTTGTGACTAATGTGGAATCTGCTCTAGGACTGGCATCACTGCATGTGGGTTCTTTCTGTAATGGGAACAGGAGTCAGAATTGGAATAATGTGACAGCTTCATAATGTTATCATTATTGTTGTCAAGCAATTGTTTTAATCTTTTTACTTATCTAACGAGTGAATAATTATTTGAGGAAAACAAGATTGCCTTTTTTCTCCCTGAGTGAAAACCCACTGTCTTCAGTGGGTCAGAACTGTTGGGCAGCCCTGGGGTGACCCAAGTACTGTGGGCTGAACCTATGCAGCTTTTCCTTCTTAAACTTGTCTTGAATGGGCTGACTTTGGGAATGAACCTCGGAACTAAAAAGACATTGGGGTGCTCCAAAGAAGGTAAATGAAGCTGGCAAAGGGTTTAGAGCACAAGTCTTACGAGGAGCGGCTGAGGGAACTGGAGTTGTTTAGCCTGGAGAAAAGGAGGTTCGGCGGGCACCTTATCGCCAGACCTCTTCTCCCAGGAAACAAGTAACCTGACAAGAGGAAATGGTGGCCTCAAGTTGTGCCAGGGAAGGTTTGGAAGTTGTTGAATCACCACCAACCCTGGAGGTACTTAAAATACATGTAGATGTGGCACTTAAGGACATGTTTTAGTGGTGGACTTGGCAGTGTTAGGTTAATGGCTTGATTCAATACTTAAAGTCTTTTCCAACCTAACCAATTCAATGATTGATTGCCAGGTTGAGCTTTGAATCTGAAATAGTTTGGCTCCTCAATCCATGAGCAGAAGTAATTTGGAAGAAGGATCCATTTTCTAAAGTCATTGGGTTCAGTGTGTTGTGCAGCTGTTTGAAAACCTGTCGTGACTAGGTGGATTTAGGGGTTTCTGCACAGGACAGAAGTAGGTGGGTGGATGGAAGGACACCTTGGTTTAGAATAAATATATTCCATGATGGGCAGAATTTATAAATCCCAGTACCTTGTAGTGTTCTGTTTCCCTCTTCTCTATCTCTATCCAAGCAGGGCAGTCACGACAGATCAATATCAAAAAGATATTTGAACTGGGGAGGAAACAGTACCTGTGATGCTGTGTGTGGAACTGTGGATATGCAAGTTCAGTAGCCAGCTGCTCCCAAAAGGCATGTTAAAAACATGATTTTTGCCTGAGCCCCACTCAGTGGAGAGAAGGGAGGATGAATGATTAATTTATACTTTCCTCTTCTCAGATGCTTATATTCATGAAATATGAATGAAACAGGTTATTTTTGAGTTTTTAGACTTCTGTTGAGTATTTTTTGAATTGGCCATTGGATTTGGAAGTTACTGGAGAAGGCGGAAGTAGAGTTACTTAATCCATACTCCCTTAGGAAATCAGACTTCGTGTAGCTATTTTTAGACTATGGTCTGTGCAGAACTGTGCATTGTTGGCAGCTGTTGGGGCAGATCTGCAAAGGAGGCTGCTACAATGTGTCCCAGAGACTGGACTGGGAATCCTGTTCCTCATATTGCCCATTTCCAATGCTGCCTTCTGACAGGAGGAATAGCACACTTTGTTTACATGTTATTGCTGGCTGGTTTTCTTGTAGCCTTCTTTAAGGTGATAACTTCACCTACTATGCCCAAAGGCCCTTAGAATTTTTGAAGATAGGTCAGGATGGTATAAATCTTCTCAAGAACATTAAGATCTTCATCCTGACTTAAGTTACTGGGTGAGAATTGAAGAATTGGAGGGAAAAGAGAGATGGAGACAGGAATTTAAGTCTCTGTGAAATCACAGCAGAGTTTGGATATGAGCATTATGTGATTCCCTATACTTTGATCTGTTGTGTGAAGACAGTGTGAAGAAGATGTTACTGAAATAAAAGCTGAGTCTCAGCCTATGAAACTGGGAAAGTGTCACAGCTTTAAGCTCAGCAGTATAGGAGGGAGGACCCTTAGAACTGACCTGGAACATACTCATTTTGATGCATTATGTACTATATATATATTCAATTTAATATATACATGTTATATGTGTGTATATATGTTTAATTTTCTCTTCACGTGTTTTTTTCAGACCTTTAACTGTTTATATTTTCATGGCATGAGACACTTTCCATTTGCATTCATCTTAGGGTGGTTTGCAAAATGTGACATTTCAGAGACCTGGAAAACAAGAAGGCACATCCCATGTCTCTGGGCATGAAAACTGCTAAAACTAGAACTGACAACTGCAGATAGTGCATTGAGTTTCAGTACTTTTCTCCTATCCCTTAAAAAGATAACTGGTCCTTTACCACAAAGTGTGGTTACTATTTTTTGAGTTAATGCTGCAAGATGTGTGAAAGTGATTTTTTTTTTTTGTCAACTGGTGTTAGCAGGGACTTTTGAGCACATAAGAAGATTACAGGGGTAATTACAGGGATACCTGGACCTTGGGGATCTCAAGGGAGCTTATAATGGGTGCTTTGGTGACCTATCTGCCTGTGAAGATGACTGTATTCTGGCTTTGTGAATACTTGTGCTAATATACCTCTTTTTCTGTATGGTTTTTGTTTCTTTATTAAGCAGGTTGTGGTTTGACTGAAATGTATGCTAGACCCAGCTATTTATTTTCAACTGAAGTTTTCTTGGATGGGAACACTGCTGCTTGCATCTCTTAGCTGAGTTTGGTACTGAATGTTTTGGTCTTTTTATGTTATTCATTCGGAGAAATAATAAGCAAATCTACTTGTGGGTTAAATGATTTAGTGATCTCATGGGCCAGAATGGAAAATATTACTGGAAGTAATCTCAGTGTTACTGTTGAATCTGTAGGAAGCTTACATGGCCATATGCTTCTATCTTTTTCCAAATCCTAATTAATAAAGAATAAATGTGTATGTGTGTGAATGAATAAAATCTAAGTCATCTCAGTAAAAGCAGTGCCAAGTAGTTAACTTTGCAGGGAGGGAGAATAAGAAGCTAGTGACAAAAAAAAATCTTTTGGGCCTAGTTTCAGTAGTTGAGAAGTAGTTTAATTTAGAAAATTATGACTAAGGCAGAGCTCCTGTCAGTACTTAATTTTTATGAAGCAGGTTGTCATGGAACTGGTGTTGCCAGGGTGTGGTGTCTGGATCTCTGTTAGGGACTTGTACATGGTGCCACAACACAGCAAGTAACAGCAAAATATCTTTCACCTGCTATACCTTGAAGCATCACCAAGACTTCCCATTTTAACTATTCTGACTGTCAGGTGTCAATGTATTAGACTAGAGGAGGCAAACCACACTTCTTTGATCCTAGGATGGCATTGTTAGAACAGCTCTATCTCTAAGGGCAAGACACGTATAGATTTTCCTCCAATTTTATTTCCACATAAAGAACAGCCTCTCTTGCCTTCCCAGCTGATACTGAAACATCCAGTACTGCTGCAGGTGCCAGAGCCTTGACTCTACAGCACAGAAGTGAAACTGTCCATACCCATTTTTCACCTGAGCCTTTTCAGGTGGAAGAGTCGTTTAGTATAAGTTTGTGGAAAAATTTTTCGGTACAGTGTGCAGTATATTCTCACAACTTTATCTCACACAATTTTTGTCAGCAGTGATAGGAATTTAAAGCATTCCACAGCAGCAGGAACTGTCCTACTTTGCTCTTAATCTCAGTTAGCAGGCCAGCACTAGTTGATAAAAATGTGCAGTTTTGAAGGCCCAAGTATGTCTTGGAAGTGCAGCTGAGGATAACCACAGCCTGGGCTGCTGTAGGGGAGTCCAAAGCTCAAAATACATTTTTCATTACTTTGGTTTTATCCTCACTGTAGGTATTGTGGGAAGCAGCAGGGCACGGAAAGAGAGGGTGAAATAGCCTTATGAAGTAAAGAGGGGTATGTTTGTGAAGGGGGGATAACTTCTTTGACTGTAATGGTACAGGCGTTTGTACTGAACGCTTTTAAAATGTTTGTGGCTGTAACTTCTCCTTTGTCATGGTTGTAAGAAGATGTGAAAACAAATTTCAGGGAGCTGAACATGAGCTGTGATTTGCTCACAGGTGGAAATGCTACTCTGTTCAATTGAGTCTTTCGTAATGTTTGACTTATTTTTATTCCAGTTGTAATCAAGGACTGAACAGTCTGGCCTTTGAAAAGGAATGGACAGTGCTGGAAGGCAAGAAGGAGAACTTGGAGGCTTGCCTCACTTGAGAAAGGTCCCTGACAGCACAGCTAGACAAGTTGTGTTTCTATAATGAGTTTCTGTGGTTGTTTAGAGATACTGTAAATAACACATTCACCACAGAGGATGCACAACTGGTGACTAAGTCCTACAAATACTGCTTTCAAACACTGGTCCCTTTCACTGCCGGGTCTTCAATGGTGTGAAGCTGTTTGTATATGCTTTTATCCAGCTGAATACAGAACATATTGTTGTGCTGCTTTTAGAGTTGTGTGTACTTTGCTTACTACCCACTGGCAACTAATTGCCAGTTAGGATTCGGGAATTCCCCATAATCACCGATTAAAATCCCTGCTCAGCATACCTTTAAGTGTGTTAGTTGACCTTTTTTTTTTTTTTTTTTTTGACAACCTCATGTTTATGGTGAAAATTCACTATATATTTTTGGTTTAACAGATCCTGGAGAGATTGCTTTCTCAAATAGCAGGAAAGTTGGGATGTTCATAAACACAGCCTATTGGTTTATTTTCTTTAAAACGGCTTTGCTGTATATGATAAACTAAAGGTTTAGTCCTGCAACTTTAAAATGTGACGGTAATTTCCATCTACAGTGTATCTGAACAGCTTGGATCAGAGGAAATAAGTCTGAAAGAAGTCTCAAAGCAAGAATCAGCTGTAATTATAATTCCTCATGTTGTTATTTAAACTGTTCTTAATGACCTCTGTTGATGGAGACTCCTGGACCCTCTGTAGCAATCCTTTCCAATACAGAACAGCATCGACCTTTAGAAAACTCGTCCTAATGACTATTAGGACTGCTGAACTGTCCAGTATAGATGTGGAAAATAGATTATTCCTCCTTGCTGTAATTTTGCTTAGGCTTAAAAACAATTGGCATGTTTTATTCTACACCTTCCCTATAATCACTTTTCTTTTAGAATGATTAATCCCAACTTTATCCCAGTCGTTTCCTCATTAGAGCACCTCTGTCCACTCTTGGACTCTTCTTTGGATTCTTTATAATTAGACCATATATTTCTTTAAATGAAACATCCAAAACCAGACCGTAAGTCACACATAAGGCTATTTTAATTCCTTTTTTAATATCACAGCATGAGACAACCGACTTGGTTTTGTACTCCTTGCTGTAGAACCCTGTGTAGTGAGCTGGGTGAGAAGCACTGTGTTTCCTACAGCACTCAAGGGACTCTGCTCAGGACCACACTGGAGGGGCTGAGTTGTACCACTGTGCTGGGTGCCATATAATGTTGGCCCTGCAGGAGGAAGTCTGCATAGAAAAGAAAAATCTTGCTCTGAAGGTTGAATAAGGCTCAGCTCACGGCAGATGGGAGTGTTCAAATATATTGCATCTGAAAACAAAGCTCAAACTGTCATACTCCCAGCACATTTTCTCTTTTCATTTTAATTAACAGATTCTATCTGTACCACATCTCTTCCTGGGCTAGTCCAGTATTAGTTAATGGACTGAATTCTCTGTGCAGACAGTTACTCTCTGTGTGCAGACTTTCCCACGTTAGGATAACAACATTTTATGGATGTGTGAATACCCGTGTGAGGTTAAAAGCAAAGGATAATCAAGCCCATGTACTCCAAAACCTTTTCTTTAGACCTTTATGAGCCCCATCTAGTCCACTTATAAAGAAAATAGAAACTTCTCTGTGTTTTCAGAATGATTTCGTCTACTTTTTGGGGGAAAAAAGCCTCCCTGAAGTGCTTTTCTCTATGCAGGAAGTGGAGAAATCATACCTTATGTCTACGGTAACTGTACTAGTGCCAGCCTCTATATAAGGTCAGTTTATAGCAAGAGAGTATTTGTGGGATAATAGGAATATTGCAGTTAGAGGTAATTAGGCTAGAAGTCCACTCCTAAGTAACTGTTTGTTGGAGGGGGGTTTGAAACCACAGAGAGTGAAATAAGTAAACTGTAGCTCATAATTTGTGTAAGACTGACCTGCTTTTCCTTTAGCATAAATAGAAATTTTATACTGGTTTTTTTATACAGGCCAAAGTAGTAGAGAGTATGTATGCTGTGACCTGATCCATGAACACTGGCCTTTCTTGATCATGGGCAGTTAAACAGTGTGACTTGTGAAAGGCCAAGCTGTGGTAAGAAGGGAAGAATATAGCCATATGCATGGTGCAGCCTCCTAAATAATTGAAATCTACTTGATAGAGAAGACTTTATTCTCTTACTGAGGGTCGTTCTTTTCCATAGAAATTCCATAGAATATTTCATCTAGAGAGAATTTCACTCATTTATGTATTTGACAGTACTTGAGGTAGTTGCTTCAAAAAGTTTCATTTGGAATATCTCATCTTAGCACTTTCTGGTGGTTTCTAAGGTGTGGGCATATAGTTACTATGTATAATGTTATTTCCTGGTTATTAGAAGAAGAATGCATCAAGAGTTAACCAGGATCTTCAATTCAGCTCTTCCACCTAAGACAGAGGAAAGATCCCAATGTACAGGAGCTGGGTCAGCTCCTAAGAGAATGTCTGGTTATACCTAATATGCTGTCCTCTAGCAGCCTCTACCATTTAAGGCAGGAGTGGATTTTTCAGGTCTATAAGGGTGGTATGAAACAACACTTATGTGCATTGTAAATACTACATCTCAAGTAACTGATAACTTACTAGAGAAGGTTAGTGTATTTTTTTCCCCTTTCTTTTGAACCTGTTTCGCTACAGATAGAATTCTTCTGAACATTAAATTTCTTAAGACTGATACACTGTGGAAATGATCAGATCTGTGTTATTTCTTTTTCCAGTAATATTGTATATTAACATTATTTTGAATAACAGCAGAAGTAGTTAATAACATGTGCAGTCATTTTCATTTCAGTTCTGTTTGGTGACACTGTGTTGCTAAGCCATTTTTTTCAAAAAATCAACAGAAGAAGCCTACAATTATTTTAAATTGTACTAAGCATGCAGTAAGGGAGAATAGCT